>NC_053025.1:354423638-354730223 GCF_003073215.2 Triticum urartu
AGTAAACATGTTCTCTTGATATGATTAATGTTGGTTGAATGGACAATGGTCGAAGAATATCCGAGTGGCCGATGCTTTGCCGGAATGTTGATTCGTTTCTGTTCCGGCAAATTTCAGACGCTCCATATGTCCACTTTCTAGCAAAGGCCAGGTCAAAAACTTCCATGATTTTCGGCATGACTTGTGCTAGTAACTAGGACATATGGAGTGCCCGGGATTTGCCGCGGGGGGGGGGGGGGGGGGGGGGGGGGGGGGGGGGGGGGTGAATCAACATTAGGACCAAATATAGGCCCCTTTTTCTTTTCATTATATATTTTATTTACAATTGTTTAATAGGAAACATGTCTAGCCATGCCGAAGCTGGTGGTTCTGGTCGCCTCGAGGAAGACCCCATTAAGGCAGCAAATCATCTTTTCGATTACCTGGATGAACACTAGATGGCGGTGCAGGGTGGCGGCGGTGGCATCAACCCTGACACCAACACCGACACCAGCACTGGCACCGGCACCGACACCACCCCTGAGAAAGGCAACGATGTTGTCGTAGCCGGTAAAGCACCTAAGCAGAAGACGGCTCAAAGAAGAAACGAGCTCAGCATCGGACAAGTTGTGGTCACGGAGATGCACCCCAAGAAATTAGTGCCAACGACGCTGGAGGAAGCACGCTCGTGCTCGGGCAATCAACTAGGATGCATCCTCAGGGAAACCGCGAACAACAACAATGAGAAGTTGAAGAAGATACCATATATGAAGAACATGCTCCTAAAGAAGATGCACAATAGGTTCTAGTTCCCCAGCTGGGATGAAAGCAAAAATCCATGGGACGACGACGCCATGACAAAGATAAACGACAAGGCGATGGTGACGCTCACCAACGACTTGTCCGCCTGGAAAGTTTGGGTGAAAAAAGTGATTGGGAAGAATGAACTGTGGTCCAAGATTCATGCTGACAATCCATCAATAAAGGAAGAGGACTTTGAAGAATTCAAGGAGACTTGCGCTAAAGAAGAATTCAAGGCTAGGTCAGAGAAAATGAAGGCGGTCCAGGCTAGGAACATGCCTCCCCACCCCCTCGGAAGCCGTAGTTATGAGGGGAAGAGGCTCGTATGGGCCAAGGAGGATGCCGAACGTGAAAGTCACGGAATCACAGACCCCTTGGCGGAGTTCACTGACCCGCTGGAGCGTGACTGGATCAGGGCCCAGTACAAGTGGGACCGCATCAAAAAGATCTTTTACATGGACCCAAACATGAGGGAGTTCATGAGACTTCTGGTTATTGTTATATTACCACATTATCATATTAGCTTCCAATCAATTCCAATTTTTTTTCACATTAGTCAACCATCCACATTCCTTTTGCAAAAAGAGCAACACCAAAAGGCGGCCCAAAGCGACGAGTCATCACAGTGGTCAACGAGGCCCAAGTGGGACACCCCATTCAACCGGTCCCTGAACATACTGAAAAAGTTCCCGGAGGACAAACTGCCGTGCTATGGACGTGTGCACGGCGTCGGAGATGGTGCCTCATGGAAGATGTGCTACCGCGAGGAGCCATAGGAAAGAAGGAAGAGACGGTTGCTCACTTAGCAGGCCATCGACAAGAAGGTCGCGATTGTAGTCAATAAGACCAAAGCTGAGACCACAAAAGAGTTGCTCGGGGTAGTCAATGCAGCGGTCAATGACGTGGTGGCTGGCATCATGGCTCACTTCCAATCTTCAATTATTACCAGCTTGATTCCAGTAATTATAAATTGGTCGAAGAGCAATCCAAATAAAGGGCTAGAGGACTTTCCCCTTCCCAGCTACGTCGGGAGCAATTCGGTGAACATCACGCCACCAGGACCTACTCAAGAAACCGCAAAAGGTCCCGCTCCTGTCTGTAGCAGCCCGACCTCCGTCTCTAGCTCGACGTCCTCATGGTAATTACGCGTCATACCCTTTTCACCAGCATGTGTATAGGCTTCTGTTTCAGTTGCCTTTCGGATGTTTGACGTCGTAGACATGTCTTCTTCATAGGCCGATGATACCCTGTGCACCCTACTCTACAACATCAACGGCCATAAGTGGTCGTGGGAAAGGCAACGATCGTGAAGCCACATGACCGCATTTTCCACAAGTGAGAGATGCCCGATGGCGTATTCAAGGTTAACGTGGCTAGTGTCTTAGCGGGCTTCGAGGATTTGCCTCCTCTAGTACCAGTCGATGACGAGGACACCCCTAAATGGATTGGCGCATGCAAGAGCTGGTTCTTTCCTTGGCCGAAGACTCTTCTTCGTGTCGAGGCGCCCAGTATGAAAAGCACCCCACCTACCAAATTACTTGCACCTGTCATGGCGGGTGATAGCGGACGACGTGAGGGAGAGCCTCCATTAGTGCCAGATGACGTCGCCCCCGTCGAAGAAGCAAATGTTGATGATGACATGGAGGATGATGATGATGACCCTCTCAAGTATTTCAATATCTCTTATGACGATGGAGGATTGATGGCTCGGGACGATGAAGACTCAGGCTATGAGCGTGGAGATGATGACTTGATGCTACCTGATTTGTCGGAGCCGGAATGTCCTAAGGTGGAATACAAAAAGTCTCTCTTCATGCGACCCTCGCAGGACACGCCTCCAGATGCCGCCTCCACCCAGCAACAACCCGAGGGCCGTCCACTGATTAGCCCGACAACAATGGGGGTGGTTGTTAGGGAAGGTATGGTGGGCTCACTACCGCCACCCACCTAGAAGCAAAGGTGTAGACCGGGCAGGAAAGGCCCTAAAGGCACCAAAGCTGCTTCAAGCAGCCATCCGCCTCTGAAGCCCCGGGTGGTAGATAGAATAACTGTCGAAGGCGTGGAGCGTTTCCATGTTGCTGGCCACCCGATCCTACCTAAGAAAGTGCTAGATGCCATACTGAACAACGATCTAAGGAGACTGCATGAAGATGTGCTGGCCAGAGAGAATATCCTTCTCATCTCAAAAAACCAGGATACCCAATTTATGCGGCTCAGGTGCCAAGCGGGAAGTTGTACGTCAAGAGATGGCCCGCGGATAAGTTCATCCTGCGAGTTGACTACATCTATGACATGTTCCACATGACCAAGCTGGATTTCTAGTTGATCTACATGTATGCGATGTATGTCAACTACTTCATCAAGCTCGAGAACATAAAATATATCTACGTCTAGGACTCGTACTATATGCATGAGAGATTCTTGGTAGTTTGCAAAGAGCATCGTGACTAATCAAGCAAGTACATCACCAAGTTCAAGTACTCTAATAAGGACAAGGAAGCAATTCTCCTGCCTTATCATCCCACGTAAGTCATTCGCGGATATCCTTTCGTAAGTTTTAATCATTCCTTTACAAGCATGGAGGCTAATTTGAGGTGTACTTATTTTGCATAGCGGGAGGGGGGCATCCTCATCATTTTGTATATCTATGTCATGGACCCGTACTATATGCACGAGAGATTCTTGGCAGTTTGCAAAGAGCGTCGTGACTATGCGAGCAAGTACATCACCGAGTTCATGTACTCTAATAAGGACAAGGAAGAAATTCTCCTGCCTTATCATCCCACGTAAGTCATTCGCATATATCCTTTCATAAGTTTTAATCATTCCTTTGCAAGCATGGAGGCTAATTTGACGTGTACTTATTTTGTGTAGCGGGAGGGGGGCGTCCTCATCATTCTGTACCCAGAATACTCCCATGCTATGTACTTGCACTCATAGAAGAACATCAAGAAAAAGGATTACACGCACATCAAGAGTGTTCTTGATAATGCCCTGTTAACCTTCAGCCTCTCTGGTGGATATATCAAGGTGAAAAAGCATGGGAAGAACGGGCTGGGTTTTGGCCATAAAACCGACTTCTGCTGCATCCAGCAACCATACACCAATAAGGCTAATGGATTCTACCTCATGCATCACCTGATCGAGTACAGAAGGGATAAGGAATGCCTTCGCATGTTAGCTACTACCAACGATGCCGAGATTGTCAACTGGGACACAAGCATAGGGAAGACACCGTACCATTCAATCCGAGCTGAGTTTTACCATGTATAGTGTGAACTTTCCCAAGTGATTACGAAGGAGGTCCTCGAACCAACAAGGATGTCCTACCATGGGCCAATCACGCGGGAAGATGTCTAAGCACTGCTACTCGCTCAACGTCTAGACCTGAAGCCTTTCAAGAAGCTCAAGTACTTCCTCCCTGACTATGAAGATTGGACCGCTGACATGGAGGACTGATGTCGATGACAATGTGTCACTACTGTCTTTCTATGGTAAAACTTTGAATTTATGCACGACGATACTCTGTGATGTAATTAAACCGTCCTCCTGAACTAGCGTAGATCACTCTAGTTATTTAGCTTGGGTATGAGGAACTTCGTTATTTATGTTTACTATAGGTTGCTTGTATTTTGCTAATTATTCCTCTTTGTTTTCTTAAGTACATTATGTTTCATATTATCGTTGAATTCATCAACTGACAATACACGTACATAGATCAGAGATGGCAAAGGACTCCTACGCCGTGTTCGTGTTGGGGAACATAGTAATTTCTAAAAAAATCCTACGCACACGCAAGATCATGGTGATGCATAGCAACAAGAGGGGAGAGTATCGTCTACGTACCCTCGTAGACCGTAAGCGGAAGCATTATGACAATGCGGTTGATGTAGTCGTACGTCTTCATGATCGACCGATCCCCACACCGAAGGTACGACACCTCCGTGATCTGCACACGTTTGGCTCGGATACATCCCGCGAACTCATGATCCAGTAGAGCTTCGAGGGAGACCGTCGTCAGCACGACGGCGTGACGACGGTGATGATGTTGCTACCGGAACAAGGCTTTGCCTAAGCACCGCTATGGTATGACCGAGGTGGATTATGGTGGAGTGGGGCACCGCACACGGCTTGGAACAATCAACTTGTGTGTCCTAGGGTGCCCCCCTGCCCTCGTATATAAAGGAGAAAGGGGGAGGTCGGCTGGCCCTAGTGGCGCCCAAGGAGAGGAGGAATCCTCCTCCTAGTAGGACTAGGATTCATCCTTTCTTAGTCCTACTAGGAAGGAGGAAGGGGGAAGGAAAGAGAGGGAGAGGGAGAGGGAAAGAGGGGTCGCGCCCCCTCCCCTAGTCCTATTCGAACTCCCCTTGGGGGGGCACCTCCTGGACTGCTGCCCTCTCTCTCCCCTAAGGCCCACTAAGGCCCAATCCTTCCCTGGGGGGGTTCCGGTAAACCCCTCCAGCACTCCGGTTTCTCCGAAATCACCTGGAACACCTCCGGTGTCCGAATATAGCCGGCCAATATATCGATCTTTATGTCTCGACCATTTTGATACTCCTCGTCATGTCCGTGATCATATCTGAGAGTCCGAACAACCTTCGGTACATCAAAATAAATAAACTCATAATACCGATCGTCATCGAACGTTAAGCGTGCGGACCCTACGGGTTCGAGAACTATGTAGACATGACCGAGACATGTCTCCGGTCAATAACCAATAGCGGAACCTGGATGCTCATATTGGTTCCTACATATTCTACGAAGATCTTTATCGGTTAAACCGCATAATGATATACGTTGTTCCCTCTGTCATCGGTATGTTACTTGCCTGAGGTTCGATCGCCGGTATCTCAATACCTAGTTCAATCTCGTTTCCGGCAAGTCTCTTTACTCGTTTCGTAATTCTACATCCCGTAACTAACTCATTAGCTACATTTCTTGCAAGGCTTATAGTGATGTACATTACCGAGAGGGCCCAGAGATACCTCTCCGACAATCGGAGTGACAAATCCTAATCTTGATCCATGCCAACTCAACAAACACCATCGGAGACATCTGTAGAGCACCTTTATAATCACCCAGTTACGTTGTGACGTTTGGTAGCACACAAAGTGTTCCTCCGGTATTCGGGAGTTGCATGATCTCATAGTCATAGGAACATGTATAGTTATCGAGAAATCAATAGCAACAAACTAAACGACCATCATGCTAAGCTAACGGATGGGTGAATTCAATCACATCATTCTCTAATGATGTGATCCCGTTAATCAAATGACAACTCATGTCTATGGTTAGGAAACATAACCATCATTGATTCAATGAGCTAGTCAAGTAGAGGCAAACTAGTGACACTCTATTTGTCTATGTATTCATACATGTACTAAGTTTCCGGTTAATACAATTCTAGCATGCATAATAAACATTTATCATGGTATAAGGAAATATAAATAACAACTTTATTATTGCCTCTAGGGCATATTTCCTTCAGTCTCCCACTTGCACAAGAGTCAATAATCTAGATTACATTGTAATGTTTCTAACACCCATGGAGTCTTGGTGCTAATCATGTTTTTCTCGTGAGAGAGGCTTAGTCAACGGGTCTGCAACATTCAGATCCATGCGTATCTTGCAAATCTCTATGTCTCCCTCCTTGACTTGATCGCGGATGGAATTGAAGCGTCTCTTGATGTGCTTCGTTCTCTTGTGAAATCTAGATTCCTTTGCTAAGGCAATTGCACTAGTATTGTCAAAAAATATTTTCACTGGACCCGATGCACTAGGTATGACACCTAGATCAGATATGAACTCCTTCATCCAGACTCCTTCATTTGCTACTTTCGAAGCAGCTATTTATTCTTCTTCACACGTAGATCCCGCCACGACGCTCTGCTTGGAACTGCACCAACTGACAGCTCCACCCTTTAATAAAAACACGTATCTGGTTTGTGGCTTAGAGTCATTCGGATCAGTGTCAAAGCTTGCATCGACGTAACCGTGTACGACGAGCTCTTTGTCACCTCCATATACGAGAAACATATCCTTAGTCCTTTTCAGGTATTTCAGGATGTTCTTGACCGCTGTCCAATGATCCACTCCTAGATTACTTTGGTACCTCCCTACTAAACTTATAGCAAGGCACACATCAGGTTTGGTACACAGAATTGCATACATGATAGAGCCTATGGCTGAAGCATAGGGAACACCTTTCATTTTCTCTCTATCTTCTATTGTGGTTGGGCATTGAGTCTGACTCAACTTCACACCTTGTAATACAGGCAAGAACTGTTTCTTTGCCTGATCCATTTTGAACTTCTTCAAAACTTTATCAAGGTATGTGCTTTGTGAAAGTCCAATTAAGCGTCTTGATCTATCTCTATAGATCTTGATGCCCAATATATAAGCAGCTTCACCGAGGTCTTTCAATGAAAAATTCTTATTCAAGTATCCTTTTATGCTATTCAGAAATTCAGTATCATTTCTGATCAACAATATGTCATCTGCATATAATATCAGAAATGCTACGGAGCTCCCACTCACTTTCTTGTAAATACAGGCTTCTCCAAAAGTCTGTACAAAACCATATGCTTTGTTCACACTATCAAAGCGTATATTCCAACTCCGAGAGGCTTGCACCAGTCCATAAATGGATCGCTGGGGCTTGCACACTTTATAGCACCTTTTGGATCGAGAAAACCTTCTGGTTACATCATATACAACTCTTCTTTAAGGTATCCATTAAGGAATGCATTTTGACATCCATTTGCCAAATTTCATAATCATAAACTGCGGCAATTGCTAACATGATTCAGACGGACTTAAGCATCGCTACGGGTGATAAGGTCTCATCGCAGTCAAGTCCTTGAACTTGTCGAAAACCTTTTGCAACAAGTCGAGCTTTGTAGATAGTAACATTACCGTCAGCGTCAGTCTTCTTCTTGAAGATCCATTTATTCTCTATGGCCTTCCGATCATCGGGTGAGTCAACCGAAGTCCATACTTTGTTCTCATACATGGATCCCATCTCAGATTTCATGGCCTCAAGCCATTTTGCGGAATCTAGGCTCATCATCGCTTCCTTATAGTTCGTAGGTTCATCATGGTCAAGTAACATGACTTCAAGAACATGATTACCGTACCACTCTGGTGTGGATCTTACTCTGGTTGACCTATGAGGTTCGATAGTAACTTGATCAGAAGTTTCATGATCATCGTCATTAGCTTCCTCACTTACTGGTGTAGGAATCACTGGAACTGATTTCAGTGATGAACTACTTTCCAGTAAGGCAGAAGGTACAATTACCTTGTCAAGTTATACTTTCCTCCCACTCACTTCTTTCGAGAGAAAATCCTTCTCTAGAAAGAATCCATTCTTAGCAACGAATATCTTGCCTTCGGATCTATGATATAAGGTTTACCCAACAGTCTCCTTTGGGTATCCTATGAAGACACATTTCTCCGATTTGGATTCGGGCTTATTAGGTTGAAGCTTTTTCACATAAGCATCACAGCCCCAAACTTTAAGAAACGACCAACTTGAGTTTCTTGCCAAACCACAGTTCATAAGGTGTCGTCTCAACGGATTTAGATGGTGCCCTATTTAACGTGAATGCAACTGTCTCTAAAGCATAACTCCAAAAATGATAGCGGTAAATCAGTGAGAGACATCATAGATCACACCATATCTAGTAAACTACAATTACGATGTTCGGACACACCATTACGATGTGGTGTTCCAGGTGGCGTGAGTTGCGAAACTATTCCGCATTATTTCAAATGAAGTCCAAACTCATAACTCAAATATTCACCTCCACGATCAGATCGTAAAAACTTGATTTTCTTGTTATGATGATTTTCCACTTCACTCTGAAATTCTTTGAACTTTTAAAATGTTTCAGACTTATGTTTCATTAAGTAGATATACCCATATCTTCTCAAATCATCTGTGAAGGTGAGAAAATAACGATATTCGCCGTGAGCTTCAATGTTCATTGGACCACATACATCAGTATGTATGATTTCCAATAACTCTGTTGCTCGCTCCATTGTTCCGGAGAACGGAGTTTTAGTCATCTTGCCCATGTGGCATGGTTCGCAAGTACCAAGTGATTCATAATCAAGTGATTCTAGAAGTCCATCAGAATGGAGTTTCTCCATGCGCTTTACACCAATATGACCTAAACGGCAGTGCCACAAATAAGTTGCACTATCATTATCAACTCTGCATCTTTTGGCTTCAATACTATGAACATGTGTATCACTACTATGAACATTTAGTAAAAATAGACCACTCATCAGGGGTGCATGACCATAAAAGATATTACTCATATAAATAGAACAACTATCTCGCATCAAACAAGATCTAGATATAATGTTCATGCGCGATGCTGGCACCAAATAACAATTATTTAGGTCTAATACTAATCCCGAAGGTATATGTAGAGGTAGCATGCTGACGGCGATCACATCGACTTTGGAACCATTTCCCACGCGCATCGTCACCTCGTCCTTAGCCAATCTTAGCTTAATCCGTAGCCCCTGTTTCGAGTTGCAAATGTTAGCGACTGAACCAGTATCAAATACCCAGGCACTACTACGAGCATTAGTAAGGTACACATCAATAACATGTATATCAAATATACCTTTCACTTTGCCTTCCATCTTCTCCGCCAAATACTTGGGGTAGTTCCGCTTCCAGTGACCAGTTCCTTTGAAGTAGAAGCACTCAGTCTCAGGCTTAGGTCCAGACATGGGTTTCTTCACTTGAGCAGCAACTGGCTTGTTGTTCTTCTTGAAGTTCCCCTTCTTCCCTTTACCCTTTTTGTTGAAACTGGTGCTCTTTTTGACCATCAACACTTGATGCTCCTTCTTGATTTCTACCTCCGCAGCCTTTAGCATTGCGAAGAGCTCAGAAATCGTCTTATCGATCCCTTTCATATTATAGTTCATCACAAAGCTCTTGTAGCTTGGCGGCAGTGATTGAAGAACTCTGTCAATGACACTATCATCAGGAAGATTAACTCCCAGTTGAATCAAGTGGTTGTGGTACCCAGACATTCTGAGTATATGTTCACTGACAGAACTATTCTCCTCCATCTTGCAACTGTAGAACTTATTGGAGACTTCATATCTCTCAATCCAGGCATTTGCTTGAAATATTAACTTCAACTCCTAGAACATCTCATATGCTCCATGACGTTCAAAACGTCGTTGAAGTCCTGTTTCTAAGCCGTAAAGCATGGCACACTGAACTATCGAGTAGTCATCAGCTTTGCTCTGTCAGGTTTTCATAACATCTGGCGTTGCTCCTGCAGCGGGTCTGTCACCTAGCGGTGCTTCCAGGATGTAATTCTTCTGTGCAGCAACGAGGATAATCCTCAAGTTACGGACCCAGTCCGTGTAGTTGCTACCATCATCTTTCCACTTAGCTTTCTCTAGGAATGCATTAAAATTAAATGGAACAACAGCACGGGCCATCTATCTACACTAACATAGACATGCAAAATATTATCAGGTACTAAGTTCATGATAAATTAAAGTTCAATTAATCAAATTACTACAGAACTCCCACTTAGATAGATATCTCTCTAATCATCTAAGTGATCACGTGATCCATATCAACTAAACCATGTCCGATCATCACGTGAGATGGAGTAGTTTTCAATGGTGAACATCACTATGTTGATCATATCTACTATATGATTCATGCTCGACCTTTCGGTCTCCAATGTTCCGAGGCCATATCTGCATATGCTAGGCTCGTCAAGTTTAACCCGAGTATTCCGTGCGTGCAAAACTGGCTTGCACCCGTTGTATGTGAACGTAAGCTTATCACACCCGATCATCACGTGGTGTCTCGGCACGACGAACTGTAGCAACGGTGCATACTTAGGGAGAACACTTATACCTTGAAATTTAGTGAGATATCATCATATAATGCTACCGCCGAACTAAGAAAAATAAGATGCATAAAGGATAAACATCACATGCAGTCAATATAAGTGATATGATATGGCCATCATCGTCTTGCGCCTTTGATCTCCATCTCCAAAGCACCGTCATGATCACCATCATCACCGGCTTGACACCTTGATCTCCATCAAAGCATCGTTGTCGTCTCACCAACTATTGCTTCTATGACAATCGCTACCACTTAGTGATAAAGTAAAGCAATTACATGGCGATTGCATTTCATACAATAAAGCGACAACCATATGGCTCCTGCCAATTGCCGATAACTGTGTTACAAAACATGATCATCTCATACAATAAAATTTAGCATCATGTCTTGACCATATCACATCACAACATGCCCTGCAAAAACAAGTTAGACATCCCCTACTTTGTTGTTGCAAGTTTTACGTGGCTGCTACGAGATGAGCAAGAACCATTCTTACCTACGCATCAAAAACCACAACGCCGTATAGTGATTGCTTTTAGATCTTCAGAAAGAACCATGTTCATTGAATCTGATTCAACTAAAGCTGGAGAAACAGATACCCACTAGGCACCTGTGTGCGAAGCACGTCAGTAGAACAAGTCTCGCGTAAGCGTACGCGTAATGTCGGTCTGGTACGCTTCATCCAACAATGCCGCTGAATCAAGAATCAACTAGTGACGACAAGCAATATGTATATACCCACGCCCACTATCGGTGTCAAAACCGGATCTTGGGTAGGGGGTCCCGAACTGTGCGTCTAAGGCGGATGGTAACAGGAGGCGGGGGACACGATGTTTACCCAGGTTCGGGCCCTCTTGATGGAGGTAATACCCTACGTCCTGCTTGATTGATCTTGATGATATGAGTATTACAAGAGTTGATTTACCACGAGATCGTAGAGGCTAAACCCTAGAAGCTAGCCCATGGTATGATTGTTGTCGTCCTACGGACTAAACCCTCCGGTTTATATCGACACCGGAGGGGGCTAGGGTTACACAGAGTCGGTTACAAGGGAGGAGATCTATATATCCGTATTGCCAAGCTTGCCTTCCATGCCAAGGAGAGTCCCATCCGGACATGGGACGAAGTCCTCAATATTGTATCTTCATAGTCCAATAGTCCGACCAAAGGATATAGTCTCGCTATCCGGAGACCCCCTAATCCAGGCTCCCTCAGTAGCCCCCGAACCGGGCTTCAATGACGATGAGTCCGGCGCGCAGATTTGTCTTTGGCATTGCAAGGCCGGTTCTTCTCCAAATTCTGAATATCTGCTGAGTACTGTCCGGCTCCCCATAAATGTTGCACTTCTTGGCTTCCGCGCCCAATAAGGGCTATCTTCCAAGTGTCGAGCGAATGCGAGGAGCCAGGGCATTTTTACATTCGCCACCCTAGTCATGTAAGTAAACTGTCTATTAAAGAGACGGGGATTCTTAGATCTAAACCACACCATCCTCCCACGACGAGTATCCATCGGAGCGCATTCGGAAAAATCCATTCCAACATGGCCGGCCATCGCTGCTCCTCCTCCCGCTCCCATAGCCCTAAGACCGGTGACTGGGAGAAGTGTTCCGTCCCGCACAGCCAATTAGTAGAGTTACAGACCCAGGGATTCTCCCTCCAGCGTATATGGTCCCCGTTCGAGCCAGGCTCGCCACCTATAATGGCGAGGAGCAAGCGGAGAGTTTCCCCAATCCCTCCAAGGGGGAGCGAGTATGCCTTGTCCCTTATTTACTGAGGGGACTTGGATTTCCGATCCATCCATTCCTCCGCGGGCACTTGGAGTTTTATGGCCTCCAGTTGCATAATTTCACCCCCGCTTTCATATTACACATCGCTGGTTATGTTGCTATTTGTGAGCTGTTTCTGGGCTGCGAAGCTCATTTTGAGCTGTGGAAGAGGCTATTCTGCCTTGTGCCCCGCACACAGGAGGGGTCAATATATCAAGTGGGCGGAGCCGAAATTTGGCGCATCGCCAGGACCAAATACATGTATGGTACCTCGAAGAAGACGTCTGAAGACTGGCCTTCGGAGTGGTTTTATATGGAGGACATCCCCCTTCCTGATCCTAGTCGGATGGGTCTTCCCGAGTTTGACAATGCCCCTTTGAAGAAATGACAAAGCTGGCGCCCATGGAGCCCTCAGGAGGAAGATAATGGAGAAGTCCTTTACCCGATGGGCCTGATAAAAGTGCTGGCTCAATCAGGACTGACAATAATCGACGTTATGTCAATATGTATAATGCAGGGGGTACAGCCGCTTCAATATCAAGGGCACCCCATGTGGCGCTTCAACGGGGAAGATGATGCCACCCGCTGTGGGCGTAAGGGACTGGACTCAGTTGCTGCTCTAGCAAAAATTATGTCCGATTTGTTCAAGGGAGAGGAAGAGGAGTTCATCCGTATTAAGCCACGGGATGGATTCTCCATGTACAACCCCCCAAGCTGGGTGAGCTGTCACTTTTTACTCCCAACCTTCCCGCATTCTTCGTCATAAATACTCACCTTGCCGTTTCATGGCAGGAACTGCGAAAAGCCGTAAGGGAGGTCAACAGCCCACCTCCACAACCGGAGGACCCTGACCAGGCCCTCGATCCTGGACTCGAAGAGGATCCGGACATATTTGTGGAGCTTATTGACAAGACATTCTATCAATTGAGCTGTGATGATGCCATGGTAGCCATCATAGCCGACTATCTTGGGCTACTCCCTGCATCGCATGTAAGAAAAACCGGAGTCCCAACTTCCGAGAAGGATCCCCTTTTATGCACTTCACCTACCGTACACATGTGGTGTTTTATAGGGAAGGCCCTCGGGACGCCATGCCGAACCCGTAGTGACTCGCCAGCAAGGGACACCGAGGCTGGGTAGGCTAAAAAGGAAGGCGGTCAGGACTAAGATGCCGGCGCAAAGGTATGATATAGAACCTCGCACCGCGGTTGTCGTATTTCTTAAAATATAATGACGTCCATGTTTCCTAGTAGAAAAAATGCTCGCCGGACTATATCCGGAGAGGTTGCCGATCACGGCTCCACCAGTCGGGCTCCAGGGTCGGACATAGAGGCGGAAGCTAACACGGGGCGAACGCTGGATGCTCCTCCTACAGAGGATGCAGGTAGACTATCCGCTACAAATTCCGAAGTGAAGAGCACCATGAATCACAGGCGTCGTCGGGTCGTACTTCGTGACGCTTGTTTCTCCCAAGAGGCGTTCGATGCCTTCAACTCAGGAGACGCGTACATCCGTGCTTCTCAAAACGGTCTTACCAGAACCACGTACCAGTATGTAAAGGATATACGGGTAAGAAAATCTGACGATTATATATATATCAGTAGCCCCTGAGACTTGAAACAGTTGATACAACTGATTTAGGGACCATTATATGTGCAGGTTCTTACAGAGAAGAATACCCAATTGTCTCAAGAGCTGGAGGAGTGCAAAGCCCAGCTACGGGCCGCGGTTGCCGCGTTGAAGGAGTCCGAGAAGGCCCCCTCTGGTAACACTTGTCTCCGTTGCAAAGAATGACAGGTACCATATAGTATGCGACATGCATGAAAATCTAATAATAGTTGTTGCAGGTGACTCCGGAGTGAATCCGGAGGCCGTGCCGGAGAATGCGCAACGTGCTAATCGACAGCTAAATGCTGGCGAGCGCGTGCTTACGCGGGTCAGGAAGGAGAAAAATAATCTCCAGGACGCCAATATCCAGCTGGGCGTGGAACTGAAAGATGTCCGAGCCCAACTTGCGGACTCCGTGAAGGAGACTAAGCGGCTTCGACGCGGCATTTTTAGTAAGTGCTTGAACAAACTTCTGAAAGAGTTCGGCGAAGAAGCCGGCTAACAGAGTTATGTCTGCAGGTATGCTGACGGGTCATCCCACGGAGGAGATGCCCAGGTCTGCGGGTGATCTTCCACCAGAGCTCTCACAACTGCATGAACAAGTTCGGCAGGTGATGCAGGGTATTGCCCAAGCCTTGTGGCCATCCGCCTCCCCGCCAGGAGGCATGGGGGAGCTTATAGTGAACCTCAAGGGAGCGCGGCGGCGCTTCCGATTATGGAAGATATCAGCCTGCCAACAAGGTGCAAGGGAAGCCTGGGCCATGGTGAAGACGCGATATACCAAAGCTGACCCAAACCACATGGCCAAGGTCGGACCTGTGGGGCCCGATGGGAAAGAGATCCCCGTCAGTTTGGTGTATGACCAAGTAGAATTAGCCGCAAAGTATTCCCAACAGGATTGTAGGCTAGACAGCCTGTTGGATGGTATAGAAGAAGAATTTAGTCAATCTTAGTGACTATGTACTTTAAGTGACATATATAATGTCCCTAGCCGGATTGTAAATCATTTGTCATGGCGGACCTTTTCACTTCGACCTCTGGACCCGATAGTCCGGAGTGTATCTGAATACCCACTCGGTTATGTAAAAACCGTGGTATGCGTGGGAACTAGGCGTAGGGGTCATAAGTGCTTGAACAGACAAGTACCCAACTAGCTATGTTATATTACATGGATAGTAAGAAACATCTTCCAGGGAGAATAGTTCCATTAAGGGTTCCTTTCCCTGGGTACGCATGCCCTAATGTGCATGTCCGAACTGCGAAAAGAGACGCAGGCTATAAACATCTAGGGGCATGTATCAAAATAAATAAAAGTCATCTTTTGTTCACCGACCAAATATTCCCTTAAGAATGCTAGCTTTCGGCTTCACCCAGTCTGAGGTACACATCTGGCTGACCCGGCAGTAACAATTGTAGAGGTGCTCCCCTTATGCCCTAGCCGAATTAATGGGAACGTAGGGCATAAATACAAGAGCCAGGCAACCCATCTTGGCCAAAACTTAAGTCACATCGATGCATATAATGGCGAAAAAAGGTACATGTGGAAGAATGACACATGTGTGGGGCATAAGGCCCAGAAAAATAGTTACATTAAGCTTCTGTATAAGAAGCCCCCAGGTACAATGAGCGCGGATAGCGCGTCAAGATTGTGTAGTTGAGACACAAGTTAGCCTTTTAAGGCCTTGAGGAGAAGAAAAAAGAAGAGAGAAACAGAGAGAAGACAGATAACGGATATGCAAAAAAATTAACGGGGGTAAGGAGACGAACATAGAGTCCGGCACTAGGCGTAGAATCTTCGGAGTCTGGCTATGTTCCATGGGTTTGGCTCGAGTCGATTGTCCGATGCATCCCGCAGACGGTATGCTCCACAGGTCAGAACCTAGTCAATAATGAAGGGACCTTCCCATTTGGGATTGAGCTTGTTCTTTTTCTTCTCCGGCAGGCGTAGAACTAGTTCACCAACGTTATAGGTTTTGGCCCATACTTCTCTGCTTTGATACTTTCGAGCCTGTTGCTGATAGAATGCGGAACGGGCTTTTGCCATGTCGCGCTCCTCCTCCAGGGCGTCCAAACTGTCCTGCCGATCGAGCTCGGCCTCTTTTTCTTCTTACATGCGCACTCGAGGTGAGTCATGAATTATGTCGCAAGGCAGAACCGCCTCTGTGCCGTACACCATAAAGAACGGTGTGTATCCGGTAGTGCGATTCGGCATGGTCCGCAGCCCCCATAGTACAGAGTCGAGAACCTCTACCCAGTGCGTGTTTGATTCCTTTAAAGACCGCAATAATCTGGGTTTGATGCCGCTCATGATAAGACCATTTGCTCGCTCGACTTGACCGTTAGTTTGCGAGTAATAGACAGAAGCATAATCGAGCTTGATGCCCATGTTGCTGCACCAAAGTTTTACCTCGTCGGCTGTAAAGTTCGTGCCGTTGTCAGTGATGATGCTATGGGGGATGCCATAATGGTGTACAACCCCAGATATGAAGTCTATCACCGGTCTGAATTCAGCCGTTTTAACGGGTTTGGCTTCTATCCATTTGGTGAATTTATCCACCATGACCAGTAAGTATTTTTTCTTATGGGTTCCCCCTTTAAGGGGTCCGACCATATGAAGCCCCCAGACCACAAAGGGCCAAGTAATGGGGATTGTTTGGAGAGCGGTAGGCGGCATATGGCTTTGGTTTGCAAAAAGCTGGCAACCGACGCAACGTTGGACCAGATACTGTGCATCTGCTCGGGCTGTCGGCCAATAGAAACCTGTACGGAAGGCCTTGCTTACAAGGGCCTGGGCTGCGGCATGGTGGCCGCCGAGTCCAGCATGGATTTCTGCCAAAATCTTCCGCCCTTCCTCTTCGGAGATGCACCTTTGAAGGACTCTGGTAGTATTTTTCTTATAATGCTCTCCCTCATGGACCTTGTAGGCTTTAGATCGCCGCACTATGCAGCGTGCCTCATTTTGGTCCTCGGGTAGTTTGTACCTGGTTAGGTAGGCCAGGAATGGTTCTGTCCATGGGGCGATGACGGCCATTATCACATGGGCTGAAGGTGTTATTTCGATGGTAGAGCCTCCGATTGTGTCAGAGTGTTCGGTATCTGGTGTTGTGGCTAGGTCTGGAATATTGTTACCGGTGTCCCCTTCCCATACCACGGATGGCTTAAACAGCCTTTCTAAGAAGATGTTAAGTGGGACAGGATCGCGCTTAGCGCCGATACGGGTGTGGATATCTGTCGCCTGATTGTTTTCCTGAGCCACATGGTGGAATTCAAGCCCCTTGAACCGAGCTGGCATTTTGAGGACGGTGTTGCGATATGCCGCCATTTTCGGATCCTTGGCATCGAAGTCTCCATTTATTTGAGATATTGCGAGGTTCGAGTCCCCACGCACCTCCAGGCGTTGAATACCCATGGAGACTGCCATCCGAAGACCGTGTAATAGGGCCTTGTATTCGGCTACATTGTTGGAGTCTGGGTATAGTACTTGGAGTACGTATTGGACTGTATCTCCGGTGGGGGACGTCAGGATGACGCCAGCCCCCAGACCAGCCAGCATTTTAGAGCCGTCAAAGTGCATGATCCAATTGGAGTACGCGTCGTACTCTTTAGGGAGTTCGGCTTCTGTCCACTCGGCGACGAAATCAGCCAGTACATGCGACTTAATGGCTCGCCGTGGTCTATATGTTATGTCAAACGGGAGGAGCTAGATAGCCCATTTGGCAATCCGGCCCGTGGCATCGCGGTTGTTTATTATGTCGTTGAGTGGTACTTCTGAGGCCATCGTAATTGAACACTCTTGAAAGTAGTGTCGTAATTTCTGGGATGCCATGAATACCGCGTATGCTATCTTTTGATAATGTGGGTACCATGATTTGCATGGAGTGAGGACAGTGGATACATAATATACCGGCTTTTGAAGTGGGAATTTATGTCCGTCCGTCTCTCATTCGACGACGAGCACTGCGCTTACAACTTGGTGAGTTGTCTCTATATATAACAACATTGGTTCACCGACATTTGGCGCGGCCAAGATTAGGTTGGTGGCCAAGATGGCTTTTATTTCTTCCAATCCGGCCGTGGCTGCGTCCGTCCACTAGAAGTGTTCGGTGCGTGGAAGAAGGCGATAAAGGGGGAGTTCCTTTTCTCCTAATCGGGAGATAAAGCGGCTTAAGGCCGCCACACATCCAGTTAACTTCTGGATTTGCTTGAGGTCAGTTGGGATCGCCAACTGCGACAGAGTTTGGATTTTAGCCGGATTTGCTTCAATTCCTCTACTGGAGACAATGAAGCCCAGGAGCTTTCCGGCGGGTACGCCGAAAATGCATTTTTCCGGATTGATCTTAATGTCGTATGTTCGGAGATTGTCGAACGTGAGCCTCAAGTCGTCTATTAAGGAGTCGACGTGTCTAGTTTTAACGACCACATCGTCTACGTATGCTTCCACTATTTTGCCGATCTGCTTTTCCAAACATGTCTGAATCATGCGCTGATACGTTGCGCCGGCGTTTTTGAGCCCGAAGGGCATTGTGTTAAAACAGAGCGGGCCATATGGAGTGATAAATGCCGTTGCGGCTTGATCGGACTCCGCCATCTTACTTTGGTGGTAACCGGAGTATGCGTCGAGGAAGCACAATGAGTCGTGTCCTGAGGTAGCGTCGATAATTTCATCAATGCGAGGGAGGGGGAAGGGATCCTTTGGGCAAGCCTTACTAAGGTCCTTGAAGTCGACACATAGGCGCCATGATTTGTCCTTCTTTGGTACCATCACCAGGTTTGCTAGCCAGTCCGGATGTTTTATTTCTCTAATGAATTCGGCCTCCAGTAACTTGGCTAGCTCCTCTCCCATGTCTTGTCGCTTAGGTTCAGAGAAACGCCGAAGAGTCTGCTTGACCGGCTTGAATCCTTTCAGAATGTTAAGGCTATGCTCGGCCAATCTGCGTGGGATTCCTGGCATGTCTGAAGGATGCCAGGCGAATATGTCCCAATTCTCATGCAGGAACTCCCGTAGTGCAGCGTCTACAGCGGGGTTTAACTGTGCCCCGATGGATGCTGTTTTGTGGGGTCCGTTGGATGGACTTGGAATTTGACTATTTCATCCACTGGTTTAAAAGAGGTGGACTTGGATCTTTTGTCAAGTATCATGTCGTCCCTGTCCACTATGGAGCGCAATGCAGTTAATTCCTCCGCCGCAAGGTCTTCGGATAATGCCTCGAGGGCCAGTGCGGCTGTCTTGTTTTCGGCGCGGAGTTCTATGTATGGATCACTAGCTAGAGTGATGATTCCATTGGGCCCGGGCATTTTGAGCTTCATGTACCCGTAATGGGGTATGGCTTGGAAGATCATGAATGCCTCACGCCCTAGAAGGGCGTGGTATCCGCTACTGAATGGAGCCACTTGGAATGTAATTTCTTCGGACATGTAATTCTCCGGAGTGCCGAATACCACATCTAGTGTGATTATCCCAGCGCAGCGTGCCTCCTGACTAGGGATGATTCCTCGTAAGGTCGTGCTGCTTTGCTTGATATGGCTTCTGTCTATTTCCATTTTTTGAATAGTCTCCTCATAAATGAGGTTTAGTCCACTGCCGCCGTCCATGAGCACTTTGGTAAGCCGAAAGCCGTCCACAATTGCACTAAGGACCAAGGCGGCTGGTGCTCAGGCTATTCGGAATTTAGGTTCGTCACTGGCATTGAAGGTGATAGCCGTGTCGCTCCATGGATTTATTGCTGCCATGTGGCAGACTTCGGCAAGGCTGCGGAGTGCTCGCTTACGCCTATTATTTGAGGCGAAGGTCTCGAAGACCGTCAATACTGTATTGTTATCCATGGGATGGTGTTCTGCGGTGTTTTGAATGAGGAGATCCTCACCGCTCTTGGCCACCTGCCGGAGTACCCAACATGCTCTAAGGCTGTGTGTTGGTATGGTATCCGCTGTACTATGAATTTTGTAGGGCCCGTTAAGCCATCCCTCCAATACGGTTCCACGCCCTGTAGTGGGCTTTTGCTTCTTTGTAATTGAGTCGGGCGACTTATAAGAGTGCACCCTTTTAGTTCATACTGGAGGTTTTGTCAGAGCCGGATTATCCCAAAATTTTGTTTGGGTTTTCCAGGCGCTTTCCATCACATAATACTTCGGTACTATGGCCGCCAAGTTAGCGAAGTATTCTATGTCATGGCGACTTATGGCGTTGAGGATTCCCTTGTCCGTGCAATTGTTGCAAAAGAACGAAATTGCGTCTTCCTCGCGACAGTCCTTGACCTTGTTCATTACAAGGAGGAATCTGGCCCAATAGTGATGTACTGTCTCTTGGGACTCTTGCCTAATGTGGGAAAGATCATTTATATCTGGGTGGGTGGGTGGATTTAATTCTAGACCTTGACCCAATCTGAGACCCAGGGGCGGGTGAGTTTCCGATCAAGGAAGTTTGGGCTCCGGGATGTTGCCCTGTAGGTTCGGCATACTGCCTGATTCTAGGTTCAGGGTTAGGGCGATGTCCTCCCGTGGACGGGTATCCGGCTCGGAGAGCTCAGGAATCCGGACATAGTTCGTCCTCAGGATAGAGGAAGATTCGCCGCATTGCTCCTCCACCACCGCTATCTAATGGGTGACCGGCGGAGAGTTAATCTCCCTTTGGTCAGGTTTAAGCCCAATCTGATCATAGTCTGTAGCGACCCCCAGAGCGGCGATGCGATCCAAGAGCTTGTTCAAAGAGGAGAGCTCCATTGGATCCATCTGCTCTGTGAATTTCGAGCCGATGTGGAGGCTATTTTCGATGACCTGAAAAGTCATCGTCGGCGCAGCGGCCAAGCGGGCGGTCATGACGAAGCCTCCTAGTCGGAGAGTTTGGCCTACAGCCAGGGCTCCCCCAGAGGTGATGTTGTTCTTGACAACGAGACAAGCCATCCCTCCCTATGATGACGACACAGTGGAACTCTCAATGAAAGCACCAATGTCGGTGTCAAAACCGACGGATCTCGGTAGGGGGTCCCGAACTGCGCGTCTAAGGCGGATGGTAACAGGAGGCGGGGGACACGATGTTTACCCAGGTTCGGGCCCTCTTGATGGATGTAATACCCTACGTCCTACTTGATTGATCTTGATGATATGACTATTACAAGAGTTGATCTACCACGAGATCGTAGAGGCTAAACCCTAGAAGCTAGCCTATGGTATGATTGTTGTCGTCCTACGGACTAAACCCTCCAATTTATATAGACACCGGAGGGGGCTAGGGTTACACAGAGTCAGTTACAAGGGAGGAGATCTACATATCCATATTGCCAAGCTTGCCTTCCACGCCAAGGAGAGTCCCATCCGGACACGGGATGAAGTCCTTAATCTTGTATCTTCATAGTCCAACAGTCCAACCAAAGGATATAGTTCGGCTGTCCGGAGACCCCCTAATCCAGGACTCTCTCACCCACAACTCCTTTGTGTTCTACTCGTGCATATAACATCTACGTATAAACCTGGCTCGGATGCCACTGTTGGGGAAGTAGTAATTTCAAATAAAAATCCTACACACACGCAAGATCATGGTGATGCATAGCAACGAGAGGGGAGAGTATCGTCTACGTACCCTCGTAGACCGTAAGCGGAAGCGTTATGACTACATGGTTGATGTAGTCGTACGTCTTCACGATCAACCGATCCCAGCACCGAAGGTATGGCACCTCCGTGATCTGCACACGTTTGGCTCGATGACGTCCCGCGAACTCACAATCTAGTAGAGCTTCGAGGGAGAGCTTCATCAGCACGACAGCGTGATGACGGTGATGATGTTACTACCGGAACAGGGCTTCGCCTAAGCACCGCTATGATATGACCGAGGTGGATTATGGTGGAGGGGGACACTGCACACGGCTTCGAACAATCAACTTGTATGTCCTAGGGTGCCCCCCTGCCCCCGTATATAAACGATCAAGGGGGGAGGCCGGCCGGCCCTAGTGGCAGCCAAGGAGAGGAGGAACCCTCCTCCTAGTAGGAGTAGGATTCATCCTTTCCTAGTCCTACTAGGAAGGAGGAAGGGGGGAGGAAAGAGAGGGAGAGGGAGAGGAAAAGAAGGGCCGTGCCCCCTCCCTTAGTCCTATTTGGACTCCCCTTGGGGGGCACCTTCTAGACTGCTGCCCTCTCTCTCCCCTAAGGCCCAATACTTCCCTGGGGGTTTCCGGTAAACCCCTTTGGCACTCCGGTTTTCTCTGAAATCACCCAGAACACTTCTAGTGTCCGAATATAGCCGTACTATATATCGATCTTTATGTCTCGACCATTTCGAGACTCCTCGTCATGTCCGTGATCATATCCAGGACTCCGAACTACCTTCGGTACATAAACATACATAAACTCATAATACCGAATGTTAAGCGTGCGGACCCTACGGGTTCGAGAACTATGTAGACATGACCGAGACATGTCTCCGTTCAATAACCAATAGCGAAACCTAGATGCTCATATTGGTTCCTACATATTCTACGAAGATCTTTATCGGTCAAACTGCATAACAATATACGTTGTTCCCTTTGTCATCGGTATGTTACTTGCCGGAGATTCAATCATCGGTATCTCAATATCTAATTCAATCTCGTCACCGGCAAGTCTCTTTACTCGTTCCATAATGCTACATCCCGTAACTAACTCATTAGCTACATTGATTGCATGGCTTATAGTGATGTACATTACCGAGAGGGACCAGACATACCTCTCCGACAATTAGAGTGACAAATCCTAATCTTGATCCACGCCAATTCAACAAACACCATCAGAGACACCTGTAGAGCACCTTTATAATCACCCAGTTACGTTGTGATGTTTGGTAGCACACAAAGTGTTCCTCTGGTATTCGGGAGTTGCATGATCTCATAGTCATAGGAACATGTATAGTTATGGAGAAAGAAGTAGCAACAAACTAAATGATCATCGTGCTAAGCTAACGGATGGGTCAAGTCAATCACATCATTCTCTAATGATGTGATCCTGTTAATCAAATGACAACTCATGTCTATGGTTAGGAAACATAACCATCATGGATTCAACGAGCTAGTCAAGTAGAGGCAAACTACTGACACTCTGTTTGTCTATGTATTCACACATGTACTAAGTTTCCGGTTAATACAATTCTAGCATGAATAATAAACATTTATCATGATATAAGGAAATATAAATAACAACTTTATTATTGCCTCTAGGGCATATTTCCTTTAGTTCGTTGGGAGGGTTCCAGGAGTGTACGACCACTTGCCAGATTCTTAGGCCCAGGTGGACAAGTACTCGGGTGCTAGCCATAGACGGTTCGACAGCAGAGCCGACGCGGAAAGTAGTTACTTGAGGTGGACGCTCCAGCAAGAGCGGGAGCAAAACTGCCGGTGCCTCAAGAAGTACTACATAGTCATGCTCTTGCTCATGTTGATAGCTCTTCTCTTCTACATCATGGTTTAGATAGAGATGATGAAACTTGTGTGTGTGCCATGACCATGCAGTTGCATTTATTTGAGACATGACATGACTTGTGTGTATCTCTATTTTCGAGATGTGATGATATTTGTGTTGAAAGATGATGATGATTATGATGGTATGACAAGACTACTGTATGTGTATGATATGAGGAGAATAGTGTATGTTTATTATGATCTGATGAAAGTACTGTATAGAGCATGCACAAATACATCACAAATACGTAGAGGGAGAATAAATCTGTGAAAGCGGGAATACTAGCAGTAGCGTTGGAAGGCATCTAGCGGCAGCGCTGGCTTTTTACAGTGCTACAGATAGTTAGCAGTAGCGCTGGTCAGGGCAACACTACAGCTACAACTTAGTTGTAGCGTGTTAGCAGTAGCACTGGACCCATCGCTACTACTATACTTGTTTCAAGCTCTACTAGTAGGCTTTCTCCTAGTAGTGATGTGTGTGGTCCAATGAGCACGACTAAGAGAGGTGACTATCAATACTTCATGACTTTTACTGACGACTTGAGTAGATATGGATATATCTATTTGATGAGGCACAAGTCAGAAACTTCTGAATAGTTCAAAGAGTTTCAGAATGAGGTTGAGAATCAAGCTTAACAAGACTATAAATCTTCTATGATCAGATCGTGGAGGTGAGTACATGAGACAAGAGTTTGACAATCATCTTAAAAGCTGAGGTATAGTACCTCTGCTCACACCTCCGGGTATGCCACATAGAAATGGCATGTCGGAACAGAGGAATAGGACCTTGTTGGATATGATCTGGTCAATCATGAGCAAATCAGATTTACCCTTGTCATTGTGGGGATACGCTCTAGAAACTGCAGCTTTCACACTTAACAGGGTACCATCAAAATCTGTAGACAAGATACTACATGAGATGTGGACTGGGAAGAGTCCCAGTTTGTCTTTTCTAAAGATTTTGGGTTGTGAAGCATTTGTCAAGCAACTTATGTCGGACAAGCTTACACCTAAGTTGGATAAATGCATATTCGTTGGATATCCGAGGGAAACCTTCGGATATATCTTCTACAACCGCGAAGAGAACAAAGTGTTTGTTGCTCAAAACAGGGTCTCCCTTGAGAAAGAGTTTCTCGAGCGGGGAGCCAGTGGGAGGAATGTGCAGCTCAAAAAAATTCGAAAACCACTTGGGGATAACTCGGATGATGATGTGATCATACCAGAGTCTATCAAGGAACCCGAGGTGGAAGCAGCACCAGAACCACGGAGCTCGGAAATATTGATCACAGTGTGTGATGTGTTGTTGCCGGAAAGCGACGAGCCGGTTACATATGAGGAAGCGATGGTGAGCCCAAATTTCGAGGCATGGCTGGAGGCCATGAGATCTGAGTTAAAGTCCATGGATGAAAATCAAGTCCGGGACTTGGTTGATCCGCTGCATGGCATCACTGTCGTTAGTTGCAAATTGGTCTTTAAGAAGAAAATTAATGTGGATGGAAATGCTCAGATCCACAAAGGTCGACTTCTTGCTAAAGGTTATGGACAAGTTCAAGGATTTGACAACGACGAGACTTACTCGCCGGTAGCGATGCTGAAGTCGGTGAGGATCATACTAGCTATAGCTGCATATTTCGATTACAAGATATGGCAAAGGGATGTCAAAATGGCTTTCCTTTATTGAAATTGAACTGAGGATGTGTATATGATACAACCCGAGCATTTTGTCGATCTGGCTAGCGCTAGTAAGGTATGCAAGCTCAAGAGATCCATTTATGGGTTGAGGCAAGCATCTCGGAGCTGGAATATTCATTTTCATGAGGTCATCATGGTCTCGGTTTCATCAAAAGTGAAGAGGACACTTGTTTATACAAGCAGTTG
Source organism: Triticum urartu (assembly GCF_003073215.2). Taxonomy (NCBI): domain Eukaryota; kingdom Viridiplantae; phylum Streptophyta; class Magnoliopsida; order Poales; family Poaceae; genus Triticum; species Triticum urartu. The sequence goes on from NC_053025.1 coordinate 354,448,991, forward strand.
AGTGGGAGCTCGATAGTGTTTTTGATCTTGTTTGTGGTTGACATATTGTTTATACAAGCAGTTGAGTGGGACCTCGATAGTGTTTTCGATGCTGAACTAGGTCAAGGAATCATTGAATGGCAAGTTTTTAATGAAGGACCTTAGTGAAGCAGTTTACATTTTGGGCATCAAGATATATAGAGATAGATCGAGGAGGCTGCTCGGCTTGACCCAGAGCATGTACATAGATAAAGTCTTGAAGCGGTTTAACATGAGTGAGGCCAAGAAAGGGTTATTGCCTGTCTCACATGGTATAAGGCTAAGTGAGACTCATAGTCCTTTGACATCTGATGATCCAAGAAGGATGAGTCGGATTCCATATGCCTCAACAATTTGATACATCATGTATGCCATGATATGTACATAGCCTGATGTTGCCTTTGCAATAAAGCTAACAAGTAGATACCGGGCCAACCCAGATGAGAGTCACTAGGAGGTGGTAAAGACTATTTTGAAGTACCTGAAAAGGACTAAAGAGATGTTCCTAGTTTATGGAGGTGAGGAAGAGCTCATCGTAAGGGGTTATGCTGATGCCAGTTCCAAACTGGCTGAGATGATTGTCGATCATAGTCCGAATTCGTGTATGTCATGAACGGAGGAGCGGTAAGCTGGAAGAATTCCAAGCAAGATAAGATGGCCAATTCTACTACAGAAGCCAAATACATTCTGGCTTGTGAAGTTACAAAGGAAGGTGTTTGGATCTGGAACTTTATGGATGATCTTGGTATTTTCCCAGCCTTGGTAAAACCGTTGGACCTTTATTGTGATAATTCTGGTGCCATCGCACAAGCCAAGGAGCCGAGGAATCACCACAGGACTAGACACATAGACCGGAAATATCACCCGACACGAAAGATTGTAAAGAATGGTGATATGGAGTTATGCAAAATTCACACGGATGCAAATGTTGCAGATCCACTGACTAAGCCACTTCCACAACCCAAGCATGAGGGGCATGTTAGAGCTATGGGTATACGATTTTTTTTTATTGACTCTACTGCAAGTGGGAGACTATTGGAGATATGCCCTAGAGATAATCATGTATGATGATATTTCCTATGTGTTTATGAAAAACGATAGTCATTGGACATTATCAATGATGTGTATCAACAAGTACGTGACTTGTTTGTGGGACTATGCATTGTGTGACGACTGTCCTAAAAGGTCCATAGTCGAAAGGGATGTGTGGACGCGCAACCGAGTAGACTAACATATGACATGGTGGATGGCTCGGTCTCACCGGCCATGGAGCATTGGATGCTAACCGGATAATATGGACTCGGAAGGATTTCGTCGGATTCGACATAGTCGGATCCGAGTCGAGATAAGGTCTGGGTCGGACAGACCCAACTATGAGAAGCAGCGAGATATCATATGTGAGTCTCTAGTACAACATATGTTCTATGCATGTCCTAAGACCTGAGCTAGTGCATGTAATCGGGATGACGACAGACCTGCTTTGGGTCGACCAAATGCTACTCTGTGATTGGTTAGTTACAAAGGTAGGTTTTGGGATTGTCCAGGCCCATGCTGCGAGACATGGTCGAGCAAGATGGGATTTTCCTCTCTGATTAGGAGAAATATACTCTGGGCCCCTCGTGTGATCCGACCAAGATAAGCATGGCCATGTGACATGGATTATGAGATAATTCGGTTTGTAATCGGCATCACTAGAACGAGAAAGAAGTTGGGATAGCACAAGGATGACACACTCGCCTTGAGCCAACCAACATATATCGTATGGCAAAGGGAACATAAGTGTGCCACGTTGTACAGGTTTGCCAACTGGCTTCATAGTCTACTTGGTGGTCGGCATGCCTTGCTAGAGGCATGTACTAGTCGAGCTGGTCGGAGGTGATCCGACCTACGACCAAGCCGACTTGAACCTAAGGGGTCGCGCTCTTAAGGGAAGGAACTTGTGAGGTCCAATCCTACTCCATGAGTCAGATGTGATCCTACTTGGACTCAGATCTAGGCCGAACAGACTTTGGGCTTTAGGATCTGTGCGAGGCCCAAGTGTTGAGCCTGCGACGGATGCGTATATATAGTGGAGGTGCAGCACACTCATTTGGTTGGTCGCTTCGGTGCCATCACTAGGGGTTTGCATGTGTTGCAACTTGCGACCTCCACGCGCCGCAATTGTTTGATCGCACTCAGTAATCCACCGCACGACGTTCCTCCTGCACATGTGAATGCCATTAGAGGTGGTGCACTTGTGCCGCTCCAGTGAATTAGTTCGATGGATCTGATCGACTACGTGGGAGATTGACGAGGAGGAGACGACTCTGGAGACGCGCCGTCCCAACTATACATCTGTTGCATGGCAATGCGCGTCTAGTGGTAACGAAATGTGATCCATCTCTCATAGCATGTTCCTAGATGTTCTGCGGGTAGGAATTTTTATTTGCAGTCGACGCACCCTACTGTAGATCCGAACATTTTCAACATTGCTTTTCATTGGTGTACTTCTTATCATGGAATATTAACTTGAACATCACTTGTCGGTATCCATACCATCAGTCCCCTCGGCAAACATGCACGCGAGGCAACCTTCCATCCTTTGAGAAAAAGAAAGAAGAGAAAATAAAGATATAGAACTTTGACGGCTCGTTTACATCCATACAAAGGCAAGCATGTCACAACATCACAGAGAAACACATATAATTAAACATGTGATAGATAAGAGTTGCGAAACACTTAGCTTTATTTCACTATGGACAGGGTTTGCGACTGGCTTTTTACAAAGGACTAGCAATGTGCCCGTGTGTTGCAACAGATCCAAAATAGAATAATACATGTTCATAAACTTGAAAGAAAAACACTCTAGTTTGGTGTATATATCACTAAAAATATACTCATATTAGGTTTCACTCAAAATATATTCCTTGTGGCTGTTTTGATGAGGTGAGGGAGGGATGTGGTTGGCTTCAAGATACTAAGGGGCTTCTACAAATTGGAGCAGAGAAGTGGGGTCTTGTTGCAGAAATGCCACGACCTACATCATAGTCTTTAGATGCATATCTGATGGTCAGAAATGACTGATGGCAGACACACCATCTGTAACACCCTCGATGCGGCAATATCTCCGATGTGTCGGAGCACGACTTAGAGGCATAACCGCATTGAAGGCAATGTCGCAAGAGAGGTAATCTTCACACAACCCATGTAATGAATAAGGAAAGGGATACATAGTTGGCTTACAATCGCCACTTCACACAATACATGAATATAACACTACATCATCCAGATACAATCAAGGTCCGACTACGGAACCAAAATAAAAGAAGACTACCCCTAATGCTACAGATCCCCGATCGCCCCAACTGGGCTCCACTATTGAACAACTGGAAAACCGAACAACATAACGAACACGAACTTCACCGAGCTCCTCCTTGAGCTTGGTTGCATCACCTGCACGATATCATCGGCACCTGCAAGCTGGTTTTGGAAGTATATGTGAGTCACGGGGACTCAACAATCTCACACCCTCACGATCAAGACTATTTAAGTTTATAGGAATGGTAAAAGGTATGAGGTGGAGCTGCAGCAAGCACTAGCATATATAGTGGCTAACATACGCAAATGAGAGCGAGAAGAGAAGGCAAGGCACAGTCGAGAAACTATGATCAAGAAGTGATCCAAGACTACTTACGTCAAGCGTAACTCCAACACCGTGTTCACTTCCCGAACTCCACCGGAAAGAGACCATCACGGTTACACACACGGTTGATGCATTTTAATTAAGATAAGTTTCAGGTTTTCTACAGTCGGACATTAACAAATTCCCATCTGCCCATAACCGCGGGCACAACTTTCGAAAGATCAAATCCCTGCAGGGGTGTCCCAACTTAGCCCATCACAAGCTCTCACGGTCAACGAAGGATATTCCTTCTCCCAAGACAATCTGATCAGACTCGGAATCCCGGTTACAAGACATCTCGACAATGGTAAAACAAGTCCAGCAAGAACGTCCGATGCGTCGACATCCCGATAGGAGCTGCACATATCTCGTTCTCAGGGCAACACCAGATGAACACTACGTACAGCTAAAACCATCCCTCAAGTTTCCCCGAGGTGGCGCCGCAAGTGGCTCTGTGTCAGACCAACACTTAGACAAGCACTGGCCCAGGAGGGGTTAAAATAAATATGACCCTCGGGATGCGTGACTCCCAAGGGAAAAGGCTAGGTGGCGAATGGTAAAACCAAGGTTGGGCCTTGCTGGAGGAGTTTTATTCAAAGCGAACTGTCAAGGTGTTCCCATTATAACCCAACCGTGTAAAGAACGCAAAATCAAGGAACATAACACCGGTATGACGGAAACAAGGGCGGCAAGAGTGGAACAAAACACCAGGCATAAGGTCGAGCCTTCCACCCTTTACCAAGTATATAGATGCATTAAGTAAATAAGATATGTTGTGATATCCCAACAAAATATCCATGTTCCAACATGGAAGAACTCCAATCTTCACCTGCAACTAGCAACGCTATAAGAGGGGCTGAGAAAAGCGGTAACATAGCCAAACAACGGTTTGCTAGGACCAGGTGGGTTAGAGGTTTGACATGGCAATATGGGAGGCATGATAAGCAAGTGGTAGGTATCGTGGCATAGGCATAGCAAAAGAGTGAGCAACTAGCAAGCAAAGATAGAAGTGATTTTGAGGGTACGCTCATCTTGCCTGAGATCTTGCAAGGAAGAAGAACGAGTCCATGAAGAAGACAAATGGACGTAGTCGAACGAATCCTCACAAACGCGACGTTATCGGAACCAACCCGAAGAAGCAACACCAGAAAGAAGCACACAACATAGTAAACAACCAACACATGAACATGGCATGATGCACAACCAAGTATGATGCATGTCCGGTTTAATGAGGCATGGCAATATGCACAAACAATCCTACAAATTAAGTGGAGCTCAATATGCAACTCCGTTGCATATTGACGAAACACCACAACAAGTTATTTAGTTCGATCTTGTTTAGGTACTCAACAATATTCAATGTTGTTTAGCATGGCAAGGGGTGAAGCAAAACAAAACTACCTATCTAGGCAAGTTTAAATGAGGCCGGAACAACAAACAACAAGTCCGGAAACTCCTCATGTGCATATTTTAAGGTTTGGTACTGTACTGCCCTAAACCATATTTTAGAGTTATTAAACATGCAAAGTAAATACACCATGTTAAACTAGGCATTTTTCTACCCCATTTACATATAAAGATTATTAAAAACCGAGCTACGGTTATTTAGTTATGAATTAAAGCATTTTAGCATGGCAATAGGCAAATTAATGCAAACAGCAGGTTTAAACATTTTAAACATAGATGAAAGTTGGATATTATTAAACTAGACAAAATTATAGATATTTTACATATAAAGTTTGTTTTAATCCGATGCACGGTTAATTAGTTAGGATATGCATGAAGTGCAAGGGGTTTTCTACAAAACTGTAAACCTCTGAAAAAATAGACAAATTCGCAGCAGTGAAAAAAACAATACGGGCTGAAATCTAGGACAAGCCCAACAATGCACAGGGGCTGGAGGGGGGCTTCTCACATTGGGCTTGACCCGGTTGGTGCTGGGCTGGATGAGGCAGGCGGCTGGGCCGGATCTGTGGGCTGCAGCTGGCAGGCCGCAGTGCTGGGCTTCTGGATCTGGCTAGAGAGGCCTGGGAGTAGCTGGGCCACGGATTTGGGCCGCCAGGTGAGGCCGAAGCCTTCCAGTGGTGGCGTGGTCGATGGGCATGGTCAACGAGCAGGCGAGTGGGCTCGATCCCGAACTGCTGCTCGCAGCAGGGTAGGCAGAGGTTGACGGCGAGGGATTTGGCGCGCAGAGGAGGCCAGCGGGAGGAAGAGCAGCTCGGGCGCTGCAGGAACCAGCAGGCGCGGCGGCTCCAGGGACTTGGCGGGGCTACAGGACTGTGCAGTGGTGGGCTGCGTCGATCCGGCCGGGTTAGAGGCGGAGATGTAGCGGGGCGAAGGAGAGGTTCCAGACGACGGCCATGGAGTCAGGCAGGGCTCTTGGTCGAGGGCGGCGCTACAAAACTTGGCTGCCAGGGTTCCTACTGAATGCTGCGAGAGGAGAGAGACGTGAAGGTAGATCAGCATAGGAGGGAGGGAGGAGGCATAAGGAAGAAAACAGCGGAAGAACGGCGACGGGGTCGGAAGGGCGGCTGCACTCCGGTGGTTTGGATGCCAGTGACGTGGCGACGGGTGAGGACGACGGAGGGCTCGGGCGCGGTCAACGGGGCTCGACTGCTGCGGGCACAGGAACGAGGAGGCGAGGTGGTAGGACGGCAGATGGATCGATCTAGCTCGAATTTTTGGATCGGGCATCTGGCTGTTGGTAGGTGGGGAATGGATCCCGAGGGGAACTGTCTGGCGGCGGTGGGATGGATCCCTAGGAATTAGGGATTTGGTCTAGGTTAGGCTAATATATATAGCGAGTGGGTTTGGCTAGGGGCCACCTCGTCCCTCCGATCGTAATCGGGCGGTCGAGAAAAACTATGTTAGGAAGTCCAACAAATAAAACGATGATGTTTTGTAGATGTTTGGGGATGATCCGGACACAACGGTAGCAACAGTCCGAGTCCGGTCCGGAACAGCTTTCGGACGCACGCGTGAGGAGGGCCGCGGGCTGACGAGAGAGCTTAGGTTAGGCCTGGCGGTAGGTAGTGGACTTTGCAGAAGGCCTTAGGCTGAGAAAAGAGAAGAGAGAAAGGCCCGGCGACTGTTTCCGGAGACTGAAAACGTCCCACGTTTGACCGACTATATTGTCGCTATAGTTAATCGTTGGGACGACAAACGGACTCTGAATGCGATGAAACTTGACAGGCGGTCTATCTACACTATAATAAGACCACACGCCAACTATCATCCCATTCCGACAACATTTTCCGGCCACTTATAAAATACTATTTCGGACATGCGGCGGGCGCGTGCAAGTGTGTCTGGGCTCAGAACGGACAACGGACGGAACGAGGAGATCGGGACGGATGCAAGTTTCGAAAACATGATGATGCAATGCACATGATGCAATGACAAGATGCACACGCAAGCGAATGACATGGCAACGACGGCGAATAACTGGAAGACACCTGGCGCAACGGTCTCGGGGCGTCACACCATCATCACCAACTGAATCTTTTATGGGAGTTAGATTACATGCCTTGCCGGCAGACTTGTACAAATGGTGGATGCTGGGCAGCCCGGCAACCCGCGCCTTATGGGTAAAACTTTCAAAGATGATCAATATTCCATGAGTTATGCACTGGAGTGCCGTCTTCGGTCTCTAGGAAGACTGCTCCAGGCCTAGTGACTCGAACTACCTAATAATGGCCTTCCCAGTTTGGCGTCAACTTTTTGAATTCTTGGCGGACTAAACTCGCCGAAGAACTAGGTCGCCTTCCTCAAGGCTCCGGTCGTGAACTTTGTGGCTATGATAGCAGTGCAAAGATTCCTGGTAACATGCAGCATGTACAACAACATGGAGAAGATCTTCCTCGAAGAGCGTGGCATCATCGATGGAGATGCTCTTGCTCAAGCTCATCATAAGAGAGCACTCGAGGTGAAGCGTACATTTGTTCCATAGGGAGAACTGCTTCTGCACCATAAACCAGGAAGAAGGGTGTCTGGCCAGTAGCTCAATTTGTTGTCATTTTGAGTGACCAAAGAACCAACGGCAACTCATGAATACAGCGTCTTCCACATTTGTGCAGCTTGTCGAAAGTTCGCGTCTTGAGACCGCGCAACACTTCAACATTTTCTCATTTTTCTTGGCCGTTGCTCCTTGGGTGAGTAGCTGATGCAAAACAAATCTTGTTGTCAAGGTTCTCTAGGTACTTCATGAAGGTGCGACTCGTGAACTTTGTGTCATTGTTGGTGTTGACCATGTTGGGCACTCCAACACAGAAAACAAGTCCTTTGAAAAACTTGACGGCTAAATATGTTGTCACCTTCCTCACTAGTTCCACTCCTACCCACTTTGTGAACTTGTTGATTACAACATACAAGTACTCAAAGCACCCGACAGCTCGTGGGAAAGGGCCCAGTATGTCGAGCCCCAGATCGAGAAGGGCCATGAGAGAGGGATTGTTTGAATAGCTTGGGTTGGCTTATGTGATTGCTTTGAATGAAAATGGCATGCTTCACACTTGGTTACTAGCTCAGTTGCATCCTGGAGCGTAGTGGTCCAATAGAAACCTTGCCTGAAAGCTTTGCCGACAAGGGCCCTTGATCCTATATGAGAGCCACATATCCCCCTGTATCTCGGCCAACAACTTCTGTCCATCTTCCCGATAAATACACTTCAATTTCATCCCATTTGGTCCCTTTCTGCACAGGTCGTTGCCGACAAAATGATACATACTAGATTGACAGGCTACTCTTTCAGCTTCTTCTTGATCTACGGGAAGTTCCCCTATCTGAAGGAAATGAATGATCTGTTGTGCCCATGCCGGAGCATGTGGCTCGACAACAACAAGTATTAAAGGAATATCTTCAGCTGCGGGAGCGGTAGCTTCAATGGCAAGGACTTGGGTTCTTGCTGGAGCTTGATGCTCACCGGCAAGCTTGTTGTTGTACCCAGCAACATCCTTGCCAATGGCTTCTGGGAGCTCGACAGGAAAGTACTTGCCGATATTCAACTTTCTTCTCTTTTTCTGCCCAACTGATGGTGTTATGGATGGCCGAGTTAAATGGAGCACAAAAGTCCCTAGTTCCAAAGGTAGCTTGAGTGCGGCACTCTTTGGCATATCGTCTGCTATGATGTTCTCAACACGAGGAACATGCTCCGTATTCAATCCGTCAAAGTTCTCTTCCAATTTTCTCACTTCATCAATGTACGCTTCTATCAACGGGCTCTGATAATCCTTATTGACTTGCTTCACAACTAAATGTGAGTCGCCTCTGATAATGAGTTTTTTGATTCCAAGGTTTGCCTCAATCCTGAGACCGGCAAACAGTCCTTCATACTAAGTAGTGTTGTTTGTTGCCTTCTCACTGGGGAAATGCATCTGAATCACATACTTGAGGTGATCTCTAATAGAGGCAAAGGGCCCAAATTTTCAATGAGATGGTGATTATCGTTTTCGAAGGAGTAGACTTTGCTGATCCGACTATGAACGTGCAAGGATGTCACGATTTAGCAATCAGTAAACCAACTCCGAGAGGTTATTGACCATGCCGGAGCATGATCAACCTGATGACGAGGGTCTATTTCCTGGAAGAAAATGAAGAATGTGCAAGAAACTGAAATTGCAATATGGATATTGCGAATATAAGAGGAAAGCTTTATTGATCAAGGTGGGGTTATGTGACGTCTTGGTCTGGTCATTGAACATAAACAAAGTATGCAAAGTTGCAGCTTTGGCGAACTTTAATCTAAACAAAACCCAAAGTCTAAACGACGCCCTAAGGGCTGTAAAGATGGAGGAGTAGGGGGAATTTTGTGACCCCTTGGAGGCGGGGTCCAAACCCAATCCTTAACTCTATTTCCCCACACATACGGACTCTAAAAACAACCTATACTGAAGTATTTCGAAATTACATGGGCCTCGCCGATAATAAGGTGACGCAACACATATTATAGCCTATGGACAAATTTATGAAGTAGCATCTTGTATATTTCGTCCACACCTTCATGCACTCATTATGGTGGCTTCAAAGTAGTGAAATCATCACTTGAAACTCCATTGTTGCTTCCCTTGCACATGCCATCAACTCCATGCTTGATCTTTCTCCATTGTTCATCCTTCTTGTCCAAGCTAGGCCCTTCATTTGTAATCAAAACAAATGTATCCAATTTAGGCTGCGTCATATTCTCATGAATATTAGAATTGTTACCAAGAAACGAAAGTACCTAGTAATTCAATTGGCGTAAGGGAGCTCTAGTAATTGGTCCAGTATGTATAGCAGTAGGGGTTGTGGGTGTAACAATGGTATTGATGTCCTCATCATCACCCCTGACGGTACAACAAACATTCACGTATGTTTCCCGGACTGTACACAAGCATGATAGCGTCAGACAACCACACCAAGCACCCGAAGCAAGACCGAGCTAGGGAAGCAGCTCTTTGAGAGGTCAAAGAGCATATCAACAATGCCAAGACAAGCCAAAACAGAAGAATATCACCTTTGGGAAGGAGCCTCTTGCCGGGCAGGAGAGCCTGGCTCGGTCAAGGCCATCCCAATGACAAGACCAAGATTTCCCCGGCAAATCTTGCCGGGTCCGCCTGGAGCGGGATCCCCGCCAAGACACCACCGCTCCACTGCACAGTGACACAAGTCACTTATCAGTGCGGTGTCGATCCCCCAAGTGACTAAGTGGCCACTACTAAGCACGTGGTGGCCCGTTGGAAGACAGGATTTATCCAAATGACACCCGTCCAGAGGCATGTCAAGAAGATAAGCAGAAGATTGTTAAGCGGAACGGCAGGCTTGCCGGGCTGCACCCTCAGCATGACACCTAGTAGTGCATTTAATGTACTTTATCCTAACTGCCAGAGTTAGGTATGATAGCACTGTTAGCTATCTAATCATTAGATAATGACTATTTTGCCACTATTGTTACCCCTTAGCCTATAAAAGGAGGACCATGGCAAACTAGAGAAGGATTCGGACCATGGCACACTTGTATGCGAGTAGCTGCTTGTAACACCCCGAATGTAACTTACCATATTTGTAACTCCGGCTCTGCCATTTCCGGCTTTAAGTTATGAGATTCCCTTCGTGGTTGGGTTTTGTCTTCGTTTTGCATTTTGTTCATGTCATGCATTTCATATCATGTCATCATGTGCATCTCATTTGCATACGTGTTCGTCTCATGCATTCGAGCATTTTCCCCGTTGTCCATTTTGCAATCCGACACTCCTACGTCCTCCGGCGTACCCCCTCTTGTATGTTTTCGTGAGCGGGTGTTAAACATCCTCGGAATGGACCGAGATTTTCCAAGTGGCCTTGGTACACTACCGGTAGACTGCCTATCAAATTTCGTGCCATTTGGAGTCCGTTTGATACTCCAACAGTTAACCGGGTAACTGTGAAGGCCTCTTGTGGGTTGCAGCCCAACACCCCTCCAAAATGGCCCAATAACCCATCCAAACCTCTTCCATGTCCTCCGCTGTCGGATCACGATCGCGTGGGCGAAAACTACACCCCATTTGGACACTCCTACCTCCTCCTACCTATAAATATGTGCACCCCTCCTCAAATTCGGGTCCCAAACACTAAATTTCATCCCCCGCCACCACCAGATGTGTCCGCCCCTCGCCGGACGAAACCCACCGCCGCTCGTGGCCAACCAGAGGGCGCCATGTGGCATCCTCCGCCGCCAGCTGCCGCTGGCCCGCCCGAGCCCGCGGGAGCCCCACCGGCCCGCCCGCGCGCCCGATCGCCCGCGCCTCCAGCCGTCGTCCGCCTGCCGCCGACCGTCCGCCTCGCCGCTCCGCCTCGCCGCCACCAGTCGCCGCCCGGCCGCGCCTCGGCGTGCCTGCTCGCCATCGCCGCTCCTCCGGCCAGATCCGGCCGCGGGAGGGCCGGATCCGGCGAGTATGCACTCCGGCGACCCCCTTCTCCCACTCCCGCCGCCGTCCCCATCATCTCCGGCGATCCTCGGCGTCTGTGCTCAAACCCTAGATCCAGTTTTCGAGAGGTTGATTTTTCCACTAAATCCTTTCCCCCTCATATTTTAATGCTCTGTTTAACGCGTCATAACTCCATGACCGTAGCTCTGTTTCATGCACATGATATATCAAAATGTTCATTGGGAGAAGCTCCTCATTTCATTCCATTGTTTCATGCTTGTTTGAGTCCATATTGATTCTCAAATCATTGATGCAAGAGTGCTATAAATTGTTTACTACTGCTGCTTATCAGTTTAGGGTGATTTGTCATTTTTGCCACATTTGATGTGTGCTTCTTATGGGCATGAGCTCTACGTGTGTTTTGATCTATGCCATTCCATCTTTATAGAGGTGCTTGCCATGTATTTTTCTGATCAATGTGGTGACTAGCACAAGCATGCAAAGTAGCCTTTGTGATATTGCAAAGTCTTGTTCTGTTGTTATTCTTATGACATGTAAACATGATGCTACAGTGAGATCCATGCTTGTTTTGAGTATCTTCAGTAAGGATGTTTTGTACATATGGTTATGCTCTATCCATTCATGCCCCTGGTTGCAATTATGGAGTGCCCTAGCATGTATTAATCTTGCTCTACTTTTTCTATAAAATGTTCCTGGCCGATTGTTTACATGTTAATCAATTCTGCCATGGTTGTTGCTAGTGATCCATGGATGCTATGAACTTGCTCTTGGCATGGTTATCTTCTTGAACATGTCATCTTGTTGTTGCTATGCTTGTTTTTTCATGCAATGCTTTGTGATGAGTGATTTGAGCTCACAAAGATGCCTTCATAACTCTGCTTATGCCATGCTCAGTTTTCTGCTAAGTCTGAAACTGTTAATAAAACTTGCTATGTTTACATGTGTGCCATCATATCTTCTGTGCCTTTTTGGCTCATGGTCATTAAGGGACTTTTGTTCTATGCATTTAGTAGATTCATGCCATGCCTTGTATTGCTATGATATGTTCCTGTAGAATGTTGTTTTCTTGCTCTAAACATTGCTTCCTGATGTTATTCCTCGCATGTTAGTAATTTTCACCAAGTCTGTGAAGTTGATATCTTTTGCACTTTTGTCATGCTTGTTTGAACCTGCTCTTGTGAGTTTTAGCCGTAGCTCGGTGTTCATGTTTTGTCAATCATCTTGAGTACATCACTGCCATATGCCTTGTTGCTATGTTGGAGTGCAGTAGCTTAGTTTCTTGTTGCATTCTAGATGGCATCGTGCTGTTAATCGCAGAATTGTGCCATTATTGTTTTGCTTGCCATTTGCAAACCGTGCATCCGATTCCAGTGATCTTTATATCAATTTCGAACGAAATCATCTCATATTTCTAGTGGCACACTTGGTTTTCCAAGTTGATGCCTTCATCAATATTTTCCTTCCGGAGCACGCTTATGCATTGAATATCACATCTCGCATATCATGCCATATTTTTGCATCATGTTTCTTGTGCATTGCACTGTGATTGATTGTTGGTCCTTTTCTTGTGTTCTTGCTTTGGGTAGAGCTGGGAGACAGGTACGTGATCGAGGAACCAGTTGAGTACGCTAATGAGGATCAAGCTTTCGTCAACTCTAAGAACTTTGCAGGCAAGATGACCATACCCTCGAAATCACTTCTATCTTTGCTTTCTAGTTGTTCGCTCTATTGCTATGCCGCGCTACCTAACACTTGCTATATCATGCCTCCCATTTTTCCATGTCAAGCCTCTAACCCACCTTTCCTAGCAAACCATTGTTTGGCTATGTTAGCGCTTTGCTCATCCCCTCTTATTGCGTTGTTAGTTGCAGGTGAAGTTGAAGTTTGTTCCATGTTGGAACATGGAGATTGTTGGGATATCATTACTATCTCTTCTTTACTTTAATGCATCTATATACTTGGTAAAGGGTGGAAGGCTCGGCCTTATGCCTGGTGTTTTGTTCCACTCTTGTCGCCCTAGTTTCCGTCATACCGGTGTTATGTTCCTTGATTTTGTGTTCCTTACGCGGTTGGGAGTTATGGGAACCCCTTGACAGTTTGCTTTGAATAAAACTCCTCCTGCAAGGCCCAACCTTGGTTTTACCATTTGCCACCTAAGCCGTTTTTCCTTAGGTTCTGCGGACTCAAGGGTCATCTTTATTTTAAACCCCTGGGCCAGTGCTCCTCTGAGTGTTGGTCCAAACTGGGCGATGTCCGGCGCCCTCTCGGCAACCAGGGTCTATGCCAACCCGACGCCTGGCCCATCCGGTGTGCCCTAAGAACGAGATACGTGTGACGCCTATCGGGATTTGTTGGCACATCGGGAGGCTTTGCTGGTCTTGTTTTACCATTGTCGAAATGTCTTGTAACCGGCATTCCGAGGCTGATCGGGTCTTCCAGGGAGAAGGAATATCCTTCGTTGACCGTGAGAGCTTGTGATGGGCTAAGTTGGGACACCCCTGTAGGGTTTTGAACTTTCGAAAGCCGTGCCCGTGGTTATGGGCAGATGGGAATTTGTTAATATCCGGTTGTATAGAACTTGACACTTAACTTAATTAAAATGAATCAACCGCTCGTGTAGCCATGATGGTCTCTTTTCGGCGGAGTCTGGGAAGAGAACACGGTCTCGTGTTATGCTTGAGCGTAAGTAGCTTCAGGATCACTTCTTGATCACTATTAGCTTCTCAACTATGCTTTGCTTCTCTTCTCGCTCTCTTTTGCGTAAGTTAGCCACCATATATGCTTAGTGCTTTGCTGCAGCTCCACCTCACTACCCCTGTTCCTACCTTTAAGCTTAAATAGTATTGATCTCGCGGGTGTGAGATTGCTGAGTCCCGTGACTCAAAGATACTTCCAAACAGATGCAGGTGCCGATGATGCCAGTGCAGTGGACGCTACTGAACTCAAGTGGGATTTCGACGAGGATTCGGCCCGTTACTATGTTTCTTTTCCGGATGATCAGTAGAGGATCCCAATTGGGACGATCGGGGATCTAGCATTTGGGGTGGTCTTCTTTATTTTGGATCCGTAGTCGGACCTTGATTGTATTCCGGATGATGTATGACTATTTATGTATTGTGTGAAGTGGCAATTGTAAGCCGACTCTTTATCCCTTTCTTGTTCAGTACATGGGATGTGTAAAGATTACCCCTCTTGTGACAGACCTACCATTTGGCTATGCCTCTAAGTCGTGCCCCGAAACGTGGGAGATATAGCCGCATTATGGGTGTTACACTGCTCTCCCCGAGGTGACCTTGCCGGGCTTGAGTACTATGTGCCCATCGTGATCCTTCCCTCAATACACCCAAGCAGGAGTAGGGCCTAACGCTTCTCAGTGGCATGAACCCGGGTAAAAAACCACCAGTGCCACCATTGTCGCGCTTCTTCATGGTTTTGCTCTTTGTGCAACGTGACCTTCCCCCTCGCCGAACCACAAGGGGCCGATCGCCCCATAGGTGATCGTGTTACACCAGGACATCTTTGGCGCGCCAGGTAGGGGGAAGCGCTTGCATGAATATGAAGTTGTGAATAGCGCATCAATCTTCATCATCGTCTTCTTTATCATTGGCTTCATCATCCATGGAGCCCAAGAAGAAGCCCGGCGCAATAGCTCATCCTTCCACTTCGAAGGCCACCTCGCACGCAGCTGCTGATCCCGTAGGCATCGCGGCAGCATTGGGAGACGTGAGTGCCATAGGTGACATGACCAGCACAGGCAGCATTGTCGTCGTGCCCCCTATGGCCAAAGATGGAGCGAAAGATCCCGGGGGAGAGCGGCATCAACAACGTCCCGATGGCCATATTCCACAGGATGCGGGCGGGGAGGACATTCAGTCTCCGCCTCCCCGCCGCGCTAGTGGGCGCACCTGCAGCAACAACGCCCGTTCTTGTGCGAGCCATGACCCCCTAGCTGCCCTGTTATGGGCATGGCTGCGGGGCACACGCCTTTCCAAGGGTAGAACAACCAAGACAGAGCGCTGAACAGGGTCGTCAACCCTCAGGCACACCCTACTCATCACCGAACTACCATGGCGGCCGGCTCATAGCAACGAGAATGCGATGTCGCCCCTGCTGGTACTACTAGGAGTTGAGCGGCATCGCGGTCTGACTCATCATTGATGCCAAGCACTGATTTGGAAGCCATGGCATGGGCCCAACTCCTGCTAAGATTCCCGCCAGGGGCTGATCAAATGGATGAGTGGAGAGCCACAATCCAGAGCTTGATCGGCTTTGATGAAGCGAAGGGATCTCAACGGGTGGGGCCATTGCGACACCCACAGGCGGCGACAATAGCCTGAGTTGTTGATCGTGTTGAGGGGGGCACTCCAACTGTGTAGTCCCCGCCACAATAGCCAGCGCAGAGGCCACAACCAGAACCACGTGACCAGGAGCCCGATGAGGCATCAATGCCTTTGTCTGATCCACGAGCCCATCGAGATCAGCGGCAAGTCCTGGAGGATCGGCGAAGATAAGACGCACATGTCACCATAGAACGGCGCCGGGAGACCCGCCGTCAATCTGACAGGCGTAACAGCTCAGATGTCAACAAGCCCGCGCCCAGTGATGGCGGCTACCTACCCTTTGAGGTTGGATGCCCGGCCTTCATTCATGAGCTGCCGCAAGTTCACTGGCCCTCATCCTGCGTCTTCAAACTAGAGTTACCAGAAAAGTACGATCAAAAGTTGAACCTGGTAGAGTTCTTGAGCATTTACACAATTGTTGTTCAAGCTGTTGGGGGAAGAGATGAGAAGGTGTTCGCCAACTACTTCCCTTTGGCGCTCAAGCCAAACGTGAGGTTGTGGCTGATGTACCTACCAGAGAATTCCATTTCATCCTGGGCTGACCTGTGCAGTGAGTTTGTTGGTGCCTTCATCGGTGGCCACCAACAACTAGGACGGCCCAACGACTTGCAACTCCTTCCACAAAACGAAGGGGGAATTTTGCAGAACTATATGCAGAGGTTTAGCTAGGTACATAGGAACATTCCAGATATCCACCCGGCAGCCGTAATAGACGCATTCTAGTCAAACACGCGCAACAGAAGGATATGTTCCAAAGTGAACGTCCGGTTGCCCAAGATTGTGAATGAGTTGTACACCTTGGCGGATAAATGCACCCGTATGGGGGAAGGGAGGCGACTCCTCGGAGAAGAGGATGGCATCGAAGTTGATTCAGAGGATGACAACGATGCAGGTAACCCGAAGAGGAAGAATCAGAAGCACAAAAAGAGAAGTCAATACTAGCTGCTGAGGGTTCTGGCACCCCTAGTACCGGCAAGAAAGCCAAGACCAAAGCCCCCGGCGAGGAAGTTGCCACGTGCACTAATTGTCGAGAGGCTGTGGCGGCAAAAAAATCCAAGAAGACCGATAGACCGTACTGTAAGATCCAACGAACCAAGGGCCATGATATCCAAGAGTGTCATCAAGTTGAGCAACTTGTCAAGAAGTAGAAGGCTGAGTATGAGAAGCATGACAAGGAGAGAGACCAAGAAGGTGCTGGCAGGAATGGCCAAGGCGGCAGAGGAGGCCGCCATGGTAAGACCCCTCGGCCAAAAGAGAAACCTGCTAGAGGCTGCGAAAAGAAGGAAGGTGATGATGAAAGTGATGAAGAGGAAACCAGTGAGCAAGAATTCTACAAAACAATTGAGGCCCTGAGCATTGACAGAGGCGCTTCTTTGCACTCTCACCGCCAGCTCAAACAGTGGGCGCGTGAAGTCTATGTCGTGGAGCCTGCAGCAGATTCCCGAAAGCCGCTCAAATGGTCCCACATGTCTATCATCTTGGATGAAGAGGATCACCCTAACCACACCATCGAAGTAGGGTGTCTGCCGTTGTTGGTTTCACCAACAATTCGCAACCTCAAAGTCACAAAGATGCTAGTTGACGGTGGGGCAGGATTGAATCAAATCTCCCCCAAGGTGATTAGCAAACTACAGATACCACATGAAGAGCTCAAGGTTACTGGCACGCCCCAAGGAATCAATCCCGGCAGGAGCCGTCCTAAGGGGAAGATCATGCTGCCGGTAACATTTGGGGGAGAACTGAATTACCAGACCGAGAAGGTTGTGTTTGATGTTGTCGAACTCCCCTTGTCATACAACAGAATTCTTCGCCGTCCAGCTCTGCCAAAGTTCATGGCGGCATCCCACTATGCCTACAACACTGTGAAAATGCCAAGGCCGATGGGCGTCATTTCCATCTCGTCAGACAAGAAGGATGCAATCATATGTGTGGATAAGATGTATCGGGATGCGCTAGCCACTGAGGCCGCTGAAGCTGCAGCTCCCACCAAGGAAACCAAGAAAGGAAAGAAGACTAGTGAGGACACCGACAAGGAGTCCAGGAAGCGCGCCTCTCCGGAGTGCGCTGCTCCTGGTGACGGCCTACTGGAGAGTTCCACTAGTAAAAGGTCTAAGGTTGTTTCACCTGCTGCAAAGAAGGTCCCGGCAAGGCAGGATGGCATTGACGGTACGTTCACCATCACTGCCACCCTTGTTGACAAATAGGAAAGAATGCTTGTTGCCTTCCTGCGGGCGACTGTCAATGTGTTTGCTTGGAAGCCATCTGACATCCCCGGAGTTCCCAAGGAGGTAGTTGAGCACCACCTTGTTGTCTATCCCCATGCCCGGCCCATTAAGAAGAAGTTTAGAAAGCAAGCTTTGGAAGGACAGGAATTTATTGCCGAGGAAATCAAGAAACTTGAAGCAGCTAGTTTGGTCCGAGGAGTTTTGCACCCAGCATGGTTAGCGAACCTAGTGGTAGTGCGCAAGGGGAATGGGAAATGGAGGCTTTGCATAGACTTCACAGATCTGAACAAAGCATGCCCGAAGGACCCTTTTCCCTTTTCTACACACTGACCAGATCGTGGATTCCACTCCTGGGTGCGATATGCTTTCCTTTTTGGATGCATACTCAGGATATCCTCATATATTCATGTC
The DNA here is from genome assembly GCF_003073215.2 of Triticum urartu. NCBI lineage: Eukaryota > Viridiplantae > Streptophyta > Magnoliopsida > Poales > Poaceae > Triticum > Triticum urartu. Next base: position 354,467,547 of record NC_053025.1, read on the forward strand.
TAAGGAAGATAAATAGAAAACTGTGTTCATAACTCCATGTGGCATGTACTACTTTGTACGAATGCCCTTCGGGTTAAAAAGCGCTAGATCCACTTTTGCCAGAGTAGTGCAAATTGGTTTTGGATCACAGTTGCACAAAAATGTAGAAGCTTACATGGATGATATAGTGGTCAAAACCAAGGAGACATCAATACTCGTTCAAGATTTAGAAGAAACATTTGCAAACTTGGGCAAGATCAATCTAAAGTCAAATGATGAGAAGTGCGTGTTTGGCGTACCTTTCAGCAAGATCCTGGGTTTCTTTGTATCTCACCAAGGGATAGAAGCTAACCCCGACAATATTAGAGCAATGGAGCAGATTCAAGTGCCCAGGACTGTGAAGGACGTTAGGCGCCTGACTGGATGTGTTGTTGCGTTGAGTAGGTTCATTTCCAAGTCTGCCGAGCGTGCCATGCCGTTCTTCAAAATTTTGAAGAAGGCAAGGCCAATGAAGTGGACCTCGGAGGTACAAGCTGCACTGCGAGATCTGAAAGCATACCTTTCCTCTACCCCCACCGTAGTCGCTCCTAGGCCACAAGAGCCGTTGTTGCTATATTTGGCGGCACCGAATCCAGTGATTAGTGCAACGCTGATGGCGCTGTGGGAAACGGATGAAGAAGCGGCTACGACAGCCGCTCCCTCCGGAGGAGAAACTGAACCAGTCACGGCAAAATCAAGCACATATCGTGAGAAAGAAGAGCAAGTTAGCGAAGGAATTTCCAAGACCACGACAAGGAAGAAAATGGTTCAATGTCTAGTGTACTTTGTCAGCTCCCTGCTGCAGGGGGCTAGGTCAAGGTACTCTAGAGTGCAAAAGTTGATCTTAGGCCTCGTCATGTCCTCCAAGAAACTACGCCACTACTTCCAAGCCCATGAGATCAGAGTTGTCACTCGTTTCCCATTTCAACACATACTGAGGAACCCTGAGGCCACTGGCAAGAAAGTTGAATGGGCATTAGAGCTATCAAGTTTTGGTCTGAAGTATGAGAGTACCTCAACCATGCAGAGCAGGGCACTAGCAGAGTTCATCGCAGAATGGACGCCCACCCCAGATGAAGAAATTTCAGAAATAGCTATCCTCGGCAAGGAAGCACCCCAAGAATGGATCAAGTAATTTGACGGTGCTTTCTCATTGTAGGGCGCAGGAGCTGGCGTGCTTCTTGTTGTACCCACTGGAGAACATCTCAAGTATGTGGTTCAAATGCACTTCCCTCGGGAGGAGGCCACAAATAACACTTTAGAATATGAGGGGCTCCTTGCTGGGCTCAGAATTGCAATAGAATTGGGAATCAAGAAGTTGATCATCCGTGGAGACTCGCAGCCCGTAGTGAGACAAGTAAACAAGGATTACCAAAGCCCGTTGATGGAAGCGTATAGGAAGTGCTACTTCTTGAGCTTGCATTGGTTTTTCCCTTGAAGAGGAAAGAGTGATGCAGCAAAGTAGATAAAAGTATTTCCCTCAGTTAGAGAACCAAGGTATCAATCCAGTAGGAGGTACAAGCAAGTCTCCAATCTATGCACCTGCACAAACAATCAAACACTTGCACCCAATGCGATAAAGGTGTTGTCAATCCCTTCACGATCAATTGAGGTGAGATCTGATAGATATAGGTATAAAAGATTGCTAAAACGTAAAACAAAATAAAAGTAAATAAATTGCAGCATGATAATTTTGGTATTTTTGGTTTGTAGATCTGAAAATATATAATGGAAAATAGACTCAGGGGCCATAGGTTTCACTAGAGGCTTGTAACGCCCTAGACACACCCACCAGTGGTCGTTACTCCTGGCGGGATCTCAGGAAAGATGACCATTACCCTCGATATCACTTCTATCTTTGCTTTCTAGTTGTTCATTTTATCGCTATGTCGCGCTACCTACCACTTGTTTATCATGCCTCCCATATTGCCATGTCAAGCCTCTAACCCACGTTCCTAGCAAACCATTGTTTGGCTAAGTTATCGCTTTTGCTCAGCCCCTCTTATAGCGTTGCTAGTTGCAGGTGCCTTGCAGGTTGTTCCATCATGGAACATGGATATGTTGGGATATCACAATATCTCTTATTTAATTAACGCATCTATATACTTGGCAAAGGGTGGAAGGCTTGGCCTTTTGCTCAGTGTTTTGTTCCACTCTTGCCGCCCTAGTTTCCGTCACACCGGTGTTATGTTCCTTGATTTTTGCGGTCCTAATGCGGTTGGGGTTATGGGACCCCCTTGACAGTTTGCTTTGAATAAAACTCCTCCAGCAAGGCCCAACCTCAGTTTTACAGTTGCCAAACAACCTAAGCCTTTTCCATTGGGTTCCGCGGACCCGAGGGTCATCTTTATTTTACCCCCCTGGGCCAGTGCTCCTCTGAGTGTTGATCCGAACTGGGTGTTGTCCGGCGCCCCCTGGGCAACCAGGGTCTATGCCAACCCGACGTCTTGCCCATCCGGTGTGCCCTGAAAACGAGATATGTGCAACTCCTATCAGGATTTGTCGGCACATTTGGGCGGCTTTGCTGGTCTTGTTTTACCATTGTTGAAATGTCTTGTAACCGGGATTCTGAGACTGATCGGGTCTTTCCGGGAGAAGGAATATCCTTCGTTGATCGTGAGAGCTTGTGATGGGCTAAGTTGGGACACCCTTGCAGGGTATAAGCTTTCGAGAGCCGTGCCCGCGGTTGTGTGGCAGATGGGAATTTGTTAACATCCGATTGTGGAGAACTTGACACTTGACTTAATTAAAATGAATCAACTGCGTGTGTAGCCATGATGGTCTCTTTTCGGCGGAGTCCGTGAAGTGAACACGGTTTTGGGTTATGTTTGAACGTAAGTAGTTTTAGGGTCACTTCTTGATCACTTATAGCTTTTAGACCGTTGCATAACTTCTCATCTTACTCTTATTTGCGTATGTTAGCCACCATATTTGCTTAGCGCTTGCTGTAGCTCCACCTCATTACCTTATCCTACCCATAAGCTTAAATAGTCTTGATCTCGCGGGTGTGAGATTGCTGAGTCCTCGTGACTCACAGATACTTCCAAAAGTTGCAGGTGCCGATGATACCAGTGCAGGTGATGCTTCCGAACTCAAGTGGGAGTTCGACGAGGACCTTGGTCGTTACTATGTGTCGTTTCCTGATGATCAGTAGTGGATCCCAGTTGGGACGATCAGGGATCTAGCATTTGGGGTGGTCTTCTTTTATTTTGGTTCCATAGTCGGACCTTGATTGTACTCTGGATGATGTATGTTTAACACATATTTGTGTGATTTGGCGATTGTAAGCCAACTCTTTATCCCTTTCTTATTCAGTACATGGGATTGTGAGAAAATTACCCCTCTTGCGACAAAACCACCATGCGGTTATGCCTCTAAGTCGTGCCTCGACACGTGGGAGATATAGCCGCATCGTGGGCATTACAAGTTGGTATCAGAGCCATCCCCGACTTAGGAGCCCCCTGCTTGATCGAATCGCTGACATTGTTGAGTCTAGAAAAAATGTTTTGAGTCTTAGGATTATATATAATGGAGAGTATGATTCTTTTTACTCCTCAGTCCCTTCGTCGCTCTGGTGAGGGCTCCTGACGTAGATGTTTTGACTTTCCTCTCCTCTAATTTCACTAAAATATTAGGATCACGCGGGTATCTTGGGATCGTATCTATATTCTTGTGACGAGAACATTGTTCTTGGTGCCTCCTGACATTTAGGGGTTGTGGCAGTGTCCTGGGGAGTTGAGCTCCGCGGTGTTGTCGTCGCAATTTTATCGTTGCAGTTCTGGAATACCTGAGTTTGCCGACATCAAAAATCTCTTTTATGCAGTTAGTCGTGAGATAACCTCGACGCCACCCAGTACTGGGGCGGGAGTTTGGGAGTATTGCCATAACTCGTATAATGGATGCATTTCGAAGGTTGAGGTAGATGATTTCTGGAGTTTTCTTAGTTATGTGTTGACGGATGGATACAGTGGAGCGTAGGGCTTGTCAGTTGTGTGATATATATTGTGCCTCCCTGTATCCCCAACACCAGATTGCATAACTAGAAAGTTTCGGGAGTTTATAGGTGGGAATTCAAGTGGCTCCTAGAATATCTTTCCGACAGATGCATGATATGGGATTGGGTAAATCTCTATCATATGTTTGTTTCCGGCTTATTCTGCAAGCCAAATCCTTTGTTTTGTTTTGAGTTGTGGTATTCGAGTTGCTTCAATGTCAAGTGTTGATTCCATACTTTCCCTAAGCGGTGTTCTCATATTTCGATGTGAATGCTAATCCTTTCGGTCATCAAGTTTGTCATCTCACTTTCTTCTCAACCGGCGTGCTTCTCTTCAAGTTAAGCCGATCCCTTCAACATTTGCAAGATCAATTATCACTTCTTTTCAATGGTGTTTGTTTCATCCATCCCAAGATGCATTTGTTTTCCCACCCTCCCACCCTTTTTTCTTCATGGAGCCAGAATCCTTAATCAAGTATCCATTTTATTGATAGGAAGTCTGTCGGATTTCGGGTTCCGGCAGACCCTTGAGGTTCGAACACTGGGGTGCGCGCGGAGATTTCGCCTTCTACCTACCTGCACCCCTCCGCCTCGCTAAGATCTAAGCTATGGAAAGAACAGCACAAGAGACACAGGGTTTATACTGGTTCGGGCCACCGTTGTGGTGTAATACCCTACTCCAGTGTGTGGTGTGGTGGATTGCCTCTTGGGCTGATGATGATGAGCTATACAAGGAAGAACAGCCTCGCGAGGGTCTGTTCCTGGCTGGGGCGACAAACTGCTAGGAGGAGTTCAGTCACCCTTCTCTCTCTCTCTTCTCTATTGCGGTCCTAGCTAGTTTCTGGGTGGCCGATTCTCCATCCTTCTACCCTGTGGGTGGCTAGTCCTATTTATAGGCAAAGGCCCTGGGCCTCTTCCCCAAATATTAAGCGGGAAGGGCGCCAAAAATTGGCCATTTTGAAGGGGAACATCTGGTACACTTATCCTGACTAAAGTTGGTCCTCGCCTGCCAAAGACTCTGGTGGTGACGCTGGCTTGGGCTCCACAATGACTTCCTCCCTGCCGTTGGACTGGTCTTGGTATCGTTGCACCGAAACGGGTTCCTTTGCTTGATGCTCTCGCCTGCGCTTTCCCCCTTTGCAGCAAAGAGGAAAGGAGGACACTGCGCGGGCTGGCGCCCGCCTGGCGCCCGTGGTCGTCATGGCTTGCGTCACGGGCACCTCATGAGGTACCCTGCCTTGATCTCTCCGCCTCCTCGCGAGCCAGCCTGATGAGGCCATGCCTGAGGAAGCTCCGTGTCGTCCGCCCCATGAGGCTTGGCCCCTCGCGAGGGTCTTGGGTCTGTGTTGATGAAGACGGGCCGTGCTGGGCCCCCTTTGAGCCACGCCGCAGGCCGCAGGCAGGCAAGTCTGGGGACCCCCGTTCCCAGAACGCCAACAGTAGCCCCCGGGCCCAAGGCACTCCTGGACTTGGCCGTGCAGGGAGGCGAAAGGGCGAAGCACCGCGGGCCCTAACAGCCTGCGGCCTTGGGCGCCGCGTGGCGGTTGACTGGGCGTGGGCGTCTCCACTTCCCCACGGCGCCTCGGCAACTGCACGGATTGGACAAGTCCCTGCATGCAAAGTGGGTCATGATTACCTATGATCGTGGAGGTCGGTGGTTGGCCTTCGTCGGCCATAAGTACGGAATGGCACGCGCCCTTCCAGTCCATCCCTTCTTGCTTCTCCTTCTTCTCGGTCTTTCCTCCGTCTTGCTGCAATGGCTCCGATCCGCCGGTTCTCGACGGCAGAGAAGGGAAAGGCTCCCCGAGAGGAACCAGATGCGCTCCCGCCGAAGAAACGGCTCACCCTCCGCGGCCTAGACGAGGGGGCCCATCAGGTGGTGTCGAGGCCCTGGCGCGAGCGGCCACCGCCGGGGTTCCCGCTTCTCTTGTATGCCCACATCGAGGGCCCTGAAGGAGTCGATGCTGATCGCCACGGGCGGCGCCGCCGTCGGCGCCGACGGGTTACGAAGGTGTGGGTCGTCCCCCCTGGGGTCCACACCGAGGGCTCCTCCCGAGAGTTCATGATCCACACCACCATGCCTCCTCAGTCTTGGATTCGCCTTCCTCCCTTCTTCGCCTCCATCATCCGGCAGGGAGAGCTCCTGGAGCTTTGGCTGCAGCACGCCGGCTGCAGCACCCTCACGACAGAGGCAGAGGTCGTGATCATTTCCCCGGGGAGGTCTTCATGACTCGAGGCTAGAGCGAAATCGCCTGGGTTTGCAGGACAAGAGGCGCCCTCGCGATCGACTTGGAGTACGACGGTGCTTCGGTGATGTTCTTCAAGGTCTTCGATGCGAACGGGCGCCGGCTGGAGTGCTGCCCCGGGAGAGGTGGTCGTGACCCTGCTACGGCGAGGACTGGGCCCGCCGACCGCTCCCTTGGCGGCTCCTCAGGCGGCAGAGGCGTTGGAGGTTCTAGCGACTCCGGCGAGCTCTTCGCGACTCCGGAGACGAGCGACGACAGCTACGAGCCCTCGAGCCGGCGCCGCTCCTGGAGTAGGGCGGGCTCGTTAGGCCGCCGCCGACTCTGATCTGGATGGGGTTGGTGCCGATGCTCGACGGCCCACTGTTGATGATGGCGTCTTTTTCAGGGGCGCGTGTAGTTATCGTCCTTTTAGGATCTGTTCCCTGCGAGGAATCAAAGACGCGTCCCGTGGGGGCTTGTAAGGTGCCTGTGATCCTGTTTTGTTAATATAACCCTTGTCGTAGAACTGTGCGAGTTGCTCATTCCATCTTAGCTCAGTTCTCCCTTTCGAACCTCACGAGGGCTTGGTGCACTGCGCCGACAGGTCCCAGTTCCAAGGTGGCTTCAGCCGTCGCTGGTATGCCAGGTCGCGATGCCGTGGTCAAGGCCAGGAGGTGAGCGACCCGGGGTCCGGTAAGAGCCCCTGAGTCGCGATGCTTAGGAGGTCCCCTTTGGCGCTCAAGCAGCCGTCGTTCGGTGAGAAAGGAGAGCGGCGTCGCTAACACAGGATTGCATTAGGTGCGGGAATGGTTCCACGGTAGCTGGTGCTTCCGGGTGGTGACTTATCTCGAGAATCAGGGGCCGCTCTCTGGTGTGTCGCTGGGTCCGTGCATCGTCAGGCGTGAGGTTGCTTGGAGAGGTCCTCGCGTGTCCCTCCCCTCTCGCCTTTGCTCCCCTTTCTGCTCTACGTCCTCGGGTCCCGGCCCTCGAGCGAGTCTCAGCCATCGCTGGTATGCCAGGTCGCGATGCCGTGGACAAGGCCAGAGGGTGAGGGCTGGAGAGCCAGTAAGAGCCCTGAGTCGCGATGCTCAGGTACCCCCATTTAACGTGCAAGTGGTCGGCATGGAGAAGAAGAGATGCCGTGGACAGGCATCAAATAATCAAGCATGGTGGGTCGAACGCATAGCCGGAAATAAACGCAAAAGGGATACATGCCCCTGGGTCAGGCCTGAGCGACTTGGGGATGATGCAGCCCGTGGGGCGCCCCCAACAAGGTAAGCTAACAACATGAAATAAAAGGGATACATGCCACAGGTACGGACACATGCGGCCTGGGAATAATGCAGCCCTGGGGGGGCGCTCCCAGCTAGAAATGAAACTTGAAAGATGTCACCTAATGATGTTGAGGACGAAGGAGTGTTGGTGTAGCTGACCCGGTGGGCTGCAGAAGCCGATCCTCACGAGCCCCCAGGCCCAGGGGCCTCGGGAGGCTCCGGAGGCGCTCGTGGCTCCTCGCGGACCATCTCCATCTCCGCCAGGGCTGCGGAACGCCTGGCCTCTTGAGCCTCCATGATGCCCCTCATGAGGCGCTGGTGCGTGGCAGCCGCGTTCAGCAAGCCGTAAGGCATGCGAACATAGCTGTGGGGTGGACCTTCGCAGCGCCCCACTCACGAGGGCCAGAGGCGCTCCAGAGAGGTGGCTCGATTGGGCCCTGGTATGTCGACGCGGACGCCCAGCCCACCATCCTCGCCTGGACGGGGAGCCACAACTGGTAGGTGGCGGCCGCCTCTCATGACTCTTGACTCCTGTAGCTCCTGAATGGCCTTGCTGACGAACTCCTGAGGGTCCGGCCCTCCTTGCCTTACTCCTTCTTGAGGGAAACGTGCTTCGAAACATGCCTCCATGTGGTGCCCAAGCGCCTCCCTCGTGACCTTAGCCAGGTCGGTGGCCCTCTAGGGAGAGCCCCCGAGCCCTGCCTGAGGAGGGCGCCGGGCGCGCTTTCCTATGCGATGGAAGGAGGTTCCCCCTGGGCAGGCGCGGGCCCTGAGGGGCCTGCCTCCTGAGGGGCCAGGCCGGACGATGTCTTCTTCTTCTTGGGGGCGGTCTCGGGAAGCCTCCTGCTTCCGCGATCCGGGTCTTCCAGTGATGCAGCCTGAAAGGCTTGTTCCAGGGAACACACTGCGTCCTTCTCTTCACAGGGCACCGTGATGACTCCGCCACTTCCTGGCATCTTGAGGACGTTGTAGCCGTGGTGAGTCATGGCCATGAACTTGGCCAGCTCTGGGTACCCAAGGATGGCGTTGTACGGCAGGCGAATGTGGGCGACGTCGAAGTCGATGAGCTCGGTGCGATAGTTGTCGCGTGCCCCGAAGGTGACAGGGAGGCGGACCTGCCCAATCGGGACCGTGGAGCCGTCGGTGACTCCGGAGAAAGGCTTCGTTGGCTGAAGCTGGTTGTAGGGCACTTGGAGATTGTTGAATGTTTCCACGGACAGGATGTTGAGCCCTGCCCCTCCATCGATGAGGGTCCTGGTGACCACCACGTTGCTGATGATTGGGGAACACAGCATCGGGAGGACTCCGGCTGTGGCCGCACACCTGAGCTGATCCGCTGAGCTGAACGTGATGGGGCACGCCGACCACGTGAGAGGGCGCGTGGCTTCCAGCTTGGGGAGGACTGCATTCACTTCGCGGGCGAATTGCTTGAAGATGCGTTGAGAGGCTGGGGCTTGAGCCTTGCCCAGGATGCTGGTGATCGCACGCAGCTCCTAGAAGCCCCCAGCCCCCTCGTCCTGATGGCGGTCCTTGTTTCTCCTTGGCTGCGGTGGCAGCGGAGGGAGGCCTGCGTTGCCTTGCGGGCGATCCTCGCGAGGCTGATCCCTCCAGTCTCCCTCGCGAGGCGGGTCTTGCCAGCGATCCTCGCGAGGTCGATCGCGCCACCCCTGGCGCGGGCAGCGGTCTTCCCAGCGTCCTGCGTTCCTTACTCCTCCTCGACCGTAGCCCCGGTCACCTCGGTCAGGGCGACAGCCGATCCTTCCTTCTCGCACGGCTCAGAGCTCTTGACACTCATTGGTGTTGTGGGTGTGGAGGTCGTGGTACACACAGTATCGACTGCCCTTGGGAGCTTCGGGCTGATCTCTGCCCCGCTTGGTGTCTGGTTCTGCCGCAAGAACGGCAGCCCCCTTGCGCTTCACATCCTTGGCCTTGGGCTTCTTCTCTTCTGGGTCTGCGGCAGGTAGCTCGAGGAGGGAGAGACGCCCTTCCTCAGCCCTGGCGCACTTGGTTGCCAAGTTGAACAACTCCAAGGAAGTGCACAGGTCTTCATGCATCGCCAGCTCCTCCTTCATCTTGACATCACACACGCCGTCGGAGAAGGCTGAGATGATGGCCTCCTCGGTCACCTTGGGAATCTTGAGGCGTGCGTTGTTGAAGCGCTGGATGTACTTCTGCAGGGTCTCTCCAGGTTGTTGCTTGATGTGGCGCATGTTGCTCATGGCGGGTGGTCGGTCGCGAGTACCTTGGAAGTTGGCGATGAAGCGGGTGCGCATCTCGTCCCAGGAGGAGATCGTGCCTGGAGCCTGGTTGAGGAGCCTGGTGCGGGCCCCGTCCTTGAGCACCATGGGAAACCAGTTCGCCATGACCTTCTCGTCTCCGTTGGCAGCTTTGATGCCCAGCTCATAGAGCTGGAGGAACTCCGCAGGGTCGGTCGTGCCGTCGTAACGAGGAGGCAGGTCTGGCTTGAACTTGCCGGGCCACGCGACACTGCGTAGCTCGGTGGTGAAGGCGCGGCAGCCTGCTGTGGCCACGGGAGGCCTCGGGTGACGGAGAGCTTGGTCTTGCATGTCCCCACGCGTTGCAGCTGGGAGCAGCGCGGGGTCTTGACGCGCGGGAGCAGGAGCATGGTCGCGACGTGCCGGAGTAGGGAGCGCCCGGGCAGCTTCTTGCGGGCGAGGGACATCTTGGCATCTCTGCTCTTGCCGCGCTGGCACCTGATGGAGCGGGTTCCGCCGAGGGGCCACGCGCCTTGGAGCCATGGCACCTTCTTGAGGAGGAGGCGGCCGTGGCGCCGTCGGAGCTTCGTTGCCCACGCGGGGCGGGGTGCGGTGCAGCGGAACGAACGGCACAGGAGAGCCCCCTGCGGCGCGGACGAGCTCGGCGACGCGGTCAAGCCATTCTTCGTAGACGTCGTCGACGGGACGGTAGCGCAGGAGCTCGTTTGCCACGATGAGCGCAGCTCGAGCCTCCATGGGTGCGTGGAGAGCGCGGGACGAAGAACCAGCTGGGGTGAGCGAGGGAGTAGCGGTGCGGCAGTCTTGCCGCACGGACGGATGCTGAGACGACGCTTGCCGCTCGTCCCCCGCCGGGCCAGTGGCGGCATTGACGGCAGGTGACGGGGAATGGCGAGGACGCCCGCCGACAGGAGCCGTCTGGGCGACGCGGGAAGCGAGAGCGGCCCGGCGCTCGGCGCGGGCCCGACGAGTGTCAGACATGGACGCGATGGTCGGAGGAGAACGGGGTGGTGGAAGACGAATTCCGGCGCGCCACTACCTGGCGCGCCAAATGTCGGATTTCGGGTTCCGGCAGACCCTTGAGGTTCGAACATTGGGGTGTGCGCGGAGATTTCGCCTTCTACCTACCTGCACCCCTCCGCCTCGCTAAGATCTAATCTATGGAAAGAACAGCACAAGAGACAAAGGGTTTATACTAGTTCGGGCCACCATTGTGGTGTAATACCCTACTCCAGTGTGTGGTGTGGTGGATTGCCTCTTGGGCTGATGATGATGAGCTATACAAGGAAGAACAGCCTCGCGAGGGTCTGTTCCTGGCTGGGGCGACAAACTGCTAGGAGGAGTTCAGTCACCCTTCTCTCTCTCTCTCTCTCTCTCTTCTCGATTGCAGTCCTAGCTAGTTTCTGGGTGGCCGATTCTCCATCCTTCTCCCCTGTGGGTGGCTAGTCCTATTTATAGGCAAAGGCCCTGGGCCTCTTCCCCAAATATTGAGCGGGAAGGGCACCAACAATTGGCCATTTTGAAGGGGAACATCTGGTACACTTATCCTGACTAAAGTTGGTCCTCGCCTCCCAAAGACTCTGGTGGTGACGCTGGCTTGGGCTCCACAATGACTTCCTCCCTGCCGTTGGACTGGTCTTGGTCTCGTTGCACCGAAACGGGTGCCTTTGCTTGATGCTCTCGCCTGCGCTTGCTCCCTTTGCACCAAAGAGGAAAGGAGGACACTACGCGGGCTGGCGCCAGCCTGGCGCCCTTGGTTGTCATGGCTTGCATCACGGGCACCTCGTGAGGTACCCCACCTTGATCTCTCCGCCTCCTCGCGAGCCAGCCTGATGAGGCCATGCTTGAGGAAGCTCCATGTCATCTGCCCCGCGAGGCTTGGCCCCTCGCGAGGGTCTTGGGACTCTGTTGATGAAGACGGGCCGTGCTGGGCCCCCTTTGAGCCACGCCGCAGGCAGGCAAGTCAGGGGACCCCCGTTCCCAGAACGCCGACAAAGTCTCTCCATTATTTTCTGTCATTGTTCTTATCCGGTGATTCTCGGGAAGATACTAACGGAGCTTCAAGTTCATCATTCTCCATTCTTTATTTCTCCGGTGGATTCAATTCAAGCTTTGTCTATCATATTCTTTCATCATTTCAAATGTTGTCTCATGCCGGTGCACCTCTTAATTATCCACTTCTCGCCATTCATTTGTTCTCGAGTACTGAAGATATCTTGGGAGATTCATGTTTTCATTCCTAATTCCGTTCAAGCTATCTCGATGTTGTTATCTCTTTCAAGCCATTCGATTTAACTAGTGCAATCTCTCGGTTTAAAATCACTTCAACGGTGTTTCTTTTTAGTGGGCCCTAACCTACAGGTCTTTTCCCAGGATCTTACCTGACTCTTCTAATTTTCTTGGAGCTATTCTCAAATCTTCTAAAGTTTGACATAAGAATGAATTTTTATCAGTCAATTGCCTTCTCCAATATCGCTTTCAAATTATTTTCATCTTTGGCTCAACCTTTCCTCTTTTAATCATTCTGGAGTGTCTCAACAATTCTTGATGGTGTTTCTCGTCGTCATTCTCAGATTTGAAGACCGAAGAAGAGTTTCTCTTCAATCATATATGTTTTCTTGAAGATTCATGGTTCTAGCTTGATGCCATCCTCTCATAATTGTTTTCAATTGTGAGAATTCTTTTCACCCATCCGGAGCAATTCAGGAGTCTTTTCAGTTTGATTCTCCGAAGGCCATCATTTCGCGTTTATTCATTCTTAGCTTCCAGCTCTCATTCTCCAAATCTTACCGGTGCATCGCTCAACTATTGTCTGGTCAATTCATGATCTCTTCGTTTCACTTGTATCTAAATTCTCTCAAGTATCTTCATTCATTTTCTAATTCTTCCTGGTGAATTGTGCCTTTGCTACGTTCATTGTCAATTCTTACGGTGGTTCATTCAAGATTTTTCTTCCTTCGTTATCATATCAATTCATTCATTGTTTCCAAATCCCACCGGTGGTTCCATCAAGACCTTCTCAAGTTTGCGCTATATCTCCCTTAATCCATTCAATGGGAATAAGTAGTATGCCAAATCTGTTGCTTGTCATCAATTTAAATTGGTGAGGGATACGCATAACATAATTCTTATTCTTATTTCCTCGAGATGAATTAATTCCTTCTTCCAGAGTTTGTTCATGAGGAACAAATTCTTGGTTCTAAGTTATTCATCTTTTCTTTTCCAGAGTTCCAATTTTTCCTTGGTTATCTCATCATGAAGCTCCACCTAATCATTGCAAGGTTTCACCTTGTGTTTTCAACTTCTCTTTCTTTCTATCATCCTTTTATTACCAGAGTTCTTCATGGAGGCTCTACATGGTGGTTCGTCAAGGATTCCTTTCATTCTTCAATTGTTCTTCAAGATTTCTCTCGAAGTTAAGATCCGCCAAGCTATACTCTGAAATAAACATGTTGTTTGACAAATGTTTTGTTTTGAGGAGTTCAAACATTCTTCATCTGGCATCCGAAGTGTAATTCTTCTTACCTTATCTTTTGAGGTGGTGTTATGTCGTTCTTGATATTTTCCTTCATGTTTGGTGATTCACAAGTTGTCAGGAATGAGATATTTAAACCCATCATTTTCTTCCTTGGAGTTATCTTGGTATATATTTCATCTAAATCCTTCCATTGGGAATGTTGCTAATTATGGTGTTTATCAATGATCCAAGTTTTCCTCCTATTCTCGCGGTGAAAGAAGTTTTTCCATCTCTTCGTTCCTCTCAGCTAATCAATCTTTTGGTAGTGGCTGGTTGTCACCTCATAATTTTGAGATGTCTCCATAAGCCCATGAGGATCATATCCTTTCGTGTTGATCTTCCAACAACTCCGTTCAATCCTTCTTTTTAAGGATGCTCTCTTAAATTCATTTCAGGAAGAACATGTTGTTTTCTTCTCCGTTCTTTTGATTCCATTCTTACATTTGTTCCTTAGGCATTGTGATGTTGCTCTCGTTGACCCATCATCTCATTTTGTTAAATATCATGTTCTCTTCCTTGCTTATCCATTTAGCCGGAGTGTTGTGTTTTCATTCGAGTTATTTCATCTTATCAAGTCTTGCATCTCCTTTCTATCGGAGTGCTGTTCGAATTTGTTCTTCCTTGTTCCTTGTTTATCTCGGTTCAACCAAAGTGGTTTCAAATCCTTCTTGTCCATTGTGCTCGTCATTCATAGCTTTGCAACCTCCAAGGTTCACATGGTGTTCCTTGTTTCTCTTTTCTACCGGAGTGCTCTCAACTTTGTTCAACTCTGATGTGTTCTTATTTCAAGTTTTCAACCTCTTAAGGTTTGTGGTTTCACTCGTTTTTCAAAGAAGCAGCTCTGTTTTACCTCTTCCTCTTCCGCTTCTCTCCGGTGCCATCCTTAGATCTCGGGGCGAGATCTCTTGTAAGTGGAGGAGTGTTGTGACGCCCCGAGACCGATGCTCCAGTTGCCTTCCTTTATTTTAGTTGTTGTTGTTGTGTGTTTATTTTGTTTGTTGCATTATCATAATTATTTTGCATATTTTATTCCTCTATGTTGATACCATGATCATGTTGAGTGCTTTGTCATATCTTTGCTTCTTGCACCATGCTCATCTCATTTGATTATATTGCATTGCCATGCCCATCTCATTGTCATATTGCATTATGTTGTTGCCATGATCATCTTGTGCATTGCCCCTTATACATGTTGTGTGTTGCTCTAGTTGATGTGTGTGCATCACCCCTTCCCATCTCTCTCTCAAACCTTGGCCACGCATCATCACATCTTCCTTCCTTCTTCTTTCATGATTCTTTTGCAAGTGACATTTTTCCCTCCTCCATTAATGTTCACTTATTTTCTGATAATCATTCACCTTGTCTACACCCTGTCTGCCAAAATTCATCCATTTTGTAGTTGCTTTGGTAGGGTTCAAAAATGGCTCAAGTTTGAATTAAATTCAAACGTGAATTATCTTTCTATATCTAAAATTGCCAAATCACTTTTATCAAATAGTGCATAAATCCAGGGTTCCAGATATATATTTATATATCTCATATTCCTGACCAAAAACCCCTGGACATTCCCCATTATTGACTGTTTACTCATATAAACAGAAAAATTAAAAGAGAGGGAAAGGCCCTTACCTCGGCTACTCGATGGGCCTCTCCTTCCATCCGGCCCAGCAACCCAGCGCTGCAGCCACCGAGCCTTCCCGTGGTGAAACTCCACGTTTCAACCAGGTCGACCCCACCTGGAGGTCTGTCTCTTCCTCACCTTTCTCCTTCCTCTTGTTTCCTCCTCTCCTCATAGTAAAAACACCCAGGCCGAGCGCACATGCCCACGAGGGCAGCCCCGATCACACACCTCCCCCCATAAAGCCTCAGCCCCGCGCCCTAGGGTTTCCCTCTTCCCCCTCTCGACGCTGCTACAAGGCCTCTGCTTCCTCTGGTTCTTCTTCTTTGGCAAGAACAGAGCACCCAAGAGAAAACCCCGCTGGCATCCGGCGTCGTACTCGCAGACGGAGGGCGTCAAGCTCGTCTTCGACATGTCCATCGTCTTTCTCGGCGTCCGCTACGTCTGTTCAGGTGTCTTCCCCGCACTAGGTCACCTGCACTACGTCACCAAGTTCATCATCGTCTTCTCCCTACTTCCTATTACTTCATGGACAGCGCCGGTCAACACCTTCCCTCGTTGCCTTCGTTCGTCCCCGAGCGCGATCGACTACACCATCCTACCCACCGTGAGGCCTTCACCCTCCTGGCCTTTACCTAGCGCTTGTTTTCGTCCTCTAGGTCCTGATCCACGCGGGCAGGAGTTCGATCTCCATGAGCGCCATGGTAGCAGCTTTGCTAGCTCCTCTGCTCGGCCCCTTGCACACGCACAACCTCGCATCGTTGCTCCACCACACGCAGCCTAGCACGTTTCTGCACCCCCGCCAGTCCTCTACAACCACGGAGCTGTTGCTGTTGGCTCCCGTCGCCGGCGAGTCCCTGTCCATGCGCACGCTTCAGTTTTAGTCCTGGTTGCGAGATGCACATGCTATTTGTTCGGCCGATCTCGCTTCGTATCATAAGGAGACAGCTAGCTCAGTGGCTAGAGCAGCCACTATTCTACCAAGGGGTCTGGGGATCAAATCCCCCTGTTTCTTTTTCATCTTGTTTTCTGTTATTTTCTGTCAGGTTTGCTCGACTCTTAGTTCAGTTACAATTTGGCTGCGAATTATATCAAGTGCACTTCTGTTGCTACTGGTTAGACTAGCCAGTTTGCACCCGGCCGCTGCCCTTTTTACACCAATTTTTGCCTCCCCAAGATCAAGCCCTTGTCCTTATTCATCTAACGCTGATGCCCCTCTGTTCACACAAACACACAGTCATCCTAGTTATCGTCTCAACATTGCATTCGGCCTGCAACGTTTTTTTTCATTTTGTGTTTTTGTCTTACATCTAGTGCATGCATATTTTCAGGAATGCCATTAAAATTGCATTGCTCATATCTAAATATCCATGCATCCAAATGAAACATGTCATATATGTAAAATGCTTAGAATTTCATGTACTTTCATGATAAGTCACTTTCAACCATGTTAAAATGTTTAAAATTGATGTTTTCTTAAATTTGCTTAAATAGCATGTTAAAATGATTCATTTCATAACTAAATAACCATAGCTCCGAATTAAATAAGCTATATATGAAACTTGTCTAGAAAAATGCATAGATTAACATGGTGCACTTACTTTGCATGTTTAACAACTCTAAAATATGATTCAGGGCAGAACAATAGCAAATTCAAAATAGGGGTTTTTCCGGAATTGTTGTCTGTTGTTTCCGGCCTCATTTAAACTTGCCTAAATAGATAGTTTCTTTATGTTTCACCTCTTGCCATGTTTAACAACATTTAATATGTTGGGTACATAAACAAGAGTGAACTAAATGATTGTTGTGGAGTTTCGTCAATATGCAACTCGTTGCATATTGAGCTCCACTTAATTTGTAGTTTTGTTTGTGCACTTTGCCATGCCAAGCATATTTAAACCGGACATGCATCATCCTTGGTTGTGCGTTGATACGTCTCCAACGTATCTACTTTTTGATTGCTCCATGCTACTTTATCTACTGTTTTGGACTATATTGGGCTTTATTTTCCACTTTTATATTATTTTTGGGACTAACCTATTAACCGGAGGCCCAGCCCAGAATTGCTGTTTTTTGCCTATTTCAGTATTTCGAGGAAACAGAATATCAAACGGAGTCCAAACAGAATGAAACCTTCGGGAACGTGATCTTCTCACCGAACGTGATCCAGGAGACTTGGACCCTACTCCAAGAAGTTTCCGGGGAGGTCACGAGGGTGGAGGGTGCCCCCCCCCGGGCACGCCCCCCTGCCTCGTGGGCCCCTCGGAGCTCCACCGACGTGTTCCGTCCTCCTATATATACCTACGTACCCCCATTAGACCAGAGAGGGAGCCAAAAACCTAATTCCACCGCAGCAACTTCCTGTATCCACGAGATCCCATCTTGGGGCCTGTTCCGGAGCTCCGCCGGAGAGGGCATCCATCACGGAGGGCTTCTACATCAACACCATAGCCCTTCCGATGAAGTGTGAGTAGTTTACTTCAGACCTTCGGGTCCATAGCTAGTAGCTAGATGGCTTCTTCTCTCTTTTTGGATCTCAATACAATGTTCTCCCCCTCTCTCGTGGAGATCTATTCGATGTAATCTTCTTTTTGCGGTGTGTTTGTTGAGACCGATGAATTGTGGGTTTATGATGCAACTTATCTATGAATAATATTTGAATCTTCTCTGAATTCTTTTATGTATGATTGAGTTATCTTTGCAAGTCTCTTTGAATTATCCGTTTGGTTTGGCCAACTAGATTGGTAGTTCTTGCAATGGGAGAAGTGCTTAGCTTTGGGTTCAATCTTGCGGTGTCCTTACTCAGTGACAGAAAGAGTTGCAAGGCACGTATTGTATTGTTGCCATCGAGGATAACAAGATGGGGTATTTATCATATTGCATGAATTTATTCCTCTACATCATGTCATCTTGCTTAAGGCGTTACTCTATTTTTAACTTAATACTCTAGATGCATGCTGGATAGCGGTCGATGAGTGGAGTAATAGTAGTAGATGTAGGCAGGAGTCGGTCTACTTGTCACGGACGTGATGCCTATATACATGATCATACCTCGATAACCTCATAACTATGCTCAATTCTATCAATTGCTCAACAGTAATTTGTTCACCCACCGTAGAATATCTATGCTCTTGAGAGAAGCCACCAGTGAAACCTATGGCCCCCGGGTCTATTCTGATCATATCAATCTCCATTACTTTATTTTACTTGTTTTTCTTTTACTTTTTACTTTGCATCTTTATACCAAAAATACCAAAAATATTATCTCTATCAGATCTTACTCTCGTAAGTGATCGTGAAGGGATTGACAACCCCTAAGCGTTGGTTGCGACATTGCTACCGTTTTGTGCAGGTACGAGGGACTTGCGCGTGACCTCCTACTGGATTGATACCTTGGTTCTCAAAAACTGAGGGAAATACTTACGCTACTGTGCTGCATCACCCCCTCCTCTTCGGGGAAAACCAACGCTAGCTCGAGACGTAGCAAGAAGGATTTCTGGCGCCGTTGCTGGGGAGGCCTACGCCAAGTCAAGTCAAGATTTACTCTCCCGTCAACGAGCCATTTCTGGCGCCGTTGCCGGGGAGGCCTACGGCAAGTCAAGTCTAGATTTACTCCCCCGTCAATGAACCATTTCTGGCGCCGTTGCCGGGGAGGCCTACGCAAAAGTCAACATACCAAGTACCCATCACAATCTCTATCTCTCGCATTACATTATTTGCCATTTGCCTCTCCCCCACTTCACCCTTGCCGTTTTATTCGCCCTCTCTTTCCCTTTGCCTTTTGTTTGCTCGTGTGTTAGTTTGCTTGCTTGTCGTGATGGCCCAAGATGCTACCAAATTGTGTGACTTCACCAATACCAATAACAGTGATTTCCTTAGCACTCCGATTGCTCCTCTTGCCAATACTGAATCTTGTGAAATCAATACTGCTTTGTTGAATCTTGTTATGAAAGATCAATTCGCCGGCCTTCCTAGTGAAGATGCCGCTACTCATCTAAATGGCTTTGTTGATTTATGTGATATGCAAAAGAAAAAGGATGTCGATAATGATGTCGTTAAATTGAAGCTATTTCCTTTTTCGCTTAGAGATCGTGCTAAAGTGTGGTTTTCATCTTTGCCTAAAAATAGTATTGATTCTTGGAACAAGTGCAAAGATGCTTTTATCTCTAAGTATTTTCCTCCCGCTAAGATTATCTCTCTTAGGAACGATATTATGAATTTTAAGCAACTTGATCATGAACATGTTGCACAAGCTTGGGAGAGAATGAAATTAATGCTACGTAATTGTCCTACTCATGGTTTGAACTTATGGATGATTATACAAAATTTTATGTTGGATTGAATTTTGCTTCTAGAAATCTTTTAGATTCGGCCGCGGGAGGCACTTTTATGGAAATCACTTTAGGAGATGCTACTAAACTCCTAGATAATATTATGGTCAATTATTCTCAGTGGCATACTGAAAGATCTACTAATAAAAAAGTGCATGCTATAGAAGAAATCAATGTTTTGAGTGAAAAGATGGATGAACTTAGGAATTTATTTGTTAAGAGTGTTTCTTCTGATCCCAATAATATGCCTTTATCTACTTTGCTTGAGAATAATAATGAATCTATGGATGTGAATTTTGTTGGTAGGAATAGTTTTGGTAACAGCGCGTATAGAGGGAATTTTAATTCTAGGCCTTATCCTAGTAATCCTTCTAATAATTATGGAAACTCCTACAACAACTCTTATGGAAATTTTAATAAGATGCCCTCTGAATTTGAGAGTAGTGTTAAAGAGTTTATGAATTCGCAAAAGAATTTCAATGCTTTGCTTGAAGAGAAATTGCTTAAAGTTGATGATTTGGCTAGGAACGTTGATAGAATTTCTCTTGAGGTTGATTCTTTAAAGCTTAGATCTATTCCTCCTAAGCATGATATCAATGAGTCTCTCAAAGCCATGAGAATTTCCATTGATGAGTGCAAAGAAAGAACCGCTAGGATGCATGCTTACAAAGATGCCTTTATTAAAGCGTGTTCTTCTAAATCCTATGAAAATCAAGATGAAGATCTGAAAGTTATTGATGTGTCCCCTATTAAATCGTTGTTTTGCAATGTGAATCTTGATGAATCTGATTATGATCTTCCCTTACCTAGAAGGCGTTCTAAGAATTCTGAGTTTTTAGATCCTGATGATGAAATTGATAAAAAAGGGATTGAAAGAAATAAAAATCTAGATATTGCTAAACCCACTATTTTGGATCTCAAGGACTTTAACTATGAAAATTTCTCTTTAATTGATTGTATTTCCTTGTTGCAATCCGTGTTAAATTCTCCTCATGCTTATAGTGGAAATAAGGCCTTTAGCGAACACATTGTTGACGCCTTAATGCAATCTTATGAAGAAAAGCTTGAGTTGAAAGTTTCTATCCCTAGAAAACTCCATGATGAGTGGGAACCTACAATTAAGATTAAAATTAAAAATTACGAGTTTTATGCTTTGTGTCATTTGGGTGCTAGTGTCTCTACTATCCCCAAAGCTTTGTGTGATTTGCTAGATTTCCGTGACTTTGATGATTGCTCTCTAAACTTGCATCTTGCGGATTTCACTATTAAAAAGCCTATGGGAAGAATTAATGATGTTCTTATTGTTGCAAATAGGAATTATGTGCCCGTAGATTTTATCGTTCTTGATATAGATTGCAATCCTTCATGTCCTATTATTCTTGGTAGACCTTTCCTTAGAACGATTGGTGCAATTATTGATATGAAGGAAGGGAATATTAAATTCCAATTTCCCTTAAAGAAGGGCATGGAACACTTTCCTAGAAAGAAAATAAAATTACCATATGAATCTATCATGAGAGCCACTTATGGATTGCCTACTAAAGATGGCCATACCTAGATCTATCCTTGCTTTTATGCCTAGCTAGGGGCGTTAAACGATAGCGCTTGTTGGGAGGCAACCCAATTTTATTTTGTGTTTTTTGTTTTTGGTTCTGTTTAGGAATAAATAATCCATCTAGATTCTGTTTAGATGTGGTTTTATCTTTTAATTAGTGTTTGTGCCAAGTTAAACCTATTAGATCTTCTTGGAAGATAGTTATTTGATCTTGCTGTAATTTCCAGAATCTTTGCGCTCAGTGCCCGAATTGTCAAAAATCACCAGAACGTGATAAAATAGTGATTCCAATTGCTGCTGATCAATACACAAATTTCCCAGGTCGTCTAATTTTGGTAGAATTTTTTGGGTTCCAGAAGTTTGCGTTAGTAACAGATTACTACTGACTGTTCTGTTTTTGACAGATTCTGTTTTGCGTGTGTTGTTTGATTATTTTGATGAATCTATGGCTAGTAAAATAGTTTATAAACCATAGAGAAGTTGGAATACAGTAGGTATAACACCAATACAAATAAAGAACAAGTTCACTACAGTACCTTAAAGTAGTCTTTTGTTTTCTTTCTCTAACGGAGCTCACGAGATTTCTATTGAGTTTTGTGTTGTGAAGTTTTCAAGTTTTGGGTGAATTCTTTTGATGGATTATGGAACAAGGAGTGGCAAGAGCCTAATCTTGGGGATGCCCATGGCACCCCCAAGATAATCCAAGGACACCAAAAAGTCAAAGCTTGGGGATGCCCCGGAAGGCATCCCCTCTTTCGTCCACTTCCATCGGTATTTTACTTGGAGCTATATTTTTATTCACCACATGATATGTGTTTTGCTTGGAGCGTCTTGTATTATTTGTGTCTTTGCTTGTTAGTCTACCACAATCATCCTTTCTGTACACACCTTTTGAGAGAGCCATGTATGAATTGAAATTTGTTAGAATACTCTATGTGCTTCACTTATATCTTTTGAGCTTGATAGTTTACTCTATGTGCTTCACTTATATCTTTTTGAGCGTGATAATTTTTGCTCTAGTGCTTCACTTAGATCTTTTAGAGCATGGTGGTGGTTTGTTTTAAAGAAACTTGATCTCTCATGCTTCACTTAGATTATTTTGAGAGTCGTTAATAGCATGGTAATTTGCTTAATGTTAATATACTTGGTATTCAAGATATGTGAAACTTTCTTTTTAGTGGGTTGAATACTAAGATAAGTTTGATGCTTGATAATTGTTCTGAGATATGGAGGTGATAATATCATAGTCGTGCTAGTTGAGTAGTTGTGAATTTGAGAAATACTTGTGTTGAAGTTAGCAAGTCCCGTAGCATGCACGTATGGTTAAAGTTGTGTAACAAATTTGAAGCATGAAGTGTACCTGGCTTGTGCATCCTTATGAGTGGCGATCGGGGACGAGCGATGGTCTTTTCCTACCAATCTATCCCCCTAGGAGCATGCGTGTAGTACTTGATTTTTGATGACTTCTAAATTTTTGCAATAAGTATATGAGTTCTTTTGACTAATGTTGAGTCCATGGATTATACGCACTTTTTACCTTTCCGCCATTTGCTAGCCTCTTCGGTACCGTGCATTGCCCTTTCTCACATTGAGAGTTGGTGCAAACTTCGCCGGTGCATCCAAACCCCGTGATATGATACGCTCTTTCACACATAAACCTCCCTATATCTTCCTCAAAACAGCCACCATACCTACCTATCATGGCATTTCCATAGCCATTCCGAGATATATTGCCATGCAACTTCCATCATCATCATCATCATGACATGTTTTACTTTTGTCATATTGCCATTGCATGATCTTGTAGTTGACATCGTATTTGTGGCAAAGCCACCATGCATTATTTTTCATACATGTCACTCTTGATTCATTGCACCATCCCGGTACACCGTCGGAGGCATTCATATAGAGTCATATCTTGTTCTAGTATCGAGTTGTAATCATTATGTTGTAATCAATAGAAGTGTGATGATCATCATTATTAGAGCATTGCCCAATCAAAAAAAGAGAAAGGCCAAAAAGAAAAAAAGAAAGGCCCAAAAAACAGAAAATAAAAAGGGCAATGCTACTATCTCTTTTTCCACACTTGTGCTTCAAAGTAGCACCTTGTTCTTCATGTAGTGAGTCTCATATATTGTGCTTCAAAGTAGCACCATGATTTTCATATAGTGAGTCTCATAAGTTGTCTTGTTCATACTAGCGGGAATTTTTCATTATAGAACTTGGCTTGTATATTCCAACGATGGGCTTCCTCAAAATGCCCTAGGTCTTCATGAGCAAGCAAGTTGGATGCACACCCACTAGTTTTCTTTTGTTAAGCATTCTTAGCTCTAGTGCATCCGTTGCATGGCAATCCCTACTCCTTGCATTAACATCAATTGATGGGCATCTCCACAGCTCATTGATTAGCCTTGTTGATGTGAGACTTTCTCCTTTTTTGTCTTCTCCACACAATCCCCATCATCATATTCTATACCACCCATAGTGCGATGTCCATGGCTCGCGCTCATGTATTGCGTGAAGGTTGAAAAAGTTTGAGATTATTTGAGTATGAAACAATTGCTTGGCTTGTCATCGGGGGTATAGAAGTTGGGAACATCTTTGTGTGACGAAAATGAAGCATAGCCTAACTATATGATTTTGTAGGGATGAACTTCCTTTGGCCATGTTATTTTGAGATGACATAATTGTTTAATTAGTATGCTTGAAGTATTATCATTTTTATGTCAATATGAAGTTTTGTCTTGAACCTTTCGGATCTGAATATTCATACCATGATTAAGAAAATTTACATTGAAATTATGCCAAAGTATCACTCCGCATCAAAAATTCTCTTTTTATCATTTACCTACTCGAGGACGAGCAGGAATTAAGCTTGGGGATGCCTGATACGTCTCCAACGTATCTATAATTTTTGATAGCTCCATGCTACTTTATCTACTGTTTTGGACTATATTGGGCTTCATTTTCCACTTTTATATTATTTTTGGGACTAACCTATTAACCGGAGGCCCAGCCCAGAATTGCTGTTTTTTGCCTATTTCAGTATTTCGAGGAAACAGAATATCAAACGGAGTCCAAACGGAATGAAACCTTCGGGAACGTGATCTTCTCACCGAACGTGATCCAGGAGACTTGGACCCTACTCCAAGAAGTTTCCGGGGAGGTCACGAGGGTGGAGGGCGCGCCCCCCCTGGGCGCGCCCCCCTGCCTCATGGGCCCCTCGGAGCTCCACCGACGTGCTCCTTCCTCCTATATATACCTACGTACCCCCATTAGACCAAAGAGGGAGCCAAAAACCTAATTCCACCGCCGCAACTTCCTGTATCCACGAGATCCCATCTTGGGGCCTGTTCCGGAGCTCCGCCGGAGAGGGCATCCATCACGGAGGGCTTCTACATCAACACCATAGCCGTTCCGATGAAGTGTGAGTAGTTTACTTCAGACCTTCAGGTCCATAGCTAGTAGCTAGATGGCTTCTTCTCTCTTTTTGGATCTCAATACAATGTTCTCCCCCTCTCTCGTGGAGATCTATTCGATGTAATCTTCTTTTTGCGGTGTGTTTGTTGAGACCGATGAATTGTGGGTTTATGATCCAACTTATCTATGAATAATATTTGAATCTTCTCTGAATTCTTTTATGTATGATTGAGTTATCTTTGCAAGTCTCTTCGAATTATCTGTTTGGTTTGGCCAACTAGATTGGTAGTTCTTGCAATGGGAGAAGTGCTTAGCTTTGGGTTCAATCTTGCGGTGTCCTTACTCAGTGACAGAAAGAGTTGCAAGGCACGTATTGTATTGTTGCCATCGAGGATAACAAGATGGGGTATTTATCATATTGCATGAATTTATTCCTCTACATCATGTCATCTTGCTTAAGGCGTTACTCTGTTTTTAACTTAATACTCTAGATGCATGCTGGATAGCGGTCGATGAGTGGAGTAATAGTAGTAGTTGCAGGCAGGAGTCGGTCTACTTGTCACGGACGTGATGCCTATATACATGATCATACCTAGATAACCTCATAACTATGCTCAATTCTATCAATTTCTCAACAGTAATTTGTTCACCCACCGTAGAATATCTATGCTCTTGAGAGAAGCCACTAGTGAAACCTATGGCCCCCGGGTCTATTCTCATCATATCAATCTCCATTACTTTATTTTACTTGTTTTGCTTTTACTTTTTACTTTGCATCTTTATACCAAAAATACCAAAAATATTATCTCTATCAGATCTCACTCTCGTAACTGACCATGAAGGTATTGACAACCCCTAAGCATTGGTTGCAAGTTGCTACCGTTTTGTGCAGGTATGAGGGACTTGCGCATGACCTCCTACTGGATTGATACCTTGGTTCTCAAAAACTGAGGGAAATACTTACGCTACTGTGCTGCATCACCCCCTCCTCTTCGGGGAAAACCAATGCTAGCTTGAGACGTAGCATGCGTCATGCCATGTTTGTGCTTGTGTGTTTACCATGTTGCTTGCTTATTTTCGGTTTGCTTCTCTCCTTAGCTTCGATTTTGTTCCGGAGTTGTGAGGATTCGTTCGACTACGTCCGTTTGTCTTCATCATGGACTCGTTATTCTTCCTTGCGGGATCTCAGGCAAGATGACCATTACCCTCGTATCACTTCTATCTTTGCTTGCTAGTTGTTTGTTCTATCACTATGTCACGCTACCTACCACTTGTTTATCATGCCTCCCATATTGCCATGTCAAGCCTCTAACCACCTTCCTAGCAAACCGTTGTTTAGTTAAGTTACCGCTTTTGCTGAGCCCCTCTTATAGCGTTGCTAGTTGTAGGTGCCTTGCAGGTTGTTCCATGTTGGAACATGGATATGTTGGGATATCACAATATCTCTTATTTAATTAATGCATCTATATATTTGGCAAATGGTGGAAGGCTTGGCCTTTTGCTCGGTGTTCTGTTCCACTATTGTCGCCCTAGTTTCCGTCATACCGGTGTTATGTTCCTTGATTTTTGCGTTCCTAACGCGGTTGGGGTTATGGGACCCCATCGACAGTTCGCTTTGAATAAAACTCCTCCAGCAAGGCCCAACCTTGGTTTTACAGTTGCCTAACAAACTAAGCCTTTTCCCTTGGGTTCCGCGGACCCGAGGGTCATCTTTATTGTACCCCCCCCACCTGGGCCAGTGCTCCTCTGAGTGTTGGTCCAAACTGGGCGATGTCCGGCACCCCTGGGCAACCAGGGTCTATGCCGACCCGTCGTCTTGCCCATCCGGTGTGCCCTGAGAATGAGATATGTGCGGCTCCTATCAGGATTTGTCGGCACATTCGGGAGGCTCTGCTGGTCTTGTTTTACCATTTCGAAATGTCTTGTAACCGGGATTCCGAGACTGATCGGGTCTTTCGGGGAGAAGGAATATCCTTCGTTGATTGTGAGAGCTTGTGATGGGCTAAGTTGGGACACCCCTGCAGGGTATAAACTTTTGAGAGCCGTCCCGCGGTTATGTGGCAGATGGGAATTCGTTAATATCTGGTTATAGAGAACTTGACACTTGACTTAATTAAAATGAATCAACCGCGTGTGTAGCCGTGATGTTCTCTTTTTGGCGGAGTCCGGGAAGTGAACATGGTTTCGGGTTATGTTTGAACGTAAGTAGTTTTAGGATCACTTCTTGATCACTTATAGATTTTCGACTATTGCATAGCTTCTCATCTTACTCTTGTTTGCGTATGTAGCCACCATATTTGCTTAGCGCTTGCTGCAGCTCCACCTCATTACCTTACCCTACCCATAAGATTACATAGTCTTGATCTCGCGGGTGTGAGATTGTTGAGTCCTCATGACTCACAGATACTTCCAAACAGTTGCAGGTGCCGATGATACCAGTGCAGTTGATGCTTCCGAACTCAAGTGGGAGTTCGACGAGGACCTTGGTCGTTACTATGTGTCATTTCCTGATGATCAGTAGTGGAGCCCAATTGGGACGATCGGGGATCTAGCATTTGGGGTGGTCTTCTTTTATTTTGGTTCCGTAGTCGGACCTTGATTATACTCTGGATGATGTATGTTTGACTTGTATTTGTGTGAAGTGGCGATTGTAAGCCAACTCTTTATCCCTTTCTTATTCATTACATGGGATCGTGTGAAGATCACCCCTCTTGCGACAAAACCACCATACCGTTATGCCTCTAAGTCGTGCCTCAACATGTGGGAGATATAGCCACATCATGGGCATTACAAGGCTTTTCTCTTGAAGGCAAATTATACGGTGGGTGAACAAATTACAATCGAGCAATTGATAGAAAAGTGCAAAGTTATGACGATATCTAAGGCAATGATTATGCATATAGGCATCACGTCCGTGTCAAGTAGACCGACTCCTGGCTGCATCTACTACTATTACTCCACATATCAACAGCTATCCAGCATTCATCTAGAGTATTAAGTTCATAAAGAATGGTGTAACGCCTTAAGTAAGATGACATGATGTAGAGGGATAAACTCAAGGAAAATGATGAAAACCCCATCTTTTTATCCTTGATGGCAACAATATAAAACATGTCTCACTACACCTACTTTGTCACTTGGTGAAATCGTGCACGATTGAGGCCAAAACTAAGCACCACTCCCATTGCAAGAAAAACAAATCTAGTAGGCCGAACTAAACTGATAATTCGAAGAGAAATACAAAGATATCAAATCATGCATATAAGAATTCAAAGAAGATTCGAATAATATTCATAGATAATCCGATCATAAATCTACAATTCATCGTATCTCGACAAACACACCGCAAAAGAAGATTATATCGGATAGATCTCCAAGAACAGCGAGGAGAACATGGTATTGAAGAACATAGAGAGAGAAGAAGCCATCTAGCTACTAGCTACGGACCCATAGGTCTGAGGTAAAAAACTCACGCTTCATTGGAAGGGAAATAGGTTTGATGTAGATGCCCTCCGTGATCGAATCCCCGTCCGGCAAATCGCCGAAAAAGGCCCCAAGATGGGATCTCACAGGAACAGAAGGTTGTGGCAAATGAAAAGTATTTTCGTGTCTAGTTCTGAGGGTTTGGGGATATATCTGAATTTATAGGACGAAGAGGTAGGTCGATGGACTCCTGAGGGGGCCACAAGCCAGGGGCGCAACCCTACGGCTTGTCGCCGCCTCATGGGTCTTCTGACTTGGACTCCAAGTCCTACGGGTGTATTTCGGTCCAAGAAAGATCACCACGAAAGTTTAATTCTGTTTGGACTCTGTTTGATATTCCTTTTCTGTGAAACTCAAAAACAAGGAAAAAACAGAAACTGGCACTGGGCTCTAGGTTAATAGGTTAATCCCAAAAATAATATAAAATAGCATATTAATGCATATAAAACATCCAAACAGATAATATAATAGCATGGAACAATAAAAAATTATAGATACGTTGGAGACGTATCAAGCATCCCAAGCTTAATTCCTGCTCGTCGTCGAGTAGGTAAATGATAAAAACGGAATTTTCGATGTGGAATGCTACCTAACATATTTATCCATGTAATTTTCTTTATTATGGCATGAATATTCAGATCCATAAGATTCAAAACAAAAGTTTAATATTGACATAAAAACAATTGTACTTCAAGCATACTAACAAAGCAATCATGTCTTCTCAAAATAACATGGCCAAAGAAAGTTATCCCTACAAAATCATATAGTCTGGCTATGATCCATCTTCATCACACAAAGTATTAAATCATGCACGACCCCGATGGCAAGCCAAGAAAATGCTTCATACTTTTCATGTTCTTAAACTTTTCCAACTTTGACGCAATACATGAGCGTGAGCCATGGATATAACACTATAGGAGGACTAGAATATGGTGCTTGTGGAGAAGACAAAAACCAGGAGATAGTCTCACATCAACTAGGCGTATCAACGGGCTATGGAGATGCCCATCAATAGATATAAGTGTATCCAACTCGCTTGCTCATGAAGACCTAGGGAAAATTGAGGAAGCTCTGATACGTCTCCAAAGTATCTATACTTTTTGATTGTTCCATGCTATTTTATTATCAATCTTGGATGTTTTATAATCATTTTAAATCATTTTTTGGTACTAACCTATTGACATAGTGCCTAGTGCCAGTTCCTGCTTTTTTCATGTTTTTACATCGCAGGAAATCAATATCAAACGGTGTCCAAATGGCACGAAACTTTACGATGATTTTTTATGGGCCAGAAGAAAGGCAATGGGCCCTGGTTGCACCTAGGGGGTGGCTCGAGGGGTCCACAACCCACCAGGGCGTGCCAGGAGGCCCTGGCGCGCCCAGGTGGGTTTTGCCCACCTCGGGTGCCCCCTGGACCTCCTCTTTGCTCTATAAATGTCCAAATATTCCCAAAACCCTAGGGGAGTCGACGAAATATTCATCCAACCGCCACAGAGTCCAGAAACACCAGATCCAATCTAAACACCCTCACAGAGGTGTTCACCACTTCCATTGGCGCCTCTATGATGATGCATGAGTAGTTCCTTGTAGACCTTTGGGTGCTTAGTTAGTAGCTAGATGGCTTCATCTCTCTCTTGATCCTCAATACAATGGTCTCTTGGAGATCCATATGATGTAACTCTTTTGCAGTGTGTCTGTTGGGATCGATGAACTTCGAGTTTATGATCAGATCTATGTTTTTATATCCATGAAAGTATTTGAGTTTCTTTGATCTCTTTTATGCATGATCTCTTATAGCCTCGTATTTCTTCTGCGATATTTGGGTTTTGTCTGGCCAACTCGATCTATTTATCTTGCAATGGGAAGAGGTGCCCGGTCGTGGGTTCGATCTTACGGTGCTTGATCCTAGTGACAGAAAGGGAACTGACACGTATGTATCGTTGCTAGTAAGGATAAAAATATGAGATCTATATCTACCGCCATATAGATAAACGGATCTTGTCTACATCATGTCATCATTCTTATTGCATTACTCCATTTTTCCATGAACTTAATACACTAGATGCATGCTGGATAGCGGTCGATGTGTCGAGTAATAGTAGTAGATGCAGGCAGGAGTCGGTCTACTTATCTTGGATGTGATGCCTATGTAATGATCATTGCCTAGATATCGTCATAATTATTTGATGTTCTATCAATTGCCCAACAGTAATTTGTTTACCCAGTGTTTGCTATTTTTCTCGACAGAAGCCACTAGTGAAACCTACGGCCCTCGGGTCTTATGTCTCATATATTTTCTTTGCGATCAACTTTTTCCTTGCTTTTATTTTCAGATATATTAAACCAAAAATCCAAAAATATCTTGCTGCAATTTATTTTATTTGTCGTTTGATCTATCAATATTTACAACTTGCTCCTGTCACACGCCAATTTCTGGCGCCGTTACCTGAAAGGGAGTGACAACCTCTTTAACTCGTCGGGTTGCAAGGTGTTGTTATTTGTGTGCAGGGGCTGTTTATGTTGTGTTGCTTGGCTCTCCTACTGGTTTGATACCTTGGTTTCATAACTGAGGGAAATACTCTACCGTTGTTGTGCTACATCATCCCTCCCTCTTCGAGGAAATACCGACATAGTTCCAGCTGCCATCAAGGATAATTTCTGGTGCCGTTGCCGGGGAGGATCAAGTCAAGATAGTCTACTGTCAACGTGCCTTCTGGCGCCGTTGCTGGGGAGGATCTTCAACATAACCAGGTTCCAAATCACAAATCTCATCTCCTTGCAATTTACATTATTTGCCATTTGCCTCTCTTTTCCTCTCACCCACTTCACAAAAATTTGCCGTTTTATTCGACTCTCCTTTTCCGTCCGCCGTTTTCTTACCGGGTCTGTTTTTGAGTGCAATCTTGTTGTGTGGTCATCATTACTCAAGAGAACACCAAGTTATGTGATTTCTCAAATACCAACAACAATGATTTTATTGGCACTCTGCTTGCTCCTCCCGCCACTAGTGCGAAGACTTGTGATATTAATACTACTTTGCTGAATCTTGTTATGAAAGACCAATTTTCTGGTACTCCTAGTGAGGATGCCGCGTCCCATCTTAATATCTTCGTGGAATTATGCGATATGCAAAA
The DNA here is from genome assembly GCF_003073215.2 of Triticum urartu. NCBI lineage: Eukaryota > Viridiplantae > Streptophyta > Magnoliopsida > Poales > Poaceae > Triticum > Triticum urartu. Next base: position 354,498,350 of record NC_053025.1, read on the forward strand.
TAAAAAAAGATGTGGACAATGATGTGGTCAAGATGAAATTATTTCCGTTTTCCTTGCCTGATTCTGCAAAATTTTCGTTCTCTTCTTTGCCTCATAATAGTATCAATTCTTGGAACAACTGCAATGATGCTTTTATCACTAATTATTTTCATCCCACAAAAATTATTTCCCTTAGAACCCAGAATATGAATTTCAAGCAACTTGAACATGAGCATGTTGTGCAATCTTGGGAAAGGATGAAAATGATGCTAAGGAATTGCCCAACTCATGGGTTAAATCTTTGGATGATCATACAAATAAATTATGCGGGATTGAATTTTGTTTGTCGTAATATTTTAGATTCCACCGCGGGTGGTACTTTTATGGAAATTACTTTGGGTGAAGCCACCAAATTTCTTGATAATATTATGACAAATTATTCACAATGGCATACAGAAAGAGCTCCAACTAGTAAAAAGGTTAATTCGGTTGAAGAAATTTCTTCTTTGAGTGATAAAGTTGATGCTCTTATGAAGTTGGTTGCTAGTAAAAGTGCTCCTATTGATTCTAATGATATTACTTTGTCTACTTTGATTGAGAAAAATAGTGATGCCATTGATGTGAACTTTATCTCTAGCAATAATTTCAACAACAATGCTTATAGAGGTAATTTTAATCCTAGGCCTTTTTCCTAGTAATTCCTCTAATAATTATGGTAATTCCTTTGGAAATCAATCTTATAATAATAATAGGAACACCTCTGATCTTGAGAATAATATTAAGGAGTTTATCAACACACAAAAAGTTTTCAAGACTTCCATAGAAGAAAAGTTGAACAAAATAGATGATTTGTCTAGAAGTGTTGATAGAATTGCTCATGATGTGGAAAATCTCAAGATGAAAATTTTTGTGCCTAAAGTAGATGAATCAATTAAAGATCTTTATGTTTCTATGGATGAAACTAGGAAAAGAACTGCTATGCTTAGAGCTAAAAGAGAATTTTTAGAAAAAGCTTTTTCTAGTGATCATTCTTGCAAAGATAATGATGATCTTAAAATGATTGGTGTTTATTATAATGATTCCTTGTTAAATAAAGTTAAGAATGATGAAAAAGGGACTGGAGAAGAGTCAACTTCAGGTAGAAGGCGTCCCAATATTTTGGAGGGTGAAAATCTTGTTGAGAAAATTGATGAAAGTGGGTTTGGAGAGGTCAAAACTTTAGCTAGTGATGCACCCACTCTTTTGGATTACAAAGCCTTTAATTATGATAGTTGCTCTTTGATTTATTGTATTTATTTGTTGCAATCCATGATAAATTCACCTCATGCTTATGAACAAAACAAAGCTTTTACTAAACATATTGGTGATGCTATGATGAAAGCTCTTGAAGAGAAATTGGAATTAGAAGTTTCAATTCCTAGACAATTGTATGATGAATGGGAACCTACTATCAAAGTCAAGATTAAAAATTATGAGTGTTTTTCTTTGTGTGACTTGGGTGCTAGTGTTTCCACAATTCCGAAATCTTTATGTGATGTGCTTGGTCTTACCGATCTTGAATCATGTTCTTTGAGTTTGCACTTGGCGGATTCTACTATTAAAAAGCCTATGGGAAGAATTAATGATGTTCTTATTCTTGCAAATAGGAATTATGTTCCCATAGATTTTATTGTTCTTGATATTGATTGCAATCCATCTTGTCCAATTATTCCTGGTAGACCGTTTTTACGCACTATCGGTGCCGTGATTGATATGAAAGAAGGCAATATCAAGTTCCAATTTCCTTTGAGGAAAGGTATGGAACACTTCCCTAGAACTATAGTTAAGCCACCCTATGAATAAATCATGAGGGAATCTTATGGATCTTGAACCGAAGATGACAAAACTTAGATCCTTTCCTTATGCCTAGCTAAGGTCGTATAACTATAGCGCTTGTTGGGAGGCAACCCAATGAATAAATTTATTTTTGCTTTTTGCTTCCTGTTCTTGAGTGTTAGCACAATTATGCTTCTGTTATGATTTTGTTTTTTGTGTTTTAATTACTGTTTCTGACAAGTAAAGCCTTTAGGATCTTCTTGGGCAATAGTTGTTTGATCTTGCTGAAAAAAACAGAAAGTTTGTGCTCATGAAAATAATTTTCATTTCTTACTAGAGAGCGATAAAATATCCATTCCACTTGCAATAGGTCTATATACAAATTTCTCAGGTCGTCCTAATTTCTCAGAGTTTTTGGAGTTATAGAAGTATTCGACTTAGTCAGATTGCTACAGACTGTTCTGTTTTGACAGATTCTGTTTTCTTTGTGTTCTGTGCTTATTTTGATGGCTCTATGGTTTTATTTGATGAGTTTTTGCCATAGAAAAGTTGGAACACAATAGATATAATACAAAAACAAAATATGAATTGGTTTGATATATCACTTATAGTATTGGTTTATTATTTTTATGCTAACGGATCTCACGAAGGCTTTGTTGAGTTTTGTGTTATTGAAGTTTTCAAGTTTTGGGTTACCTTACGACGGATGAAGGAAGGATGTAAAGAGCCTAAGCTTGGGGATGCCCCGCCATACCAAGCTATTATCCAAGAATGAGCAACCAACTAAGCTTAGGGATGCTGTCAGCGTTCTGGGAACGGGGTTCCCCAGACTTGCCTGCCTGCGGCCTGCGGCATGGCTCAAAGAGGGCCCAGCACGGCCCATCTTCATCAACACAGACCCAAGACCCTCGCGAGGGGCCAAGCCTCACGGGGCGGACGACACGGAGCTTCCTCAGGCACGGCCTCATCAGGCTGGCTTGCGAGGAGGCAGAGAGATCAAGGCGGGGTACCTCACGAGGTGCCCGTGACGCAAGCCATGACGACCAAAGGCGCCAGGCGGGCGCCAGCCGCGCAGTGTCCTCCTTTCCTCTTTGGTGCAAAGGGAGCAAGCGCAGGCGAGAGCATCAAGCAAAGGCACCCGTTTTGGTGCAATGAGACCAAGACCAGTCCAATGGCAGGGAGGAGGTCATTGTGGAGCCCAAGCCAGCGTCACCACCAGAGCATTTGGAAGGCGAGGACCAACTTTAGTCAGGATAAGTGTACCAGATGTTCCCCTTCAAAATGGCCAATTGTTGGCGCCCTTCCCGCTCAATATTTGGAAAGAGGCCTAGGGCCTTTGCCTATAAATAGGACTAGCCACCCCTAGGGTAGACAAGATCTAGAATTGGCCAACCCAGAAACAAGCTGGGATCGAGATCGGATCGCAATCGAGAAGAGAGAGAGAGAGAGAAGGGTGACTGAACTCCTCCTAGCAGTTCGTCGCCCCAGCCAAGAACAGACCCTCGCGAGGCTGTTCTTCATTGTATTGCTCATCATCATCAGCCCAAGAGGCAATCCACCACACCACACACTGGAGTAGGGTATTACACCACAACGGTGGCCCGAACCAGTATAAACCCTGTGTCTCTTGTGCTGTTCTTTCCATAGCTTAGATCTTAGCGAGGCGGAGGGGTGCAGGTAGGTGGAAGGCGAAATCTCCGCGCGCACCCCAGTGGTCGAACCTCACGGGTCTGCCGGAACCTGAAATCCGACATTTGGCGCGCCAGGTAGGGGTGCGCCGGAATTCGTCTTCCACCACCCCGTTCTCCTCCGACCATCGCGTCCATGTCTGACGCTCGTCGGGCCCGCGCCGAGCGCCGGGCCGCTCTCGCTTCCTGCGTCGCCTAGACGGCTCCTGTCGGCGGGGGTCCTCGCCGTTCCCCGTCACCTGCCGTCAACGCCGCCACCGGCCCGGCGGGGAACGAGCAGCAAGCGTCGTCTCAGCATCCGTCCGTGCGGCAAGACGGCCGCACCGCTACTCCCTCGCTCACCCCAGCTGGTTCTTCATCCCGCGCGCTCCACGCACCCATGGAGGCTCGAGCTGTGCTCATCGCGGCAAACGAGGTCCTACGCTACCGTCCCGTCGATGACGTCTACGAAGAATGGCTCGACCGCGTCGCCGAGCTCATCCGCGCCGCAGGGGGCTCTCCTGCGCCATCTGTTCCGCTGCACCGCACCCCGCCCCGCGCGGGCGACGAAGCTCCGGCGGCGCCCCAGCCGCCTCCTCCTCAAGAAGGCGCCATGGCTCCAAGGCGCGTGGACCCTGGGCGGAACCCGCTCCGTCAGGTGCTAGCGCGGCAAGAGCAGAGCTGCCAAGAAGTCCCTCGCCCGCAAGAAGCTGCCCGGGCGCTCCCTGCTCCAGCACGTCGCGACCATGCTCCTGCTCCCGCACGTCAAGATCCCGTGCTGCTCCCAGCTGCAGCGCGTGGGACATGCAAGATCAAGCTCTCCGTCACCCAAGGCCTCCCGTGGCCACAGCTGGCTGCCGTGCCTTCACCACCGAGCTACGCAGCATCGCGTGGCCTGGCAAGTTCAAGCCAGACCTGCCTCCTCATTACGACGGCACGGCCGACCCTGCGGAGTTCCTCCAGCTCTATGAGCTAGGCATCAAAGCTGCCAACGGAGACGAGAAGGTCATGGCGAACTGGTTTCCCATGGCGCTCAAGGACGGGGCCCGCACCTGGCTCCTGAACCTGGCTCCAGGCACAATCTCCTCCTGGGACGAGATGCGCACCCGCTTCATCGCCAACTTCCAAGGTACTCGCGACCGGCCACCCACCGTGAGCGACATGCGCCGCATCAAACAACAACCCGGAGAGACCCTGCAGAAGTACATCCAGCGCTTCAACAACGCACGCCTCAAGATTCCCAAGGTGACCGAGGAGGCCATCATCTCAGCCTTCTTCGACGGCGTGCGGGATGTCAAGATGAAGGAGGAGCTGGCGATGCATGAAGACCTGTGCACTTCCTTGGAGTTGTTCAACTTGGCAACCAAGTGCGCCAGGGCTGAAGAAGGGCGTCTCTCCCTCCTCGAGCTGTGTGCCGCAGACCCAGAAGAGAAGAAGCCCAAGGCCAAGGATGTGAAGCGCAAGGGGGCTGCCGTGCTCGCGGCAGAACCAGACACCAAGCGGGACAGAGATCAGCCCGAACCTTCCAAGGGCAGTTGGTACTGTGCGTACCACGACCTCCACACCCACAACACCAACGAATGTCAAGAGCTCCGAGCCGTGCGAGAAGGAAGGATCGGCCGTCGCCCCGACCGTGGTGACCGGGGCTACGGTCGAGGAGGAGGAAGGAACGCATGACGCTGGGAAGACCGCTGCCCGCACCAAGGGTGGCGCGATCAACCTCGCGAGGATCGCTGGCAAGACCCGCCTCGCGAGGGAGACTGGAGGGATCAGCCTCGCGAGGATCGCCCGCAAGGCAACGCAGGCCTCCCTCCGCTGCCGCTGCAGCCAAGGAGAAACGAAGACCGCCATCAGGACGAGGGGGCTGGGGGCTTCCAGGAGCCACGCGCGATCTCCTACATCCTGGGTGGGGCTCAAGCCCCAGCCTCTCAATGCATCTTCAAGCTGTTCGCCTGCGAAGTGAATGCAGTCCTCCCCAAGCTCGAAGCCGCGCGCCCTCTCACATGGTCGGCATGCGCCATCACGTTCAGCTCAGCAGATCAGCTCAAGTGTGCGGCTACAACCGGAGTCCTCCCGATGCTTTGTTCCCCAATCATCAGCAACGTGGTGGTCACCAGGACCCTCATCGATGGCGGGGCAGGGCTCAACGTCCTGTCCGTGGAAACATTCAACAATCTCCAAGTGCCCTACAACCAGCTTCAGCCAACCAAGCCTTTCTCCGGAGTCACCGACGGCTCCACGGTCCCGATTGGGCAGGTCCGCCTCCCTGTCGGCTTCGGGGCACGCGACAACTACCGCACCGAGCTCGTCGACTTCGACGTCGCCCACATTCGCCTGCCGTACAATGCCATCCTTGGGTACCCAGCTCTGGCCAAGTTCACGGCCGTAACTCACCACGGCTACAACGTCCTCAAGATGCCAGGAAGTGGCGGAGTCATCACGGTGCCCTGTGAAGAGAAGGACACGGTGTGTTCCCTGGAACGAGCCTTTCAGGCTGCATCATTGGAAGACCCGGATCGCGGAAGCAGGAGGCTTCCCGAGACCGCCCCCAAGAAGAAGAAGACATCATCCGGCCCGGCCCCTCAAGAGGCAGGCCCCTCAGGGCCCACGCCTGCCCAAGGGGAACCTCCTTCCATCGCATAGGAAAGCGCGCCCGACTCCCTCCTCAGGCAGGGCTCGGGGGCTCTCCCCTGGAGGGCCACCGACCTGGCTAAGGTCACAAGGGAGGCGCTTGGGCACCACATGGAGGCGTGTTTCGAAGCACGTTTCCCTCAAGAAGGAGTAAGGCAAGGAGAGCCAGACCCTCAGGAGTTCGTCAGCAAGGCCATTCAGGAGCTACAGGAGTCAAGAGTCATGAAAGGCGGCCGCCGCCTACCAGCTGTGGTTCCCCATCCAGGCGAGGATGGTGGGCTGCGCGTCTGCATCGACATACCAGGGCTCAATCGAGCCGCCTCTCTAGAGCGCCTCTGGCCCTTGCGAGTGGGGCGCTGCGAAGGTCCACCCCACAGCTACGTTCGCATGCCTTACGGCTTGCCGAACGCGGCTGCCACGTACCAGCGCCTCATGAGGGGCATCATGGAGGCTCAAGAGGCCAGGCGTTCCATAGCCCTGGCGGAGATGGAGATGGTCCGCGAGGAGCCACCAGCGCCTCCGGAGCCTCCTGAGGCCTCTAGACCTGGGGGCTCGTGAGGATCGGCTTCCGCAGCCCACCGAGTCTGCTACACCAACACTCCTTCGTCCTCGACATCATCAGGTGACATCTTTCAAGTTTCATTCCAGCTGGGAGCGCCCCCTAGGGCTGCATTATTCCCAGGCCGCATGGGTCCGTCCCTGCGGCATGTATCCCTTTTATTTCATGTTGTTAGCTTACTTTGTTGGGGGCGCCCCACGGGCTTCATCATCCCCCAAGTCGCTCGGGCCAGACCCAGTGGCATGTATCCCTTTTTCATTTATTTCTGGCTATGCGTTCGACCCACCATGCTTGATTATTTGATGCCTGTCCACGGCACCTCTTCTTCTCCATGCCGACCACTTGCACGTTAAAGGGGGGGTACCTGAGCATCGTGACTCAGGGCTCTTCCTGGCTCTCCAGCCCTCACCCTCTGGCCTTGTCCACGGCATCACGACCTGGCATACCAGCGACGGCTGAGACCAGCTCGAGGGCCAGGACCCGAGGACGTGGAGTGCCGGCATCTAACCAAATTTTCAGGGACACATCACAAGATAAGGCCTAGTGCCAGGCGCAACCCGCCTAGAGGTAGGGCCCCGTGAGTCCCGCGCTGGCTCACGGGTGCCCAGATACACCTCGCCAGGCCCTACCGTGCCAGCCACGTGTCAGGGCGAGGCTGTACATGCCCCAGGGGCTCGAGCCCCCTCCCACGTACCAGTGGAAGCACCATGCTCCGCACTGGCTGACGACACTACCGAGGAGTGGCTATGCCCGTACACATATGGAAGCGCTATGCTCCGCGCTGGTGATAAACAACTGAGGGTGGCCCCCGGGCCGCATCAACCTCAGGGAGCCCAGAGCTCAGTGTCTAGCCTCATCGTAATGCCTCCCCTCGGGAGTGCCGCGTGAGGGGGCTGGGCACGGGGGCTGCGCCTGGGTCACGCCCAGATGCACGCCACCCAGCCAGGCCCCCTGGGCCTGGTTCGTCGCGCGTCTCTCCCCGAGCGGAGCCAAGGTACGAAGGTCGTTTGAGCGTCAAGGGGGACTCCTGAGCAGCGCGACTCAGGAGCCTAACTGGTCACGTAGCCCCTCACTCCTTAGTTCCGAAAGGCTAACGGCGGCTGAGGTATGCGCGCGGCCGGGCTCTGCAGACGTAGAACGATAGATCCACCCACATCACACCTCCCTACTTGTTGTTCGTGCGCCAAGGGGGACTCCTGAGCATTGCGACTCAGGAGCCTAACTTGTCACGTAGCCCCTCACTCCTTGGTCCCGTCCTAGTTTCTGGTCGGGGCTAACGGCGGCTGAGGTATGCGCGGGGCCGGGCTCTGCCGGCGTACAACATAAGCAAGTAGGAAGGAAAAACGTAAATTTCAAGGAATTCAAAAGCAAATATTACAGTCCACACTGTTATCTCAATGCCAAACGCAAGTTTAAACGCCTCCCCAAGGCATGATACATGTGCAGGAATTAAAGGAAGGACAGGAGCCACAACGGAGCCACTTGTCAGCGGTGGAGCAGCGCGGAGTGGGTTCGCCTCATGGAGCAGCGGGGTCGGCAGCGCCTTGCTTCGGCTTGGTGCTGAAGGCCCGGAACTTCCCCAGCAGAGCCTCTGCGCGACCCTTCACAGCCTCAGCAGCGGCAGCGGCACGCTCGCCGCTTACTGGCTCCAGCAGGCTGTCGAGGTCGATGCCGGGATCGCGAAGGTAGATGTGGGTGAGGACCTGCGTCAGCGCTACAGAAGACAGGACACGCGCCTCGGCCTCAGCCATGGGGCCAAGGCCAAGGGAGACATCTTCAAGAGCGTAAACCAGGAAGGGAAGCAGCTTGGCGGGGCCGTCCTCGGCGCTAGCCAGCGGGCTCTCCAGGCCGCTGTCGTAAAGCGTCCTCAGCGAGGAGCGAGCCTTCGCCTCCATCTCCGCGAAGGCCACACGGTCCTCGGCAAGAACCTGGGCCTTGTCATCCAGCTCGACCTTCCTCGCCCCCAACTCCTACTCCAGCGCGCCTAGGCGGTCACGGCGCCTCCTGAGCTTGACCTCCCTCTCCTTGACGGCCGCCTCGCGAGCCTTCACGCCTTCTTCCTGCTCTTGGCGAAGGCGGGCCTCTTTCGTGAGCTGGTCCCACAGGCCTTGCTGCTCGTCCTCCAGCGCCTTGTAGCGACCATGGACGTCGACCACCTCCCCCAAGGCTGCGTCACGAGCAGCCTACGCCTCAAGGACGGCCTGCCTATCCTCATCGCAAGCCATCGAGGCCTGGACCAGCGCCGCCCGAATTGAAGCGTCGGAGCGAATCCATCCTGAAGCCAGCTCCAAGCACCCGGCCATCAAGCGAGGGTTGGCGCCAAGAAGATCCTGTCGCAGCCGGTCCAGCTCAGCAGCAACACGATCCAGGATGGCAGGAGGAGTCGGAGAGATAGCAGTCGGTGGAGTAGGAGGAGAAGGCGGCAGCGCGACCATAGCATCCTGAGGCGGAACTTGCTGCGCCCCAATGGCTGAAGTGGTGGCAGCAGGCAGAGGCACCTCGGGAGTCACTTGGTCCATGGGAGCTGAGCTCGCCCCAGCCGGCTCAGCCAGGCCTCGCGAGGACAACCGGGCAGGAGAAGCCCGTGCGTCGCGGTCACCTTCCTTCGCGGCCAGAGGCACTGCCACGGATGGAACCTCAGGAGCTCCCTTCGGCTTCTTTGCTGCGGGCGCCAGCCTATCCAAGAGATGCGGACGTCAAGCCTCAGAAGCAGAACAAGAAATAAAGACAAGAATCAAGGGCTTACGGGTCATCGCCAGTGAGCTCCAGCGGCCTCCGGCCAAATTTGAAGCCCGAAAGCCGGCTGGAAGGGTCAACCTCGGGAAGCTTGGAAGCCGAAGGCGCATCTGCGGTCCGCCTCGGGGCCGGGACAGACTCGCGGGAGATCAGTCCGGTCCTGTCCTTCTTCGGGATCGGGGGCAAGCTCCCGCCGTCCTACTCGTCATCGCTCGGAGAGAGGCGGAGAACGCAGGACTTGCACCAGGGGAGGGGAGCCCTCGACTCTCCGTCAGTCGCCTCGGAGTCAGGCCCTTTTTCCCGCTCCCCTCCTTCCTCCTCTTCGCTAGAGTCGTCGGAGGACACGTCCACCGATTCCCCGGGAGTTTCCATGGGCACGGGCCCATCCCCGTTGAAGACGGGCATGGACTCCACTACCTGCTCCCAGTCGTCGCGGAGGAACAAGGGCGTAGGAGCGCCCTCCAACCTCGCCACATCGCCCCCGACCAGAGATTGGAGGACCGTAGCTAGATCTTCATCGGCCAAGCCCACGGGGCTCGGATGGGGCCTCCACATCGGAAGTGAGTACTGCTGAAGCGGAGCCAGCTAGCGCTCCAGGAATTCCCTCAGCAGCGACGCGCCGGTTAGCTTCGCCGCCGCCATGTTGGCCAGCCTCAGATCCGCGTCCATCTTCTCCAACACCAGCTTCGCGCGGGGGTCCGCGAGCTCCGCTCGACCCCAATCGCTGGAGCTCGTGGGTTGCTCCATGGGCAAGATCAGCTGAGGGTGGATGCGCCCAGCATCTGCCAAGACCCACTTGCTCCTGAAGCCCTCAATCCTTTTCCCGGGGTTCGAAATGGCATTGGCGCCACCGTACGCGATGAAGCTCGCGCACGCGGAAGCAGGACCGCCAGAGGTATGGAGGTAGAAGTAGTGGCGCAGCAAGGCCACCGAGGGTTGCACCCCTACGTGAGCCTCGCAGTAATAGGCGAAGATTGCCAGGAGAAGGACGGAGTTGGGGTGGAGATGCAGAGCTTGTAGCTTATAATGGCGGAGGACAGAGAAGAAGAACTCGGAGAAGGGAGGTACCAGGCCAGCAGCAATGGCGCTTACAAAGAACGGGTAGAAGGTGCTCCCTTGGCCCTCAGGGGTGGCGGAGCCGGCCTTGAACACCTTCGTCCCGTCGATGCCCTGCGCCGCCGCCATCCGGCGCAACCGGGCGAGGCCTGCCTCCGACACGTTCAGCGAGTCCAGGGCAAACGAGCACCAAGCTCCGGCCGGGGACTGACGAGGCGCCATGGCTTCCTAGGTCACGCGGTCGGAGTAGATCTGGAAATTTTAAGGAAGGAGAGGCGCAAGAAAGGGGATCTGAGCAGCAACCGGAGAAAGCAAAAAGCAAAGCCTAGGCAGATGCCGCTCCTTTATCAACTCGCGCGGTTGCTGAGGCGCCCACGTCCAATCAACCGCCACGCGGTGCCCAAGACCGCAGGCTGTTAGGGCCCATGGCGCTTCGCTCTTGCCCTTTCGCCTCCCTGCACGGCCAAGTCCGGGCGCACCTTGGGCCCGGGGGCTATTGTCGGCGTTCTGGGAATGGGGGTCCCCAGACTTGCCTGCCTGCGGCCTGCGGCGTGGCTCAAAGGGGGCCCAGCACGGCCCATCTTCATCAACACAGACCCAAGACCCTCGCGAGGGGCCAAGCCTCGCGGGGCGGACGACACAGAGCTTCCTCAGGCATGGCCTCATCAGGCTGGCTCACGAGGAGGCGGAGAGATCAAGGCGGGGTACCTCACGAGGTGCCCGTGACGCAAGCCATGACGACCAAAGGCGCCAGGCGGGCGCCAGCCGCGCAGTGTCCTCCTTTCCTCTTTGGTGCAAAGGGAGCAAGCGCAGGCGAGAGCATCAAGCAAAGGCACCCGTTTCGGTGCAACGAGACCAAGACCAGTCCAACGGCAGGGAGGAAGTCATTGTGGAGCCCAAGCCAGCGTCACCACCAGAGCCTTTGGTAGGCGAGGACCAACTTTAGTCAGGATAAGTGTACCAGATGTTCCCCTTCAAAATAGCCAATTGTTGGCGCCCTTCCCGCTCAATATTTGGGAAGAGGCCCAGGGCCTTTGCCTATAAAGAGGACTAGCCACCCCCAGGGTAGACAAGATTTAGAATCGGCCAACCCAGAAACAAGCTAGGATCGAGATTGGATCGCAATCGAGAAGAGAGAGAGAGAGAGAAGGGTGACTGAACTCCTCCTAGAAGTTCGTCGCCCCAGCCAAGAACAGACCCTCGCGAGGCTGTTCTTCCTTGTATTGCTCATCATCATCAGCCCAAGAGGCAATCCACCACACCACACACTGGAGTAGGGTATTACACCACAACGGTGGCCCGAACTAGTATAAACCCTGTGTCTCTTGTGCTGTTCTTTCCATAGCTTAGATCTTAGCGAGGCGGAGGGGTGCAGGTAGGTAGAAGGCGAAATCCCCGCACGCACCCCAGTGTTCCAACCTCAAGGGTCTCCCGGAACCCGAAATCCGACAGATGCCCCTGAGTGGCATCTCCGCTTTCTTCCAGCAACTATCAGTATTTTACTCGAGACTATATTTTTACGCGTCACATGATATGTGTTTTACTTGGAGCGTCTTGTATGGTATGTGTCTTTGCTTGCTTTATTTTGTGTTTTAAGTTTTCAATCCTTGCTGGACACAACTATTTGAGAAAGCCAAAATTATGTCATGACTTGTTAGAATTGCTCTCTATGCTTCACTTAAATCTTTTATGAGCTAGGACTTGCTCTAGTGCTTCACTTCTATCTTTTTGAGCACGGTGTGCTTAGTATTTTTGAAGAAATGCTCTCTTGCTTCACTTAGATTTTTTTGAGAGTTAGTAAAATCTTGAAGAAATTCTCTCTTGCTTCACTTAAATTATTTTGAGAGAAAGAAAATTTGTTATGCTCATGATCTTCACTTATATTTGGTTGAGCTTATGAAAAGAAACTCATGAAAATTAGTCCAAAAGTGATAGATATCCAAGCAGGATAAAGAAAAAGAAAATTTCATGAAGATCATTGGACAAAATAAACTTGATTCTTAGTAATAGTTTTGAGATATGATGATGTGATATGTGAGTTATGTTAATGAGTAACTATGCTCTAGTAAGAATATGGGTGTTAAGGTTTGTGATTCCCTATGCAAGTACGAAAGTCAATATTCATGCAATGAAAAATTACATCCTACTTGTGGTGCATTATTCGGTGTTACTTATGCTTAATGCTTGCTTATGAAATTATTCGTTTCTTGGTTGGTTGCTTCCCAATCTTTTGCACTAAGTATGACCTCTACTTGTGCATCCAAAATCCTTTAAACCAGTTTTGCCACATGAGTCCACTATATCTACCTATATGCGGTATTATTTTGCCGTTCTAAGCAAATTTGCATGTCCCATCTCTAATTTACAAAATAAACTTCTCTTTTGTGTGTTTGTTTCACTCGCGGAGCGGTGAGGGTGGCCAATATTTCCCATGCTAGATGTGTTATTCTCAAGATGAGTGTTTATTCGCTTGTCATTGCACGAGAGTAAGGCAAACGTATTAGGGATGCCCAGTCCCGAAATACAAAAAAAAAGAAGAAATGAATTTACTTTATGTTGTCAAATAATAAATTCCTTGGAAAGTGTTGATATGGAGAGCACCCGTGGATACGGTTTGCCATGGAATGTGAAAGTTATGGTGGAAAAAGGAATAAACTTTATTTTTTGTTTGGGAACCGCCCACGACATATCTAGCATGGAAAGTGTTCGGAACTCTAAGTCGTTTTCGTTGGTGGGATGCACCTACCAAAATGTTTTTATCTCTAAATTTTTTTCTTTGATCTTTGGCACCTCTACAAATCCCTACTTCCCTCTGCGAAGGGTCTATCTTCTACTTCATGCATTTTTTTATTTTGAAATTTGAGTCTCCACCTTCTCTTATAAAAAGCACCAACTAGGAGGCAATATGATCGTGCTCAAGTATTGGGTGTAGTTAATATTCGAGTGTGTTTCATGAACGGATCAATGTGTGAGCATGATGGGCTAGGGATAACTTATTTTAGCATTGATATTTTGAAAGACATGGTTGCTTGTTGATATGCTTGAGAATCTAAATTATTATGTCAAAACTAGACTATTGCTTTGAATCACGTAAAATTCCAAATGTCCATGCTATAAAGATAAGAATATGATATGACTTGATGAACAACACTCCACATCAAAAATTCTGTTTTTATCACTTAACTACTCGAGGACGAGTAGGAGTTAAACTTGGGGATGCTGATACGTCTCCAACATATCTATAATTTTTTATTGTTCCATGTTATTTTATTATCAATCTTGGATGCTTTATAATCATTTCATATCATTTTTTGGTACTAACCTATTGACATAGTGCCCAGTGCATGTTCCTATTTTTTCATGTTTTTTACATCGCAGGAAATCAATATCAAACGGAGTCCAAATGGCACGAAACTTTACGATGATTTTTTATGGGCCAGAAGAAAGGCAATGGGCCCTGGTTGCACCTGGGGGGTGGCTCGAGGGGGGCACAACCTACCAGGGCGCGCCAGCAGGCCCTGGCACGCCTAGGTGGGTTGTGCCCACCTGGGTGCCCCCTGGACCGCCTCTTTGCTATATAAATACCCAAATATTCCCAAAACCATAGGGGAGTCGACAAAATATTCATCCAGCTGCCGTAGAGTCCAGAAACACCAGATCCAATCGAAACACCATCATGGAGGGGTTCACCACTTCCATTGGTGCCTCTCCGATGATGCGTGAGTAGTTCCCTTTAGACCTTCGGGTCCGTAGTTAGTAGCTAGATGGCTTCATCTCTCTCTTGATCCTCAATACAATGGTCTCTTGGAGATCTATATGAAGTAACTCTTTTGCGGTGTGTTTGTTGGGATCGATGAACTTCGAGTTTATGATCAGATCTATGTTTTTATATCCATGAAAGTATTTGAGTTTCTTCTATCTCTTTTATGCATGATGTCTTATAGCCTCGTATTTATTCTCCGATATTTGGGTTTTTTCTGGCCAACTCGATCTATTTATCTTGCAATGGGAAGAGGTGCCCGGTAGTGGGTTCGATCTTACGGTGCTTGATCCCAGTGACAGAAAGGGAATCGACACGTATGTATCGTTGCTACTAAGGATAAAAAGATGAGATCTATATCTATCGCCATATAGATAAACAGATCTTGTCTACATCATGTCATCATTCTTATTGCATTACTCCATTTTTCCATGAACTTAATACACTAGATACATGCTGGATAGCGGTCGATGTGTGGAGTAATAGTAGTAGATGCAGGCAGGAGTCGGTCTACTAATCTTGTACGTGATGCCTATGTAATGATCATTGCCTGGATATCGTCATAATTATTTGATGTTCCATCAATTGCCCAATAGTAATTTGTTTACCCATCGTTTGCTATTTTTCTCGAGAGAAGCCACTAGTGAAACCTATGGTCCCTGGGTCTTATTTCTCACATATTTGCTTTGGGATCTACTTTTTCCTTGCTTTTATTTTCAGATCTATTAAACCAAAAATCCAAAAATATCTTGCTGCAATTTATTTTATTTGGCGTTCGATCTATCAGTATTTACAACTTTCTCCCGTCACACACCAATTTATGGCGCCGTTACCCGAAAGGGATTGACAACCCCTTCAACTCATCGGTTTGTGATGTGTTGTTATTTGTGTGCAGGGGATGTTTACGTTGTGTTGCTTGGTTCTCCTACTGGTTCGATACCTTGGTTTCATAACTGAGGGAAATACTCTACCGTCGCTGTGCTACATCATCCCTCCCTCTCCGGGGAAATACCGATGTAGTTCTAGCTGCCATCAAGCCCATCATTGGAATATACAAGCCAAGTTCTATAATGAAAATTTCCCACTAGTACATGAAAGTGAAAAAATAGGAGACTCTCTATCATGAAGATCATGGTGCTACTCTAAAGCACAAGTGTGGAAAAAGAATAGTAACATTGTCCCTTCTCTCTTTTCACTCATTTTTTTGGTGGGCTTCTTTGGCCTCTTTTAATTTTTTGTGGGCTTCTTTGGCCTATTTTATTTTTTTGTAGAGTCCGGAGACCCATCCCAACTTGTGAGGGAATCATAGCTTCCTTCATCCTTTCCTCACATGGGACAATGCTCTAATAATGATGATCATCACACTTTTATTTACTTAAAACTCAAGAATTACAACTTGATACTAGAACAAATATATGACTCTATATGAATGCCTCCGGTGGTGTACCGAGATGTATAAAAAATATGAATGGTGGCTTTGCCACAAATACGATGTCAACTACATGATCATGCAAAGCAATATGACAATGATGAAGCGTGTCATAATAAAAGGAACGATGGAAGTTGCATGGCAATGTATCTTGGAATGGCTATGGAAATGCCATAATAGACGCATGTATGGTGGCTGTTTTGAGGAAGGTAAATGGTGGTTTCAATGCACCGACGAAAGTTGTGCGGTACTAGAGAGGCTTCCAATGGTTGAAGGGTGAGAGTGCGTATAATCCATGGACTCAACTTTAATCATAACAAATTCACATACTTATTGCAAAAATTTATTAGTAATCGAAAAAAGTAATAGACGCATGCTCCTAGGGGGATAGATTGGTAGGAAAATACCATCGCTCGTCCCCAACCACCACTCATAAGGAAGACAATCAATAAATAAATCATGCTCCGTCTTCATCACATAACGGTTCACCATACGTGCATGCTACGGGAATCACAAACTTTAACACAAGTATTTCTACCAATCCACAATTACTCACTATCAGGACTCTAATATTACCATCTTTATATCTCAAAAAAATCATAAGGAATCAAAATTCTCATAGTATTCAATGCAGTTTATATAAAAGTTTTTTATTATATCCCTCTTGGATGCCCATCATATTAGGACTAAATTCATAACCAAAGAAAATTACCATGTTGTTTAGAGAGACTCTCAAATTAATACAAGTGAAGCAAGAGAGTTCAACAATTTCTATAAAATAAAACCACCGCCGTGCTCTAAAAAGATATACGTGAAGCACTAGAGCAAAATTGGCTAGCTCAAAAGATATAAGTGAAACACATAGAATATTCTAATAAATCACGATTCATGCGTGTACCTCTCAATAGTTGTGTAGCAAGGATGATTGTGGAAAACTAAAAAGAAAAGACTCATATCATACAAGACGCTCCAAACAAAACACATATCATGTGGTGAATAAAAATATAGCCTCAAGTAAATTTACCGATGGATGAAGACGAAAGAGGGGATGCCTTTTGGGGCATCCCCAAGCCTAGGCTCTTGGTTGTCCTTGAATATTTCTTTGGGGTGCCTTAGTAATCCCAAATCTTAGGCTCTTGCCACTCCTTATTCCATAGTCCATCAAATCTTTACCCAAAACTTGAAAACTTCACAACACAAAACTCAACAGAAAAATCATGAGATCCGTTAGTATAAGAAAATAAATCACCACTTTTGGTACTACTGTGAACTCATTCTTTATTTATATTGGTGTAATATATATTTTATTCCAACTTCTCCATGGTTCATACCCCCCGATACTACCCATAAATTCATCAAAATAAGCAAACAACACATAGAAAACAGAATCTGTCAAAAACGGGACAGTCTGTAGTAATCTGTAAACCTTGAATACTTCTGTAACTCCAAATATTTTGATAAATTAGGAAAATATAGGCATTTTTATATAAATCTTGTGCAAAAATAATCAGTATTTTATCGCGCTTCTATCAAAAATGAAACTTATTTTACTCGGCGCAAAAGATTTTGTTTTTTCAGCAAGATCAAATCAACTATCATCGTAAGCCATCCCAAAGGTCTTACTTGGCACAAACACTAATTAAAACATAAAAACACATCTAACTAGAGGATAGATGAAAAAATTATTCAAAAACAGAAAGGAAATATTTTGGGCTGTCTCCCAACAAGTGCTTTTCTTTAAAGTGTTTTAGCTAGGCATTGATAATTTTAATGATGCTCACATGAAAGATAGCAATTGAAACACAAAGAGAGAATCATAAAACATGTGACAAACAAGTTTAAGTCTAACATGCTTCCTATGCATAGGGATTTTATAAACAAACAAATTATCAAGACAAGCAAAAACTACCATATGCAAGGAAGAAGAAAGAAACAATAGCAATCTCAACATATCGAGAGGTAATTTTGTAACATGAAAATTTCTACAACCATATTTTCCTCTCTCATAATAATTACATGTGGGATCATATTCCAATTCGACAATACAACTATCACATAAAATATTCTCTTCATGATCCACATGCATGGAAACTTGACACTCTTCCAAAATACTAGGATTATCATCAAATAAAGTCATGACCTCTCCAAGCCCACTTTTATCAAAAAATTCACGAGATTGAACACTCTCCAAATATGTGAGATTACTTTTACTTAAATTTTACACTCTTCCAAACCCACTTTCAATATTATCGCAAACATATTCATCATGAGGCTTAAATAAATTTTCAAGATCAAAAGAAGAATCACCCCAATCATGATCATGGCAACAAGTAGTAGACATAGCAAAATTAGCATCCCCATGCTTAGGGTTTTTCATATCATTAACACAATTGACATTAATAGAATTTATAATAAATCATTGCAATCATGTTTTTCATTCAAGGAGCTATCGTGAATCACTTCATAAATTTCTTCTTTCAACACTTCATCACAATTTTCAGATTCACGAATTTCAAGAAAAACCTCATTAAGATAATCTAGTGCACTCAACTCACTAGCAATCGGTTCATCATAATTGGATCTCTTAAAAAGATTAGCAAGTTTATGAGGATCATATCAATAGATTTTTAGCAAGTGAAGATGCAAGCAAATAGAAGGCACATGGCAACACAAGCAAACATAAGATCGAATGAGAAAAAGGCAAATCTTTTTGTATTTTTCTGAAAATCATTTTAGAAGTGAGGGAGAGGAAAATGAGAGGCAAATGGCAAATAACGTAATGCAAGAGATGAGGGTTTATGGTGGGTACTTGGTAGGCTTGATGTAGACCTCCCGGCAATGACACCAGAATTTCCTCCTGCTACTTCTTGAGCTTGTGTTGGTTTTTCCCTTGAAGAGGAAAGGGTGATGTAGCAAAGTAGAGATAAGTATTTCCCTTAGTTAGAGAACCAAGGTATCAATCCAGTAGGAGGTACAAGCAAGTCTCCAATCTATGCACCTGCAAAAACAACCAAACACTTGCACCCAATGTGATAAAGGAGTTGTCAATCCCTTCATGGTCAATTGCAAAGGTGAGATCTCATAGAGATAGGTATAAAAGATTGCTAAAACGTAAAACAAAATAAAATTAAATAAATTGCAGCAAGATATTTTTGGTTTTTAGATCTAAAAATATATAATGGAAAATAGACTCGGGGGCCATAGGTTTCACCAGAGCCTTCTCTCTTGAAGGCAAATAATACGGTGGGTGAACAAATTACTATCGAGCAATTGATAGAAAAGCGCAAAGTTATGACGATATCCAAGGCATTGTGCATATAGGAATCACATCCGTGTCAAGTAGACCGACTCCTGCCTGCATCTACTACTATTACTCCACACATCGATCGCTATGCAGCATGCATCTAGAGTATTAAGTTCATAAAGAATGGAGTAACGCCTTAAGTAAGAAGACATGATGTAGAGGGATAAACTCAAGAAATATGATGAAAACCCATCTTTTTTCCTTGATGGCAAAAATACAATACGTGTCTTGCTACCCCTACTTTGTCACTGGGTGAAATCACGCAAGATTGAACCCAAAACTAAGCACCTCTCCCATTCCAACAAATAACAATCTAGTTGACCAAAACAAATCGATAATTCAAAGAGAAATACAAAGATAGCAAATCATGCATATAAGAATTCAGAGAAAATTCAAATAATATTCATAGATAATCTGATCATAAATCCAGAATTCATCGGATCTCGACAAACACATCGCAAAAGATGATTACATCAGATAGATCTCTAAGAACATCGAGAAGAACATGGTATTGAAGAACATAGAGAGAGAGAAGCCATCTAGCTACTAGCTATGGACCCGTAGGTCTAAGGTAAACTCCTCATGCTTCATTGGAAGGGTAATAGGGTTGATGTAGATGCCATCCATGATCAAATCCCCCTCCGACAAATTGCCGGGAAAGGCCCCAATATGGGATCTCACGGGAACAGAAGGTTGTGGCAGCGAAAAAGTATTTTCATGGCGAAGAGGTAGGTCGGTGGACTCCTGACGAGGCCACAAGCCAGGCCCCCCCCCTAGTGCGCGCCCCTATGGCTTGTCAGCGCCTCATGGGTGTTCTGACTTGGTCTCCAAGTCCTACGGGTGTCTTCTTGTCCAAGAAAAATCATCGTGAAAGTTTTATTCTGTTTGGACTCTATTTCATATTCCTTTTCTACGAAACTCAAAAACAAGGAAAAAAGAGAAACTGGCACTAGGCTTTATGTTAATAGGTTAGTACCAAAAATAATATAAAATAGCATATTAATGCATAAAAAACATCCAAAACAGATAATATAATAGCATGAAACAATAAAAAAATATAGATACATTGGAGACGTATCAGGAAGTGAGGAAGCTCGAAGAGCATTTTGATGGATTGCAAACAAAGCACGTGCCCCGTGCGGAAAATAGAATTGCTGATCAACTGTCAAAATGCGCTGCACAAAAGATCCATGTGGAACCAGGGACTTTTCTTCTCCACCTGACTCAACCCTCAGTATCCTCGACAATGATGACTAGAAAAAGGGGGAATTTTGACTCCGGCAAGCATCTCTCGGCAGGGCTTCCCGAAGTCCCCGGTAGAGAAGCTGTCGGCGATAACTCTAGTTCGCTTGGTGAGCAGCACCCCCTCCACCTGCCGAACTGAAAGTTCTTGCGGTCGAGATATGTGCTGCCATGAATGAAGAGGTACCACTTGTCCTTGTTGTCGAGCCTCAGGCTCCAACTTGGGCACGACACATAGTCCACTACCTCCAAACAGGAGAACTTCCCGAGGAGCAAGAAGAAGCCGAAAGAGTAGCCTAGAGAGCTAGTATGTATGAGTTTGTCAATGATACATTGTACAGAAGAAGGCCCAATGGTGTGAAGTTGAAGTGTATTTTCCAGTAAGAGGGGCAGGAACTGTTGGAAGAAATACACAAAGGCATGTGCGCCTCCCATATTGGATCAAGGGCCTTAGTTGGAAAAGCTTTCCGGCAAGGTTTCTACTGGCCCACGACCCTCCAAGACATGATGGAGCTAGTCACCAGATGTGAAGCCTGCCAGTTCCACTCCAAGAACATCCATCAACCCGCTCAAGCTCTCCATACAATTCCTTTATCATGGCCATATTCGGCCTGGCAGCTCGACATCTTCGGCCCCATCCCCCGTGCTACCGAAGGCTTTGAATTCTTGTAAATTGCAATTGACAAGTTTACAAAGTGGCTGGAAGTGGAGCCTGTGAGGAAGGTAACCGCACAGTCAGCTATCAAGTTCTTGATGGGATTGGTGTGCCATTTTGGAGTATCCGCCAAAGTAATCACTAACAACGGCACCTAGTTCACAAGCCGCGCCTTCATGCAATATGTTCTTACCCTCGGAAGCAACGTTTTGTTTGCCTTTGTTGCTCATCCCAGGAGCAACGGACAAGCTGAGAGGATGAACGCTGAAGTGTTGCATGGGCTCAAGACAAGGACTTTTGATAAGTTGCAAAAGTGCAGCACACGCTGGAATGATGACCTGCCAGTGGTTCTTTGGTCCCTCCATACAACACCAAATCGAGCTACCAGCTAGACTCCCTTCTCCCTAGTGTATGGGGCGGAAGCAGTGCTCCCCACGGAACTCATATACGAGTCACCTTGAGTACTTGCCTACGACGAAGTAGAGCACATAGCAGCATCGGCATGACGATGTCGTGCTCCTTGAACAAGATCGTCTCCGGGCTTCTATGTATGTTGCACGCTACCAGCAAGCCTTGCTGTCGGTGTAGTAGAGTACGGGTACCCTAGTATCCCGAACTTGTGCACGGGCAGTCGCAGCATCCCGCGGCAAGGCTTGCCGGGTGACCGCCAAGGTCCCCCGTGGTTCCTTTGGAGCCATTCAAGGACAAAGTATCCAAGCCAAGGAGACAAGACCCCGGCAAGAGGAGCTTGCCGGGAAGGCCAACCAAGGCATCTCAAGGAACTTGCCGCGACGCGCCACGCGTCCCGGCAAGGCTCGGTGAGCGACAAGCTCCCGGACGCGACAAGACAACGACCGCGGCAAGGCGCTTGCCGCGGCAAGCCACCACTCTGAGTCCGCGCTCCAGCACATCCATCAACGTGTCGCTCTGGGACCCTTCCAGGTGTACGTGGCGGGAGGCTGTGCAGCCAGCGGTGCGCGATGGCAAGCGGCGCTGACAAGATTGCCATCGTGGCGAGCGGTGGCGTCCCTGACGGTCCCTTTTGCACTATTTAGGCGACGCAGACGGGCATTTAATGCCCTTGTCCCCTGCCGTCAGGGTTAGGTATGATACACTGTAGCAGGTAGCTGTACCAACCACAACACCTTTCCATTTTTACCCTTGTCTACGTTGCCACCTGTCGGTGACCCCTTGAGCATATAAAAGGAGGCCCGTGCGCAACGTAGAAGGGGGGGAAGAGAACACTCATGCTCGGTCTCGTTAGCTGCTGGTGTGTACTGTAGCACTCCGCGCTCCCGAGCAAGAACTCAATACAAACCACAAAGCAGGAGTAGGGTTTTACGCATCCGTGCGGCCCGAACCTGGGTAAACTGCTCGTGTGCTTCGCCTCGATCTGCTCTTCGTGCGACCCTCGCCCCCGCCGAACCGAAAGGGACTCGGTCTGCCGGTCCCATAGGTGCTCGTGGATCAGTACCCCGGCATCTTTGGCGCGCCAGGTAGGGGGCGTCGAGGTTGGGTGAACCAGATCCGGCATTCACACGAGCTAGATCTTCATCATCTTCATCGACATGCCGCCGAAGAAGAAGGCTTCGGAGGCGGCCGCTCCGTCCGCGCCGAACCCACCACCGCCGGATCAAACGGCTGATGGGGCAGACGCCGGCGGAACAACGGGCGTCGATGAGGGAGTTCACGGTGCTGCCAGGTCCAAGGACAAGGCTGCGCTGCCCATCGGCGACGTAGCCGGCTCCCACAACGACCGGGCGCACTCCAAGACCTCGGCGTCCGTACATGCACTGCGCCCATCTCAGGAGGCGCGGGACCGGCAGCGTCATGGTACTCACGGTACCATGCGTTTGCTGGACCAAGATCGAGCTGGTGGATCTCGGAGTGCTCAAGACCAGCATGCACGCCAACATGCTGGCACGAGCGAGGCACGGTCGCCTGGACGGGATACTGCTCCTTCTAACATAGTTAGAAGTCCGAGCATATCCCGCTCCTCGCACCGTTCGCCACTGCCACCCACCACTGCAGCAGAAGCTTTGGCGCGAGCTCAACTGCTCCTGGACTACCCTCCAACGGCAGACAAGATCGAAGACTGGAGGGCCACCATTCAGAGTCTCATCGGCTTCGCCAACGGCGACACTCAACGGCAGCCGAGCACGTCGCAGCCACGGCAAGTCAGCCAGGCACGAGCCGGTGGCGACAAGACCGGTGGGGGTGCAACCACTGTGCACTCTCCGCCCCGAACGCCAAGATCGCCAACTCGCCGGATCCACCTCGACAGCGACTCCACCGCGTCATCAGATCCACGAGCTCGTCGCGATCAGCGCCAAGTTCTCCACGAACGACAGCAAGAAGACGCTCGTACTCGCATCGAGCACCGAAGAGAAGCGCGACGTCAATCGGACCAGCGCGCAGGGCCTTCTGTCGACATGCATGCGCCAGGGGAACCAGGCGACTTGCCGTACGCGGTAGGTTGCCCTGCGTTTACTCGTGAGCTGCGGCAAGTCCAGTGGCCCAGCACGAAGAATTTCAAGCCAGACGTACCAGAGAAGTACGACGGCAAGTCGCATCCGTCGGAGTTCCTCAGCATCTACACCATTGCGGTGCAGGCTGCCGGGGGGCGGGACGACAAGATCCTTGCCAACTACATCCCGCTGGTGCTCAAGCCCAATGTCAGGTCCTGGCTCATACACTTGCCGGACAACTCCATATCCTCCTGGGCAGACCTATGCCATCAGTTTGTTGGCGCCTTTACAGGCGTCCACAAACCTCATGGCCAAGAGAGTGACCTTCATCTGCTCGCCCAGAAGGAAGGAGAGCCCCTGCGCAAGTACATTCAGAGATTCAGCCGTGTACAGCACAACTGAAAGTGCAACTATTCCTAGGTGGTTTTGGTAATTCATAACAACATATAGCTCATTGAGCTAATGCTATTCCAACATGATTATTTCAGGAAAGCTCAATGATTGGCATGGCATGGATGTGAAAGTGGAACCCTCAAAATGCTAAGGACAAAGGATTGGCTCAAGCTCAAAATCTCAAGACTCTTCATTTTATATTTTAGTGATCCAAGATCACATTAAGTCCATAGGAAAAGCCAATACTATCAAGGGGGGATGAGGTGTTGCTTAATGAGCCTCTTGCTTCATGTGCTTAGTGATATGCTCCAAAACCCTCAACTACTTTCCCATATCCACATATGACCTAAACTCTAAGCCAAACTTGGTCCTACCGATTTTTCCTATCCGGCGCCACCGAGTTTCAATTGTCATTAGCCACTGCCAAACCTAGCAATTCGGTTCTACCGATAAGGATCTCGGTCCCACCGAGATGGGGTTGCAAACTCTCTGTTTCCCTTTCATAACTTTTCGGTCCCACCGAAAGAGCGAATCGGTCCCACCGAGATTGCAATGCAAACTCAATGTTTCCCCTTTGTAACTTTTCGGTCTCACCGAGTTCCACTCGGTCCCACCGAAAGAGCAAATCGGTCCCACCGAGTTTGCCTGACCAACTCTCTAGTTAGCTAATTACCAAACTCGGTCTCACCGAGTTTTTGTAATCGGTCTCACCGAGATTACGTTATGCCCAAACCCTAACCGAATCGGTCCTACCGAGTTGCATGTCAGTCCCACCGAAATTCCTAACGGTCACTAGGTTTACATTTTCGGTCCGACCGAGTTTTATGATTCGGTCCCACCGAGATTGGAAAACTATGTAACGGTTGGATTTTGTGTGGAGGCTATATATACCCCTCCACCTCCTTCTCATTCGATGAGAGAGCCATCAGAACACACACATCATTCCAACTCATTTGTTCTGAGAGAGAACCACCTACTCATGTGTTGAGTCCAAGACATTCCATTCCTACCATATGAATCTTGATCTCTAGCCTTCCCAAGTTGCTTTCCACTCAAATCTTCTTTCCACCAAATCCAAATCCTATGAGAGAGAGTTGAGTGTTGGGGAGACTATCATTTGAAGCACAAGAGCAAGGAGTTCATTACCTACACACCATTTGTTACTTCTTGGAGAGTGGTGTCTCCTAGATTGGCTAGGTGTCACTTGGGAGCCTCCGACAAGATTGTGGAGTTGAACCAAGGAGTTTGTAAGGGCAAGGAGATCGCCTACTTCGTGAAGATCTACTGCTAGTGAGGCAAGTCCTTCGTGGGCGATGGCCATGGTGGGATAGACAAGGTTGCTTCTTCGTGGACCCTTTGTGGGTGGTTGCTTCTTCGTGGACCCTTCGTCGGTGGAGCCCTTCGTGGACTCGCGCAACCGTTGCCCTTGGGTGGAGCCCTGTGTGGACTCGCGCAACCGTTACCCTTCGTGGGTTGAAGTCTCCATCAACGTGGATGTAGGATAGCACCACCTATCCGAACCACGGGAAAAACATCCGTGTCTCCAATAGCGTTTGAATTCTCCAAACCCTTCCCTTTATATTCTTGCAAGTTGCATGCTTTACTTTCCGCTGCCAATATACTCTTTGCATGCTTGCTTGAATTGTGTGATGATTGCTTGACTTGTCCTAAAATAGCTAAAATCTGCCAAGAACTAAAATTGGGAAAAGGTTAAGTTTTTATTTGGTCAAGTAGTCTAATCACCCCCCTCTAGACATACTTTCGATCCTACAACAACATCCCAGATGTCCACCCTGCCACGGTCATCAGCGCGTTTCATCAGAACGTGCGTAACCGCAGGATGCGGGAGGAGATGGCGATGTGCAGGATCAGAGACGTCAGTGAGCTGTATGCCCTGGCCGACAAGTGTGCACATGCTGAGGAAGGGAGGAAACTCCCCGGAGAGAATACAGGAGCAGGAGGATCTGACAGCGAGGATGCTGCCCCGGCAAAGAAAAACCGGCGGCGGAACAATAGGAAGAAGAAAGGCAAAGATGTGTTAGTCATTGAGCAGTCCGGCAACGAAGGTGGCGCCAAGAAAGCCAAAGCTGGTAGCTCCGGCAAGGAGATTGCCGCATGCACCAACTGCCAGACTGTGGCGGTCGCCGACAAGCAGGACGGCACTGACAAGCAGTACTGCAAGATCAACCGCACCAAGGGCCATGACCTCCAGAGCTGCAAGAAGGTCGAGCAGCTTGTCCAGCAGCAAAAGGCTGAATACGAGCGACGCGACAAGGAGAGGGCCCAAGGAGGCGCTGGAGAATCCGGCAAGAAGCGCGCCGGCCGGGGAGGACGCCGCGGCAAGGCCAAGCAGCGGCAAGGAGACAGACCTCCCCGCGACCGTGACAAGGATGAAGATGACGACGACGACGAAGACATGGATGATGTCGAGACCAGTGAGCAGGAGTTCCAGAAAGCCACAGAGGTCTTGTGCATTGACGGCGGTGCTTCTCTGCATACTTCGCACCGCCAACTCAAGCAGTGGGTGCGGGAAGTGTAAGTGCATCTAGTGCCACCCCTAGTTGCTTTTGGAGTATTGACGACAAACCTAGTTGAGGGACTAATGTGTTTGTGAGAATTGCAGGAAAACACAGGTAGAAGTCCCTCATTGATTCGGTTTTAGTACCAGAGATGACCCCTAAAAATGTACGAAGACATTGAAGACAATGGTGGTTTATGAAGATATTCATATTGAAGACAATGACATGAGAAGACTCCCTATGAAGCTTTTGGAACTCGAAGACCTAGATCCTTCGTAGTTTTATTTCATTCATGTTGTGTCATAGGAACCACCGTACTGTTAAGTGGGGTCGAAGAGAACCAGTCAGAATGACTGAAGTGATGCCTAATTCAAATCCTATGTCTTCGAGCGAAGACTTTGAGAGAAAATCTTGTCCAGAGTCAGACAAGTCAGCTTTACTTGTAGCCCAAGTAAAGTTGCCGTGTGAGTTCAAAATTTGACCGTTGGTACACGTGTCAGTTCCTTAGTGACCCAGGGTCATTTTGGACAGATCAGGTCGGGTTGCCAAGTGGCTATAAATAGTCCACCCCCCACAACCATAAACGGTTGGCTGCTCAGATTTCAGTGCACGGCTTTTGTCGTTTGAGAGCAACCCACCTCGAAGCCTTTGAAAGAAAAATTCCCAGTGAGGAGAAAAGCCCTAACCACCCAGAGCCAGAGTAAATTGGGCATCACTTAAGTCTTCGTGTCTGTGTGATTTGAAGACTTATTACACTTGAGGACTGTGCATCCTCCAGACGGTTAGGCGTCGCGTTCTGAGCATCCAAGAGAAATTGTGGATTGTCAGTGAACGAAGTCTGTGAAGGTTTGGGAGTCTACCTTGAAGACTTACCTGAGTGATTGGGCGAGGTCTGTGTGACCTTAGCTCAAGGAGAAAACGGTGAGGACTGGGTGTCTTGGACTAAGTGTCCTTGACTGGGTGTCCGGAACTGTGTGTCCTTTGGTTTAAATACCTAGCCGCTCCAACCAGACGTACAGTTGTCACAGCAACTGGAACTGGTCCAACAAATCATTGTCTTCAACGTGTCACTGGTTTCATCTTCACTTCCTCTCGCTTACAGTTATTCATTGTGAAGCCATTGCATGATTGCTTTATCTTTTGTCTTCACAACATGAATGTATGATCTGTTTGGATTCATAACTTCTTCCTACCTGATCCTTATTACACTGAAGCTGTTTGTCATTGCGCTTTCACTCTATTGAATACATGACCATGGCTGGCCTAGTGTAATCTAACTTCCGCTGCATAGTAATAGGCATGATCTTCACTGTTTGTCTTCACAACTCTCACGTTTTGAAGACTTTCATAAAAATCGCCTATTCACCCCCCCTCTAGTCGATATAACGCACTTTCAATTGGTATCAGAGCAAGGTGCTCCCTTGTTCTGTGTGATTCGGTTTAACCACCTGGAGTTTTAGCTATGTCGACTGCAGGGATAATCAAAGTCTCCGCTGCTTGTCCCGTCTTTGATGGAACTGAATATCCCTACTGGAAGAATAAGATGCGCATGCATCTTGAAGCCATTGACGTCGACCTATGGTATGTCGTCGAAAACGGCGTTTCCCAAGGCTGGAGAAGGTGTCACTGCTGCTGATGTCAAGAAGTTCGTTCAACTGGACTCTACTGCCAAGAATATCATCTGTGGTCATCTGACCAAAGGACAGTATGGCCGTGTGAGTGCCTTGAAGACATCCAAACTGGTCTGGGATTGGCTCTCCAAAGTTAATGAAGGCATATCAACCCAGAGAGATCAAAGAATCAGTGTCCTTCGCAATCTCTTCAACCGCTTCAAACGAAATGACAATGAGAATGTCCAGCACACCTTTGATCGGCTCACTGACATCACAAATGAGCTTCAAGCCCTCGGCGCTACTGAGATCACCAAACATGAAATCGTCAAGACGCTGCTGAGATCACTTGATAGTTCGTTTGACATTCTGGCCCTGATGATTCAAGAACGTCCTGATTTCAAGACACTCGATCCGTCTGACATACTTGAGAGGCTCAACACACATGAGTTTCAGCTTTCTGAGAAAAGAGATATCTACGGTCCCAAACTATGGGCGAACTCGTGCCTTGAAGGCAAAAGCTGTTCTCCTCATCTGAAGAAGAATCTGACTACAGTTCTGATGATCCTGAAGACATTGGAAGAGAACTTGCAATGCTTAGTGAAGAAGTTCCAAAAATTCACCAAGAAGAAAGGCTTCAGAAATCTTCACGATCAAGCTCAAGGAATGATGAAGCTTCTGCTCATGACTACAAGAAGAAAACATGTCACAAGTGCAAGAAAACTGGACACTTCATCTCTGAGTGTCCACAGTGGGACAATGAGAACAGAAGGAAGAAGAAGAGCAAGGAATATGATTCTGACGACAAGAAGAAGAAGAAATACTCAAAGTCTTCTTCCAAAACTTCATCAAGGTCTTCATCACACAAGAAGAGCTCATCTGGCAAGGCACGTGCGTTTGTTGGAAAGGAGATGGATTCAGAGGAGGAGTCCGCATCTGAGGAGGCAGAGGTGGAGTCTGAGGAGGAGTCTGATTCTGGCATTGCGAGTCTGGCTACAGCATACGTCGCCAAGTCCATCTTCAATACTGAAGACAATGACTGCATCACCGACACCGACGCAAATGACAAGAACGACTCCACTCCTACCTACTGCTTCATGGCACGCGGTGCCAAGGTAAACACACGCACAACTCGCTATGAAACATCTAGTGACGATGACTCTGATGTGATTCAAAACCCAGCTACAAAACACTTGCTAAAATTGCAACTGAACAACAGAAAGCTATGGAACATATTCAAAAACTGTTAGACAAAAGCGATGACTGCTGGACGCGAAATGACTCGATCTCAGTCCTTAATTGAAGACATAAAAAATCTTCATGTTAAGTATCAGGAACTTGAAAGTCGTCATGAAATGCTCTCAACAACTCATGAAAAGCTTTCCTATGATTATCTTCAAAGGAAGCAAGAAATTGAGAAATTGAGAGGGCTCATGAAGATCTTCAAAAGGAAAACGAGTCACTTCGCGCTGAACAGATCAGTCCCGCTCAGGAAGGATTTGAACCACCATGTCTTAAATGCATTGAGCGTGATAATCGCTACTTCTGTTGCTGAATGTTCTACTGCTGCTACTGTTGCAATATCTTCAACTGTTGATGTGGTAACTAACCCCTCTGCTGAGGATACCACTGCTATTGCTGATGAGAATGCTAGGTTGAAGACATTGCTTGAAACAGGGATGTACAAAAGTCTCAAAGGGCATCAGACACTATGTGATGTCCTCAAAAGGCAGATTCTGAACCGAAACCCGAGGAAAGAGGGTGTTGGGTTCGTAAGGAAAATGAATGCTGATGGCTCTTACTGGAAACCTGAGCAGTACCCCAAAACACATGGGTTGCTGCAAAGGAACCTTCAGCAGATCCATCCAATCTATCTGGTTTCACTTGTGCTAACCCCATTATCATTGATGAATCCTTTGATGCAAACTATAAACTGTTTAAGAATCAGAATGGTGAAGTGTTTGCCAGGTACATTGGTACTAACTGCAGGAATGGACCGCCTATGAAGAAGATCTGGGTTCCGAATGTCTGGAAATCTTCCTGTGAATGTCTTCATGACACCTCACTTGAAGAAGACAAACCTCAGACCAAAGGCTTCATATGGTCCAAATGCTTCATACAAACAGGGGACTCACCTGAAGTCGCACTAACGCAAATGTTTTGCAGGGGAACCATACTCAGGCATATGAATATGAGAGTGGTTCATCGAACCGTCATGTTCATATGACCAAAAATTATTCTGCTTATTCCTATGAGTATTATTGTCCACCTGCTAGACTGTTTGCTAAGGGTTCAAAGCCAAAATTCTCAGATGCTGCACTTAGACTTATAGCTTCTAAGCCACCCTTGAAGATGTGGGTGGTTAAGAAAGCTTAACTCTCCTTTGCAGGGAAAGGTCTCCAGCACAAAAACAAAATCTTCTGATGCTATTGCTGGGGACCATAAATATCTTGTGGAGCGCAAGATAAAATGCCCAAATGGCATCATTATGTACTTCGTTCCTGAATCGCATGCTACTCTCCCCATTAGTCCTAATCTGGATCTAAGTTTTCATAACCCACTGGTTCGTCAAATGTTTATGCTTCACAACACTCTTCGTGAAGCCTATCCCCCTAACTGCACTGTAGGGTACGATACCAGCGACTTCAAAGTCTTCAGAATGGATTATTGACAGTGGGTGTACAAATCACATGACTGGCAAAAGAAGCCTTCTTATGGACTCAACTTTACGTCCATCCGACAAGAGCCACATTACATTTGCTGACACTGGTAAAAGTAAGGTATTGGGTCTAGGTAGAGTTGCAATCTCAAAGGATCAACACATGGATAAAGTCATGCTTGTTGAATCCCTTGGCTTCAACTTAATGTCTGTCTCAATGCTTTGCGATTTGAACATGATCGTAATGTTTGGAAAATATCGTGCCTGGTACTAATGGAATCTGACAAGTCTCTAGTGTTTGAAGGGTATCGGAAAGATGATTTGTATCGTGGTAGATTTCTCAGCAGGACCACAACTTGCCAGTATGTCTTCTTGCAAAAGCTTCAGAATGCTGGCTTTGGCATCGGAGGCTGGGCATGCTGGCATGAGGAACCTCCACACCCTTGCAAAGAAGAAGCACGTCATAGGCATCGAAGGCGTCAAGTTCAAGAAAGATCACTTATGCGGTGCCTGTGAAGCAGGGAAGATGACAAGGGCAAAACATCCTTCGAAGACAATCATGACCACTACTCAACCCTTCGAACTGCTTCACATGGATCTTTTCGGTCCCACTCACTACTCAACTTTTACTACTTCTGCATGCCTCTATGGCTTCGTAATTGTTGATGATTATTCTAGATATACTTGGGTGCACATAATCCTTTACAAGATGAAGTGCAGAATGTCTTCAGACGCTTCGCAAATCGAGCTATGAACAATTTTGGCGCCAAGATAAAGCACATCAGAAGTGACAATGGCACTGAATTCAAGAACACTGGCCTTGATACATATCTGGACACCTTGGGCATCACACATGAATTCTCAGCTCCATACACGCCACAGCAGAATGGCGTCGTCGAACGCAAGAACAGAACACTCATTGAGATGGCCAGAACAATGCTAGATGAATACAAGACTCCAAGAAAATTCTGGACTGAAGCCATTGATACTGCATGCCATACAATCAATCGTGTTTATCTTCACAAGCTTCTGAACAAGACATCTTATGAGCTCCTTACTGGCAAGAAGCCAAATGTCAGTTACTTCAGAGTATTTGGCGCAAAATGCTGGATCAAGGACCCACACCACACCTCAAAGTTTGCACCAAAAGCACATGAGGGCTTCATGCTTGGATATGGAAAGGATTCGCACTCCTACAGAGTCTTCAACCTCTACCACTACAAAGTGGTTGAAACAGTGGATGTGCGGTTTGATGAAACCAATGGATCACAAAGAGAGCAATTGCCAAATGTGCTAGATGAAGTTCCAGCAAATGAATCAATCAAGCTTATGGGAACTGGAGAAATTGTACCTTCTGAAGCTCAACCTGAAGAAGAACTTATCATCTCAGCACCTGATCCACATGAAGACAATGCTCAGCCTGAAGATATACCTTCAAATGACCACGTAGATCAGCAAGAGCAAAGTCTTCGCCCCACACACCCTCGTGTTGCAAATGAAGTACAAATTGACAAAATACTGGACAGCATCAATGCACCTGGTCCACTCACTCGTTCAAGGGCAACTCAGCTAACAAACTTCTGTGGGCATTTCGCATTCGTCTCAATATCAGAACCCAAGAAAGTTGAAGAAGCCTTCATGGAACCTGAATGGATTCAAGCTATGCAAGAAGAGCTTCAACAGTTTGAGCTGAATAATGTATGGGAACTGGTTAAGCGTCCTGATCCACGGAAGCACAACATAATAGGCACCAAATGGATATACCGCAACAAGCAAGATGAGCATGGTCAAGTTGTCAGAAACAAAGCTCGTCTAGTTGCTCAAGGATATACTCAAGTGGAGGGCATTGACTTCGATGAAACATTTGCTCCTGTGGCTAGGCTTGAAGCCATACGCATACTGCTGGCCTATGCAAATCATCATAACATACTTCTCTATCAGATGGATGTGAAAAGTGCCTTTCTCAATGGCAAGATTGAAGAAGAAGTGTATGTTGCACAACCACATGGCTTTGAAAATCCAAAATATCCTGATATGGTATAGAAGCTCAACAAGGCACTGTATGGCCTCAAACAAGCCCCTAGGGCCTGGTATGATACACTCAAGTACTTTCTGAAAAGCAAAGGCTTCATACCTGGTTCCCTGGATCCCACTCTTTTCACAAAGACATATGATGGTGAACTGTTTGTGTGCCAAATATATGTGGATGACATTATCTTCGGCTGCACCAATCAGAAGTATAGTGAAGAGTTTGGATACATGATGCAAGAGCAATATCAGATGTCCATGATGGGGGAGCTGAAGTTCTTTCTCGGTCTTCAAATACGGCAACAACGCAACGGCATCTTCATATCTCAAGAGAAATATCTTAAAGAGTGCCTGAAGAAGTTCGGTATGCAAGACTGCAAAGGCTTCACAACACCAATGCCAGCCAAGCATCATCTGGGTCCCGACGACAATGGTAAAGAGTTCGATCAAAAGGTATACCGCTCCATGATTGGGTCTTTGCTTTATTTATGTGCATCTAGGCCAGATATCATGCTTAGTGTTTGCATGTGTGCTCGATTTCAAGCGACACCAAAGGAGTCGCATCACTTAGCTGTGAAGCGAATTCTTCGATATTTGGCTCACAACCCAACTCTAGGATTATGGTATCCAAAGGGCTCAGAGTTTGATTTAGTTGGATTTTCGGATGCTGATTATGCTGGTGACAAAGTTGATCGCAAGTCTACATCAGGCACATGTCACTTTCTGGGACGATCACTTGTATGTTGGTCTTCAAAGAAGCAGAACTGTGTATCACTCTCCACTGCTGAATCTGAATACATTGCTGCTGGATCTTGCTGCGCTCAGCTTCTGTGGATGAAGCAAACACTCAAGGATTATGGCATTCATCTGAAGCAAGTGCCACTTTACTACGACAACGAAAGCGCCATCAAGATTGCCAACAACCCAGTTCAGCACTCGAAGACAAAGCACATTGAAATTCGTCATCACTTTCTCAGAGATCATGTTGTGAAGGAAGACATTGATATCATACACGTCAACACTGAAGAGCAATTGGCAGATATCTTCACAAAGCCCTTGGATGAGAAGAGATTTTGCAAGTTACGGTGTGAGCTAAATATCTTGGAATCCTCAAATGTCCTGTGATCAGGCACACATCCTAACACTTAAGCGTATTGATGACTTAGATGTGGAACACACGAAGTAGCGTATATCTTCAAACAATGAAGACATACATTCTAAGTGTGAATACATTAATGTGGAATTTGACTTCGGAGCGCCACGATAATTGTGCACCGTGTCTGGGTCTAATACTTCCTATACGGTGGGTAACGCCACCACCAAACATTCCATTTTGAAGTGTTTCTCTCATGGCGTTACCTCTCAATGTCTTCACAATTGGTTTGGTTTCATTCTCAATATGTCTTCATGATTATCTTCACTGCGTTGATTATATGGATATATATGTACTGATGTTCTGTCCTCTACAGCATTCACTTATAGCTATGTCTTCTTGGTTGAATCTTTTGAACTAAGTGAATGTGATCGGACCCTAACCTCTCTACGCTTTCTATCTCAAACTCTATCTCTCCAAGTCATATGCATTCTGTTGAAACTGTCAAATGTCTTCACTGTGTCCTTGTCAGCTGAAGACATAGTGACAACCATAAAAGTCTGTTTTTAATGCTCATTCCTCCACATAAGATCCGGAGAAGCAGGAACGACTGTCCGACAATTTAGGCGTGCGTGGGACATGGAACAAATCCCAATCTTCCTCTAACTGGCCACGCGTGCCTCAAATGCGAACCGCCAGGGGTACCTGTGTAATAGCGCAGTGCCGCCTCTATCCCTATAAATACACGATTCACTGCGGTCATTATCTCCTTCTTCCACCCTCGCACGAACCCTAGCGCCACCGCTAGCACTCGACGACGCCGGCGACGAAGCGCTTCACTGCCGCAACCTCTCCGACGCCGTTTTCATGCCGACAGCGGACATCGCTCTCTCCGCCGTGGCCGTAGGTGTCTTCCGTCGCCAAGTTAGGGCACGGAGGATCGAACTGCTCGGCCTCAACTCTCACTTCGTCTAGCAGTTCCAAGTGTGGTAAATAAAACCTCCTTTTACAGCTCTTTTGATCCTACAGTTCAGTCACTTTCTGCCATAAGAAGTTTCTCTTCACACCAGTTAAATCTCTCGCTGCATCTCATAACATGCCTAGTATATTCACTTGTGCTTCATAAAGTAGTTAGATTCCTCACTTGTACGGATCTATGGGTTCGTACAAATATGGAACCAACTTCTTATCTATAAGTGAATGTCTTCGCATAATGAGGTCAATGTCTTCTAAACCGATTTATCTTCAAAATCTTCTGAGAATGCATATGACCTCTTCCCCTTCCCTCGCACCTTAATGCTGTCACAGGTACATGTCCGTGGGAGAATCCTTTGGTTCTCATAGTCTGCATTCATTTGCAGAGTACTTGCAGCATCACATCAACTCGCCTGAAGCTAGTTCTTGCAAAAGGAAGCCTTTGAGCATCTTGAAGCCTTCCAAGTTATTCATGGCTTCAGAAACAGCAGCAAGGAAGGGAGGCAGACAGCGACGTGGTGAAACGTCCAAAGATCTGCCTGATGAATTGGCAGAGATGTACAAAACTGATCCTGAAGAAAGCTATGGTCAGCGCAAGACACGAATCCAATGGATT
Source organism: Triticum urartu (assembly GCF_003073215.2). Lineage (NCBI taxonomy): Eukaryota > Viridiplantae > Streptophyta > Magnoliopsida > Poales > Poaceae > Triticum > Triticum urartu. The sequence continues at coordinate 354,533,544 of NC_053025.1, forward strand.
CGAAGATATTGGGCAGAGCAATGGTTCCACTACCGCTTCGTCACTCAGGAATATGCGGAGAAGTGCGCCATCAAGAGACCGTGGGGAGATGTATTATACAAAAATCTCGTACCCAGGTCCAGAGACGAAGCCATTGCTCAAGGCTTCTATCCATGCATGGTGAGAGGACCACAGCCAGCTGAGGCACATCCGTCATCACTTCTCTGGTGCCGCGATGATAATCTCTTCAAGCGCAACTTTCAGTTTGCACAATAGTCAGCGAAGATAAACAAGAAGAAATTTGGGCTTGACTTCAACCCTGGTCCCTCCTCACCAAGGGCAGATGGCACACGCAACGCCGATCCCAATATCATCGGGCCGTATGCCAATCTTGCAGGCCTCATCACTCGCATCCTAGTCCAAGGGACTGCTGTGAATGACCCTCCAGCAGATACTGAGTCAGATGACGCCCCTGCTGCTCCGAAGCCAAAGCAGAAGAAGCCAAAAGCACCAAAAGCTTCAAAGCCAGCCGCTTCTCCCAAGATCGCAAGAGTGAAGCCTTTAGCAACTGCACCTCCTGAAGCCAGTGTGCAGTCAGAAGGCTTATCACGAGTGTCCAAGCCCCAAGAAGCCAAGAAGCCTCAGTCACACACAGGCAAAGAGCTCACAGCTGCTGACATCCTGCGCTGCGAAGCCATTGATCTCTCAAGCGATGAAGATCTTGGAGATGATGCTCTTGAGCAGGTCATCAAGAGCAAGGAGGAGGCTGAAATCTTCAACAATCTGCCTCTGTTTGATGTCGCCATCATCCACAACTTCATCGATGAATGGTTTGACACACCAGACATAAGCTTCAATGATCTGCAGCTACCCATAGGCCTCAGCGTTGCCTTTCAAGGTGCAATCGCTTCAAAACTTGCAATAGCCCAGCGAATTGTAGAACTGAAGCAGAAAATTGATCATGAAAAGGCTCAGTTCAAGAAGCACGTGGCCAAGCTCAGTGTGCAAGAAGTGAAAAACTTCAAGATCATGTTGCATGAGCTGAAAGAAAACTTCCTGAAGACGCGTGCCGAAGCTCAAGGCTCGCGAGAACGCATGAAGACTTTGGCTGATCGCTGCATGCAAGCCTACAATGAGGCAGAAAAGCACAAGGCACTTGGGCGTCCCGGCATTGACCCCAGGATGGCCGTGAAGAAGAAAAAGAAGGCAGCTATGCCCGAACCTGAAGCGCCAAGGTCAGAACCTGATGCTCCGATTGTCTTCCCAGCTGCAACGACTGGCTCGAAGCCAAAGAGTCGATCAACCGCCTCACAGCACAAGAACACACGGACTGTAGAGGCTAAAGCTAAGAAGAGAAAACATTCTGAAGCCTCTCCTTCTGAACCCATCATCAAGAAGCGCAAGACCAAGAAGACTCGGGCTGCTCCCACAGAGCCCCTGATAGTTGAACCACTCTGCGTCCGCTATCCTGACGCAGACCGTCAGTTGCCAGTGCATGAGCCTGCTTACATAGAGGCTCCGCACGCTGAAGACATTCCAGCAGCCAACCCCAATGCTGCTGAAGACATTGGTCCCCAAGACAATGTGCAAGGTGATGCAGCCCTTTCTCAGCTTGAGACAAGCGAACAGATCAGTATTGGTCGTCCATTGACGCCAATCACACAAAATGCATCGTGGGCAGATCGCCCACAGGAGGAAGATGAGCCCCAACCCACTGCAACTCCACCAGTGCCTACACTCCATAGGCTTCGCAAAGGGCCAAGGGCTCAGGCTGCTGAAGACATTCCGGCTGCATCAGCCGAAGAGCAAGCAGAAATACCACAAGCTCCAACTCCCCCGCACCAACAAGAAGCAGTTCTCAAGGAGAACGTGCCTGAAGCTGGAAATGTTGAGGCTGCCACAAACAATGCCGAAGCAAGTGTGGAGCCCTCCCCAACAACAGCTTCCGAAGACACCGAAGCTACTGCTCCTGAACATTCTATGCCTGAGTCTGCTGCCGAACCGCAATTCAACTATCATATTGCGCACAGGCCCCAGGTCCAGAAGCTGATCCCACGACTACCAAGGTTCCCAGGTCCTGCATCAGCTCCTGGTTCCTTCAACATCAACGGCTTCAGGGCAGATAACACGTTTTTCGACCGCTCCAAGAACCCTTATTCAAGGGAACGGATTGTATCAGATAGGTTCTGGAGCCATCAACAGCGCAGCTATTATTCATGCATCCTCTACAACCAAGGCCGCATCTTTCCTCACAAGCGCCTTGAGGTTGAAGCTGTTGCAGGTCTGCCTGGTCTGGAAGAAGCACTGGATTGCTTCAAGCAAGTGGGTTTGCTGCCATTTATCACTGACGAAGAGCACTGGAACGAAGAGCTTCTGCTCCAGTTCTATGCCACCTTGCATATCAAAGGCTATAACAGAGATCCGAAGACATGGATCCTGGAGTGGATGACAGGAAATATCCATCATGAAGCCAATGCTTTCGATCTAATTGAGCTTACCGGCCTTCCCACTCCTGGTGAATTCTTTGAAGAAGGGTGCCAACTCCATGCTGAAGCAATTGAGAGCATATTTCAGCGTCCTGAGCCAGATATGAGTCAGATGCTCTCAATGATGAAGCCATTTCCTCCAAATGCACCCTATCCAACTAAGTTCTTCATTGAAGACTTAGAGTACCTGCCCAGAACAATATATCACATCATAAGGCGGACTCTCTGGCCAGTCAAGGGACACTCTCGACATGCAACGATTGATGGTGCAATGAAGACTCTCATCTTCTGCATTCTTCACGGCAAATGCTTCAATACACAGGATCTCTTCATCCGTCAATTTGCAGCGTCTGCTTCAGAACTGTTTGGATTAAAGTTTTATGCTCCTTGGGTTATGAGGCTGATCAAGCTTCACTCTGCAATCTCCTATCAACCCTCAGCCCGCAATCATAGGATATTTTTGCCAGATGTGGACACATCTGCTGAAGCAATATATCCAGAACCGGCCAAGCAACCACTAAGTCTTCAGAATGCAGAACACCAGAGCTTCACTCAAAATATTGAAGGTGTTGAAGCTCTCTCCCGAGTGTATCCAATGGCTGGCACCACACGTGCCCCTGCATCAACTGAAGCCACCAACAGCACAGCTGCAAAGAGACCCAAGAAGCGCGCTCGTACACTCAATGACAGAGAGCTTCTTGTGGCTCTTCACCAAAAGCAAGATAGGCATCACGACTGGCTCAAGAGGCAGATGAGAAGCATCATGCAAGAAGTCAATCGCATCAGAAATCTGGCAACCAAGAATGCATTTGTCACACACGAGACCTGTCGCCGCACTTGGAAGGGCCTCACTATGATGTGCCCTGAAGCTGAACTGCATGAGGATGGCTTCACGGAGCACTTCAAATTTGACTCCACGCCTCCAAGAAGAGCGGTGATGCGCAGCACACCATCACTTGAAGAGTTAGAGTTCTCTTCTTCTGCTGCCACCGTGTCTGCCCGGATTATTGAAGAAGAAGACGATGCGACATCATCTCCACCTGCTTCAACGCGCGTCGAATCTGCACCAAGCTCGTCTGCACCGCCGCCAAACAACTCCACCGACCCTGCTGCGCCTGGGAATGCGTAGAAACCTCTATGTCTTCAAACCTTTTTGGTCATCACTGACAAAAGGGGGAGAAGCATATGATGGTTATAGTCTTCAAGCGGGTCACTATGGGCGGGTGCCTTCATATTTTTCTACATTTTGCTTCGTGCTTACAACTCCCTTTTTTGCTACATTTGCTTCATTGAGTTGTAACACTTAGCCTTGATGGTCGTCTGCTACCTGTTTGTCACTCCGTTTTGCGAAGATAAATTCCGCATGTGCGACGATAAATTCCGCACTCATCTCATTCTGCAGACGTCCATTTTCCATTATGAATGTCATTATCTTCATATACTTTCACATGCATAGTGGATTGTCATAAGTTGAAGTGGATCTCCACAAGTACAACCTGCCATGTGCATTTGCATTCAAGAAGCAAATTACTTATATGCACATCTTCAGGGGGAGCCCTTGCAACTTATGAAGACAATTCTTTTACAATTTCACAAATTATGTTTCCCGTTGAAAACTTCAACTAGTTTGTCATCAATCACCAAAAAGGGGGAGATTGTAAGTGCATCTAGTGCCACCCCTAGTTGGTTTTGGAGTATTGACGACAAACCTAGTTGAGGGACTAATGTATTTGTGAGAATTGCAGGAAAACACAGGTAGAAGTCCCTCATTGATTCGGTTTTAGTACCAGAGATGACCCCTAAAAATGTACGAAGACATTGAAGACAATGGTGGTTTATGAAGATATTCATATTGAAGACAATGACATGAGAAGACTCCCTATGAAGCTTTTGGAACTCGAAGACCTAGATCCTTCGTAGTTTTATTTCATTCATGTTGTGTCATAGGAACCACCGTACTGTTAAGTGGGGTCGAAGAGAACCAGTCAGAATGACTGAAGTGATGCCTAATTCAAATCCTATGTCTTCGAGCGAAGACTTTGAGAGAAAATCTTTGTCCAGAGTCAGACAAGTCAGCTTACTTGTAGCCCAAGTAAAGTTGCCGTGTGAGTTTGAAATCTGACCGTTGGTAACACGTGTCAGTTCCTTAGTGACCCAGGGTCATTTCGGACAAATCAGGTCGGGTTGCCTAGTGGCTATAAATCCACCCCCTACAACCATAAACGGTTGGCTGCTCAGATTTCAGTGCACGGCTTTTGTCGTTTGAGAGCAACCCACCTCGAAGCCTTTGAGAGAGAATTCCTTGAGAGGAGAAAGCCCTAACCACCAGAGCCCAAGAGTGTTAGGCATCACTTAAGTCTTCTTGTCTGTGTGATCTGAAGACTTATTACACTTGACGACTGTGAATCCTCCAGCCGGTTAGGCATCGCGTTCTGAGCATCCAAGAGTCATTGTGGATGCCGATGAACGAAGTCTGTGAAGGTTTGGAAGTCTACCTTGAAGACTTACCAGAGTGATTGGGCGAGGTCTGTGACCTTAGCTCAAGGAGAAACGGTGAGGACTGGGTGTCTGACTAAGTGTCTTGACTGGGTCTGTACTGTGTGTCCTTCGGTTTAAATACCTAGCCGCTCCAACCAGACGTACAGTTGTCACAGCAACTGGAACTGGTCCAACAAATCATTGTCTTCAACGTGTCACTGGTTTCATCTTCACTTCCTCTCGCTTACAGTTATTCATTGTGAAGCCATTGCATGCTTGCTTTATCTTTTGTCTTCACAACATGAATGTATGATCTGTTTGGCTTCATAACTTCTTCCTACCTGATCCTTATTACACTGAAGCTGTTTGTCATTGCGCTTTCACTCTATTGAATACATGACCATGGCTGGCCTAGTGTAATCTAACTTCCGCTGCATAGTAATAGGCATGATCTTCACTGTTTGTCTTCACAACTCTCACGTTTTGAAGACTTTCATAAAAATCGCCTATTCACCCCCCCTCTAGTCGATATAACGCACTTTCAGGAAGTCAATGCGGCGGAACCACCTGTCGAGTCACGCAAGCTTCTGAAATGGTCCAGCACACCTATCATCTTTGATATTGAGGACCACCCTGATCGCACAACTGCGGTCGGGTGCTTGCCGATGTTGGTTTCACCAACTATCCGCAACCTCAAGGTCACTAAGATGCTAGTTGACGGCGGGGCCGACTTGAACCTGATCTCCTCCGCTGTACTCCAGAAACTCCAGATCCCTGACAGCGAGCTTGAAGAGACCGACACATTCCAAGGAATCAACCCGGGAAGGAGCAAGCTGAAGGGGAAAGTCACGTTGCCAGTAACATTTGGCAGCGAGGTGAACTTCAGGACTGAGAGGGTCACTTTTGACGTTGTCGATTTTCCATTGCCTTACAATGGGATACTCGGCCGTCCAGCACTCGCCAAGTTCATGGCAGCCTCTCACTACGCATACAACATGCTGAAGATGCCAGGCCCGATAAGCGTCATCTCTGTCCCTGGCGACAAGAAGAATGCTCTTATCTGCGCCGACAAGATCTACTGGGAAGCGGCAGCCGCAACAGATCACAAGTCACCTGCCGTTGAAGCTCCCGGGGGGAAGAGAACACTCACGCTCGGTCTCGTTAGCTGCTGGGGTGTACTGTAGCACTCCGCGCTCCCGAGCAAGAACTCAATACAAACCACAAAGCAGGAGTAGGGTTTTACCCATCCGTGCGGCCCGAACCTGGGTAAACTGCTCGTGTGCTTCGCCTCGATCCGCTCTTCGTGCGACCCTCGCCCCCGCTGAACCGAAAGGGACTCGGTCCGCCGGTCCCATAGGTGCTCGTGGATCAGTACCCCGGCACTTGCGCCGCTATCATAGCCGCGGGGTGCATGCCCGGAGCCTTGTGGAAGGCGACCTTGTCCATAGGCGTGTTCAATCCGCCAAGGGTTCCAACAAGTTGACGTCGAAGTGGGAAGGCCCTTAACGGGTAGCACGAGTCACCAGACCCGGCGCAGTCTGTCTGGAGACCGAAGATGGCATTAAGGTGCAAAACTCATGGAATATTGAGCATCTTCGCAAGTTCTACCCGTAAGGCACGGTTGATGGGCCCTACCCCGGTAGCCACCCTTTTGTACAAGCCTTGCCAATGTGCATGTAACCCTTTGTACAAAGCCAGGCGCAGACCCTATGCAAAGACAATAAAACGAAGCGTTGGCGCCTAGAAACTTACATGCATGTTTAGTTTAGCATAAATTTGCCAAGATCATTTAAAGGAGATCATATGCTGCTATGTTTTCCTCTGTACTAACTGCAGGACTCGTGCCGTGGACTCAATCCGGAAACGGAGAAATGGAAACGAGCTTACATATTGACCCCTGACAAGCCAAACAAATAAGTTTCCTCTAAGATGTCCATTGATACGTCTCCAGTGTATCTATAATTTTTGATTGTTCCATGCTATTATATTATCTGTTTTGGATGTTAATGGGCTTATTTACACAATTTTATATTATTTTTGGGGCTAACCTACTAACCCAAGGCCTAGTGCAAATTGCTGCTTTTTGCCTATTTTAGTGTCTCGCAGAAAAGGAATATCAAACGGAATCCAAACGGAATAAAACCTTCGGGAGAGTTATTTCTGGAACAAACGTGATCCAGTGGACTTGCAGTGGACGTCAAGCAACCAACGAGGAGGCCACGAGGCAGGGGGCGCGCCTACCCCCTGGGCGCGCCCTCCCCCTCATGGGCCCCTCACGGCTCCACTGACCTACTTCTTCCTCCTATATATATTCATATACCCCAAAAACATCCAGGAGCACCACGAAACCCTATTTCCATCGCTGCAACCTTCTGTACCCAAGAGATCCCATCTTGGGGCCTTTTCCAGAGCTCCGCCGGAGGGGGAATCTATCACGGATGTCCTCTACATAAACTCCATGGCCATTCCGATGACCTACTTCTTCCTCCTACTACTTCACGAGGAGGCCACGAGGCAGGGGGCGCGCCTACCCCCTGGGCGCGCCCTCCCCCTTGTGGGCCCCTCACGGCTCCACTGACCTACTTCTTCCTCCTATATATATTCATATACCCCAAAAACATCCAGGAGCACCACGAAACCCTATTTCCACCGCTGCAACCTTCTGTACCCAAGAGATCCCATCTTGGGGCCATTTCCAGAGCTCCGCCGGAGGGGGAATCTATCACGGAGGGCCTCTACATAAACTCCATGGCCATTCCGATGATGTGTGAGTAGTTTACCTCAGACCTTCGGGTCCATAGTTATTAGCTAAATGGCTTCTTTTCTCTCTTTGGATCTCAATACAATGTTCTCCTCGATCTTCTTGGAGATGCATTTGACGTAACTCTTTTTGCGGTGTGTTTGTCGATATCCGATGAATTGTGGGTTTATGATCAAGTTTATATATGAACAATATTTGATTCTTATCTGAAATCTTTTATGTATGATTGGTTATCTTTGCAAGTCTCTTAAAATTATCAGTTTGGTTTGGCCTACTAGATTGATCTTTCTTGCAATGGGAGAAGTGCTTAGCTTTGGGTTCTATCTTGCGGTGTCCTTTCCTAGTGATAGCAGGGGCAGCAAGGCACGTATTATATTGTTTCCATTGAGGATAAAAAGATGGGGTTTATATCATATTGCTTGAGTCTATCCCTCTACATCATGTCATCTTGCCTAATGCATTACTCTGTTCTTATGAACTTAATACTCTAGATGCATGCTAGATAGCGGTCGATGTGTGGAGTAATAGTAGTAGATGCAGAATTGTTTCCGTCTACTTGTCACGGACGTGATGACTATATACATGATCATGCCTAGATATTCTCATAATTATGCACTTTTCCATCAATTGCTCGACAGTAATTTGTTCACCCACCGTAATACTTATGCTATCTTGAGAGAAGCCACTAGTGAAACCTATGGCCCCCGGGTCTATTTTCCATCATATAAGTTTCCAATCTATTTTACTTTGCAATATTTACTTTCAATCTATATCATAAAAATACCAAAAATATTTATCTTATTATTATTATTATCTCTATCAAATCTCACTCTCGTAAGTGACCGTGAAGGGATTGACAACCCCTTTATCACGTTGGTTGCGAGGTTCTCATTTGTTTGTGTAGGTACGAGGGACTTGCGTGTAGTCTCCTACTGGATTGATACCTTCGTTCTAAAAAACTGAGGGTAATACATATGCTACTTTGCTGCATCACCCTTTCCTCTTCAATGGAAAACTAACGCAGTGCTCAAGAGGTAGAAAGAAGGATTTCTAGCGCTGTTGCCAGGGAGATCTACGCACAAGTTAAGACATAGAAAGTACCCATCACAAACTCTTATCCCTCGCATTACATTATTTGCCATTTGCCTCTCATTTTCCTCTCCACGACAACACCCTTGCCGTTTTATTCGCCCTCTTTTTCGTTGCCCTTCTCTCTTCCATTCGCCTCTTTTCGCTTGCCTCTTGTGTGCTTGTGTGCTGGATTGTTTGTCACGATGGCTCAAGATAATACAAAATTGTGTGATTTTTCCTATACCAACAATAATGATTTTATTAGCACACCGATTGCTCCTCTTACCGATGCTGAATCTTGTGAAATTAATGCCGCTTTGCTGAATCTTGTCATGAAAGATCCGTTTTCCGGCCTTCCTAGGGAAGATGACGCTACCCATCTAAACAACTTTGTTGATTTCTGTTATATGCAAAAGAAGAAAGATGTGGATAATGATATTGTTAAATTGAAGCTATTCCCGTTTTCACTTAGAGATCGTGCTAAAACTTGGTTTTCGTCTTTGCCTAAAAACAGTATCGATTCATGGAATAAGTGCAAAGAAGCTTTTATCTCTAAGTATTTTCCTCCCGCTAAGATCATCTCTCTTAGAAATGATATTATGAATTTTAAGCAACTTTATCATGAACATGTTGCACAAGCTTGGGAGAGGATGAAATTAATGATACGTAATTGCCCCACACATGGTTTTAATCTTTGGATGATTATACAAAAAAATTATGCCAGATTGAATTTTCCTTCTAGAAATCTTTTAGATTCGGCCGCGGGAGGCACTTTTATGGAAATCACTTTAGGAGAAGCTACTAAACTCCTAGATAATATTATGGTTAACTATTCTCAATGGCACACTGAAAGATCCACTAGTAAAAAGGTGCACGCTACAGAAGAAATTAATGTTTTGAGTGGAAAGATGGATGAACTTATGAAATTGTTTACTAATAAGAGTGTTTCTTCTGATCCTAATGATATGCCTTTGTATACTTTGATTGAGAATAATAATGAATCTATGGATGTGAATTTTGTTGGTAGGAACAATTTTGGTAATAACGTGTATAGAGGTAATTTTAATCCTAGGCCACTTCCTAGTAATTCCTCTAATAATTATGGTAATTCCTACAACAATTCTTATGGAAGTTATAATAAGATGCCCTCTGATTTTGAATCTAATATTAAAGAATTTGTTAGTTCACAAAAGAGTTTCAATACCTTGATTGAAGAAAAATTGTCTAAGATTGATGAGTTGGCTAGGAACATGGATAGAATTTCTCTTGATGTTGATTCTTTCCAACTTAGATCTATTCCACCTAAGCATGATATTAATGAGTCTCTCAAAGCTTCCATTGATGAGTGCAAGGAAAGGACTGCTAGGATGCGTGCTAAAAAAGATTGCTTTATGAAAGCGTGTTCCTCTAGTTTTGATGATAATAAGGATGAAGATCTAAAAGTGATTGATGTGTCCCCTATTAAGTCTTTGTTTTGCAATATGAATCTTGATAATGATTGGACTAGAGATGAGTCAACTTTAGTTAAAAGGCGTCCCAATGATTCAGAGTTTTTTGATCTTGATGCAAAAATTAATAAAAGTGGGATTGATGAGGTCAAAACTTTACATAGCAATGAACCCACCATTTTGTATTTCAAGGAATTTAATTATGATAAATTTTCTTTAATAGATTGTATTTCTTGTTGCAATCTGTGTTAAATTCTCCGCATGCTTATAGTCAAAATAAAGCTTTTACTAAACATATCGTTGATGCTTTAATGCAATCTTATTAATAAAAGCTCGAATTGGAAGTTTCTATCCCTAGAAAACTTCATGATGAGTTGGAACCTAATATTAAAATTAATATTAAAGATCATGAATGTTATTATATATGTGATTTGGGTGCTAGCGTTACCATGATTCCAAAAACTTTGTGTGATGTGTTAGGTTTCTGTGAATTGGATGATTGTTCTTTAAATTTGCACCTTGCGGATTCCACTATTAAGAAACCTATGGGAAATATTAATGATGTTCTTATTGTTGCAAATAGGAATTATGTGCCTTTAGATTTCATTGTTCTTGATATTGATTGAAATCATACATGTCCTATTATTCTTGGTAGGCCTTTCCTTAGAACGATTGGTGCAATTATTGATATGAAGGAAGGGAATATTAGATTCCAATTTCCGTTCAGGAAAGGAATGGAACACTTTCCTAGAAAGAAAATTAAATTACCATATGAATCTATTATGAGAGCCACTTATGGATTGCATACCAAAGATGATAATACCTAGATATATTCTTGCTTTTATGCCTAGCTAGGGGCGTTAAACGATAGCGCTTGTTGGGAGGCAACCCAGTTTTATTTTCGTTCCTTGCTTTTTGGTTCTGTTTAGTAATAAATAATTCATATAGCATCTTTTTATATGTGGTTTTATGCTTTTAATTAGTGTTTGTGCCAAGTAGAACCTTTGGGAAGACTTGGGGAAAGTCTTTGCGATCTTGCTGTAAAAAATAGAAACTTTAGCGCTCACGAGATTTGCTGCCATTTTTTACTAGAGAGTGCGACTAAGTTGATTCTTTTTTAAGATGATTAATAGATAAATTACTCACGTCCATCAATTTATTTTATAATTTTTGGGGTTACAGAAGTATTCGAAACCTACAGATTAGTACAGACTGTTCTGTTTTTGACAGATTCTGTTTTTCGTGTGTTGTTTGCTTATTTTGATGAACCTATGGCTAGTATCGGAGGTTATGAACCATAGAGAAGTTGGAATACAGTAGGTTTAACACCAATATAAATAAATAATGAGTTCATTACAGTACCTTAAGTGGTGGCTTGTTTTCTTTTACTAACGGAGCTCATTAGATTTTCTGTTTAAGTTTTGTGTTGTGAAGTTTCCAAGTTTGGGGTAAAGATTTGATGGATTATGGAAAAAGGAGTGGAAAGAGCCTAAGTTTGGGGATGTCCATGGAACCCCAAGGTAAAATCCAAGGACAACCAAAATCCTAAGCTTGGGGATGCCCCGGAAGGCATCCCCTCTTTCCTGTTCTTCTATCAGTAACTTTACTTTAGGCTATATTTTTATTCACCACATGATATGTGTTTTGCTTGGAGCGTCTTGTATGATTTGAGTCTTTGCTTTTTAGTTTACCACAATCATCCTTGCTATACACACCTTTTGGGAGAGATACACATGAATTGAAATTTATTAGAATACTCTATGTGCTTCACTTATATCTTTTGAGCTAGATAATTTTGCTCTAGTGCTTCACTTATATCTTTTAGAGAACGGTGGTGGTTTTATTTTATAGAAATTATTGATCTCTCATGCTTCACTTATATTATTTTTAGAGTCCTTTAGAACAGAATGGTAATTTGCTTTGGTTATGAAACTAGTCCTAATATGATAGGCATCCAAGATAGGTATAATAAAAACTATCATAAAAAGTGCATTGAATACTATGAGAAGTTTGATACTTGATAATTGTTTTTGAGATATAAAGGTGGTGATATTAGAGTGTGCTAGTTGAGTAATTGTGAAATTGAGAAATACTTGTGTTGAAGTTTGCAAGTCTCGTAGCATGCATGTATGGTAACCATTGTGTAACAAATTTGAAACATGAGGTGTTCTTAGATTGTCTTCCTTATGAGTGGCGGTCGGGGACGAGCGATGGTCTTTTCCTACCAATCTATCCCCCTAGGAGCATGCGCGTAGTTCTTGGTTTTTGATGACTAGTAGATTTTGCAATAAGTATGTGAGTTCTTTATGACTAATGTTGAGTCCATGGATTATACGCACTCTCACCCTTCCATCATTGCTAGCCTCTTCAGTACCGTGCATTGCCCTTTCTCACCTTGAGAGTTGGTGCAAACTTTGCCGGTGCATCCAAACCCCATGATATGATACGCTCTATCACACATAAACCTCCTTATATCTTCCTCAAAATAGCCACCATACCTACCTATCATGGCATTTCCATGGCCATTCCGAGATATATTGCCATGCAACATTCCATTGTTTCATTTATGACACGCTTCATCATTGTCATATTGCTTTGCATGATCATGTAGTTGACATCTTATTTGTGGCAAACCCACCATGCATAATTTTTCATACATGTCACTCTTGATTCATTGCCCTTCCTGGTACACCGCCGGAGGCATTCATATAGAGTCATATTTTGTTCTAGTATTGAGTTGTAAATAAAGAGAAGTGTGATGATCATCATTAATAGAGCATTGTCCCAAATAAAAAAGAGAGAAAGGCCAAATAAAAAAAAGAAAGGCCCAATAAAAAGAAAAAGAAAAAAGAGGAAAAGAAATAAAAAAGGGCAATGCTAGTATCCTTTTTTCCACACTTGTGCTTCAGAGTAGCACCATGATCTTTATGATATATAGTCTCTTGTTTTGTCACTTTCATACACTAGTGGGAATTTTTCATTATAGAACTTGGCTTGTATATTCCAACAATGGGCTTCCTCAAATGCCCTAGGTATCGTGAGCAAGAAAGTTGGATGCACACCCACTTAGTTTCTTTTATTGAGCTTTTATACATTTATAGCTCTAGTGCATCCGTTGCATGGCAATCCGTACTCCTTGCATTGACATCAATTGATGGGCATCTCCCTGGCCTGTTGATTAGCCTCATCGATGTATTGCGGGAAAGTTGAAAAAAGTTTGAGATTACTAAAGTATGAAACAATTGCTTGGCTTGTCATCGGGGTTGTGCAAGATGAGAGCATTCTTGTGTGACAAAAATGAAGCATGACCAAGCTATATGATTTTGTAGGGATGAACTTTCTTTTGCCATGTTATTTTGAGAAGACATGATTACTTAGTTAGTATGCTTGAAGTATTATTATTTTTATGTCAATATTAAACCTTTGTCTTGAATCTTTCGGATCTGAATATTCATGCCACAATAAAGAAAATTACATTGAGAATTATGCTAGGTAGCATTCCACATCAAAAAATTTGTTTTTATCATTTACCTACTCGAGGACGACAGGAATTAAGCTTGGGGATGCTTGATACGTCTCCAACGTATCTATAATTTTTGATTGTTCCATGCTATTATATTATCTGTTTTGGATGTTAATGGGCTTATTTATACACTTCTATATTATTTTTGGACTAACCTACTAACCCAAGGCCGAGTGCAAATTGCTGTTTTTTGCCTATTTCAGTGTTTCGCAGAAAAGGAATATCAAACGGAATCCAAACAGAATAAAACCTTGATACATCCATTTTGCATCATGCTTTTATATCAATATTTATTGCATCATGCGCTGTTATTACACATTATGTCACAATACTTATGCCTATTCTCTCTTATTTTACAAGCTTTACATAAAGAGGGAGAATGTCGGCAGCTGGGATTCTGGCTGGAAAAGGAGCAAATATTAGAGACCTATTCTGCACAGCTCCAAAAGTCCTGAAACTTCACGGATGATGTTTTCCAAATATATAAAAAACATTGAGCGCAAGAACTTCATCAGGGAGGCCACACCCTGCCCACGAGGGTGGGGGCACGCCCTACACCCCTGGGCGCGCCCCCTACCTCGTGGGCCCCCTGGTGGCCCTCCGGTGACCATCTTCTGCTATATGGACTCTTTCGATGGGAAAAAATCATAAGCCATCTTCTCAGACGAAACTCCGCCGCCACGAGGTGGAACCTTGGCGGAGGCAATCTAGGGTTCTGGCGGGGCTGTTATGCCGGAAAAACTTCCCTCCCGAAGGGGGAAATCATCGCCAACGTCATCACCAACGCTCCTCTCATTGGGAGAGGGAAATCTCCATCAACATCTTCATCAGCACCATCTCATCTCAAAACCCTAGTTCATCTCTTGTATCCAATTCTTGTCTCCAAGTCCGGGATTGGTGCTAGTAGGTTGCTAGTAGTGTTAATTACTCCTTGTAGTTGATGCTAGTTAGTCTAATTGGTGGAAGATCATATGTTCAGATCCTATATGCACATTAATACCCCTCTGATTATGAACATGTTTATGCTTTGTGAGTAGTCACTTTTGTTCCTAAGGACTTGGGAGAAGTCTTGCTATTAGTAGTCATGTGAATTTGGTATTCATTCTATATTTTGATGAGATGTATGTTGTATCTCCTCTAGTGGTGCTATGTGAACGTCGACTACATGACACTTCACCATTGTTTGGGCCTAGAGGAAGGAATTGGGAAGTAATAAGTAGATGATAGGTTGCTAGAGTGACAGAAGCTTAAACCCTAGTTTATGCGTTGCTTCGTAAGGGGCTGATTTGGATCCATATGTTTCATGCTATGGTTAGGTTTACCTTAATACTTTTGTTGTATTTGCGGATGCTTGCAATAGAGGTTAATCATAAGTGGGATGCTTGTCCAAGTAAGGGCAACACCCAAGAACCGGTCCACCCACATACCAAATTATCAAAGTACCGAACGTGAATCATATGAGCGTGATGAAAACTAACTTGACGATATTCCCATGTGTCCTCGGGAGCGCTTTACATCATATAAGAGTTTGTCCAGGCTTATCCTTTGCTACAAAAGGATTGGGCCACCTTGCTGCACTTTATTTACTTTTGTTACTTGTTTCTCGTTACAAATTATCCTATCACAAAACTATCTGTTACCACTTATTTCAGTACTTGCAGAGAATACCTTGCTGGAAACCGCTTATCATTTCCTTCTGGTCCTCGTTGGGTTCGACACTCTTACTTATCGAAAGGACTACGATAGATACCCTATACTTGTGGGTCATCAAGACTCTTTTCTGGCGCTGTTGCCGGGGAGTGAAGCGCCTTTGGTAGGTGGAATTTGGTAAGAAAAAATTTATATAGTGTGCTGAAATTTACCGTCACTTGTTACTATGGAAAGTAATCCTCTGAGGGGCTTGTTCGGGGTATCTTCACCCCGACCAGTAGAGCAAAGAGTTTCTCCTCAACCTACTGAACCTACTGAAAATGAAAATGCTTTCTTTGAAATTCCTTTGGGTATGGTAGAAAAACTGCTATCTAATCCTTTTTTAGGAGACGGAACAAAACATCCTGATGAGCATCTAATATATGTGGATGAAGTTTGTGGATTATTTAAGCTTGCAGGTGTACCCGGAGATGTTGTTAAGAAGAAGGTCTTCCCTTTGTCTTTGAGGGGAGATGCATCGACATGGTATAGGCTATGTGATGATATGGATTCTTGGAACTACAAACGATTGAAATTGGAATTTCATCAAAAGTTTTATCCTATGCATCTTGTTCATCGTGATCGCAATTATATATATAATTTTTGGCCTCGTGAAGGAGAAAGCATCGCTCAAGCTTGGGGAGGCTTAAATCAATGTTATATTCATGCCCCAATCATGAGCTCTCAAGAGAAATGATTATTCAAAAAAATTATGCTCGGCTTTCTGGTAAAAATCGCACCATGCTTGATACTTCTTGTGCTGGCTCTTTTATGATGAAGACTATTGAATTCAAATGGGATTTATTTGAAAGAATTAAATGCAACTCCAAAGATTGGGACCTCGACAATGGTAAGGAGTCAGGTATGACACCTAGTTTTGATTGTGTTAAATCTTTTATGGATACCGATATTTTTTTGTCAATTTAGCACTAAATATGGACTTGACTCTGAGATAGTAGCTTCTTTCTGTGAATCTTTTGCTGCTTATGTTGATCTCCCCAAGGAGAAGTGGTTTAAATATCATACTCCCATAGAAGTAAAAGTAGCTGTACCTATTAAAGTTGAAGAAAAGACTATTACTTATAATGATCCTATTGTTCCTACTTCTTATGTTGAGAAACCGCCTTTCCCTGTTAGGATTAAGGATCATGCTAAAGCTTCAACTGTGGTTCGTAAAAGCAATATTAAAACATATACACCTCCTGAGAAAGTTAAAGTTGAACCTAATATTGCTATTGTTAAAGATCTCTTGTCTGATAATATAGATGGGCATGTTATTTATTTCTGTAATGAAACTTCTAGAATTGCTAAACCCCGTGATACAGATAAACCTAGACCTGTGGTAGGCATGCCTGTTATTTCTGTTAAAATAGGAGATCATTGTTATCATGGCTTGTGTGATATGGGTGGTTCTAGTGCTAGTGCAATACCTATTGACTTATACAAAGAAATTATGCATGACATTGCACCCTCTGAGTTAGAAGATATTGATATCACAATTAAACTTGCTAATAGAGATACTATTTCACCAATGGGAATTGTTAGAGATGTTGAAGTCTTGTGTGGGAAAACTTATTATCCTGCTGATTTTATTCTTCTTGGTTCCCCACAAGATAGTTGTTGTCCCATTATATTTGGTAGACCCTTCTTAAATACTGTTAATGCTACCATAGATTGCAAAAGGGATGTTTTTACTGTCGGTTTAGATGATATGACTCACGAATTTAATTTTTCTAAATTTAGTAGACAACACCGTGAAGAAGAATTACCTAGTAAGGATGAAATTATTGGTCTTGCTTCTATTGCCGTACCTCCTAGTGATCCTTTAGAACAATATTTGCTAGACCATGAAAATGATATGTTTATGAATGAAAGAAGGGAATTAGATGAAGTATTCTTTAAACATGAACCTATTCTGAAAAACAATTTACCTGTTGAAATCCTAGGGGATCCTCCTCCACCCAGGGGTGATCCCGTGTTTGAGCTTAAACATTACCTGATACTCTTAAATATGCTTATCTTGATGAGAAAAAGATATACCCTGTTATTATTAGTGCTAACCTTTCAGAACATGAAGAAGAGAGATTATTAAAAACTCTGAAGAAGCACCGTGCTGCTATTGGGTATACTCTTGATGATCTTAAGGGCATTAGTCCCACTCTATGTCAACATAAAATTAATTTGGAAGAAGATGCTAAACCAGTTCGTGATCATCAACGCTGTCTGAATCCTGAAATGAAAGAAGTGGTAAGAAAGCAGATACTAAAGCTCCTTGAGGCAGGTATAATTTATCCCGTTGCTGATAGTAAGTGGGTAAGTCCTATCCATTGTGTCCCTAAGAAGGGAGGTATTACTGTTGTTCCTAATGATAAAGATGAATTGATTCCTCAAAGAATTATCACTGGTTATAGGATGGTAATTGATTTCTGCAAATTAAATAAGGCTACTAAAAAAGATCATTACCCCTTACCTTTTATCGATCAAATGCTAGAAAGATTATCCAAACATACACATTTTTGCTTTCTAGATGGTTATTATGGTTTCTCTCAAATACCTGTGTCAGCCAAAGATCAATCAAAGACTACTTTTACTTGCCCTTTTGGTACTTTCGCTTATAGACGTATGCCATTTGGTTTATGTAATGCACCTACTACCTTTCAAAGATGCATGATGGCTATATTCTCTGACTTTTGTGAAAAGATTTGTGAGGTTTTCATGGACGACTTTTCTGTCTATGGATCTTCTTTTGATGATTGCTTGAGCAACCTTGATCGAGTTTTGCAGAGATGTGAAGAAACTAATCTTGTCTTGAATTGGGAAAAGTGCCACTTTATGATTAATGAAGGTATTGTCTTGGGGCATAAAGTTTCTGAAAGAGGTATTGAAGTTGATAAAGCCAAGGTTGATGCTATTGAAAAGATGCCATGTCCCAAGGACATCAAAGGTATACAAAGTTTCCTTGGTCATGTCAGTTTTTATAGGAGGTTGATTAAGGACTTCTCAAACATCTCTCGGCCTCTGACTAATTTATTACAAAAAGATATACCATTTGTCTTTAATGATGATTGTGTAGAAGCATTTGAAGTACTTCAGAAAGCATTGATCTCTGCACCTATTGTTCAGCCACCTGATTGGAATTTACCCTTTGAAATTATGTGTGATGCTAGTGATTATGCTGTAGGTGCTGTTCTAGGACAAAAGGTTGATAAGAAACTAAATGTTATTCAATATGCTAGTAAAACTCTAGACAATGCTCAAAGAAATTATGCTACTACTCAAAAAGAATTCTTAGCAGTTGTATTTGCTTGTGATAAGTTTAGACCTTATATTGTTGATTCTAACGTAACTATTCACACTGATCATGCTGCTATTAAATATCTTATTGAAAAGAAAGATGCTAAACCTAGACTTATTAGATGGGTTCTCTTGCTACAAGAATTTGATTTACATATTCTTGATAGAAAAGGAGCTGAGAACCCCGTTGTAGACAACTTTTCTAGGTTAGAAAATGTGCTTGATGACCCACTACCTATTGATGATAGCTTTCCTGATGAGCAATTAAATGTCATAAATACTTCTCATAGTGCTCCATGGTATGCTAATTATGCTAATTACATTGTTGCTAAGTTTATACCACCTAGTTTCACATACCAGCAAAAGAAAAAGTTCTTCTATGATTTGAGGCATTACTTTTGGGATGACCCACATCTTTATATAGAAGGAGTAGATGGTGTTATTAGACGTTGTGTACCTGAGCATGAACAGGAATAGATCCTATGCAAGTGTCACTCTGAAGCTTATGGAGGACACCATGCTAGAGATAGAACTGCACATAAGGTACTGCAATCTGGTTTTTATTGGCTTACTCTCTTCAAGGATGCCCGTAAGTTTGTCTTATCTTGTGATGAATGTCAAAGAATTGGTAATATTAGTAGACGTCAAGAAATGCCTATGAATTATTCACTTGTTATTGAACCATTTGATGTTTGGGGCTTTGACTATATGGGACCTTTTCCTTCCTCTAATGGTTATACACATATTTTAGTTGCTATTGATTACGTTACTAAGTGGGTAGAAGCTATTCCAACTAGTAGTGCTGATCATAACACTTCTATTAAAATGCTTAAAGAAGTTATTTTTCCAAGGTTTGGAGTCCCTAGATATTTAATGACTGATGGTGGCTCACATTTTATTCATGGTGCTTTCCATTAAATGCTTGCTAAATATGATGTTAATCATAGAATTGCATCTCCTTATCACCCTCAGTCTAGTGTTAAGTAAAATTGAGCAATAGAGAAATCAAATTAATTTTGCAAAAGAATGTTAATAGGTCAAGAAAGAATTGGTCCAGGAAACTTGATGATGCATTATGGGCCTATAGAACTGCATATAAAAATCCTATGGGTATGTCTCCGTATAAAATGGTCTATGGAAAAGCATGTCACTTACCTCTCGAACTAGAACACAAGGCTTATTGGGCTATTAAAGAACTTAATTATGATTTTAAACTTGCCGGTGAGAAGAGGTTATTTGATATTAGCTCACTTGATGAATGGAGAACCCAAGCCTACGAAAATGCCAAGTTGTTTAAAGAAAAGGTTGAAAGATGGCATGACAAAAGGATACAAAAGCGTGAGTTTAACATAGGTGATTATGTATTTCTATACAACTCTCGTTTAAGATTTTTTGCAGGAAAACTTCTCTCTAAATGGGAAGGCCCTTACGTTATCGAGGAGCTCTACCGTTCCGGTGCCATAAAAGTCAACAACTTTGAAGGCACAAATCCGAAGGTGGTGAACAGTCAAAGAATCAAACACTATATCTCAGGTAATCCCATCAATGTTGAAACCAATGTTATTGAAACCGTAACCCCGGAGGAATACATAAAGGACACTTTCCGGAATGTTTCAGACTCCGAAAACGAATAGGTATGTGGTACGGTAAGTAAACCGACTCCAAAACAGTTTTTAAGGCAATATTTCTCTGTTTTGGAATATTTAGAAAAATAGAAAATTAAGCAGCTGTCCGGAAAGGACACGAGGGTGGAGGGCGTGCCCTACCCTACTGGGCGCGCCCCCTACCTCATGGGCACCTCGTGTGCTCTCTGGACTCCGTTTTCTTACAGGACACATATTTTGGTCGGTAAAAATTCATTATATAACCTCCTTGGGGTTTTGACTCCTGTATCACGCAAATATCTCTTGTCTTTGTTTTAAGCTGTCCTGTTGTAGACAGAGCAACATGTCGTCCCAGGATTCGGAAGGAGAAAGCTATGTGGCTGATTACCTCGCAGATCCTAAAGTCTATGGGGATGTGGGGCACTGTGGTTGGACTACGGAAGAAGAAGAGGACTATGAACCCAAGGGAAAGGAGGAGACAAGCTGAGATGAAGATGAAGTCCCACTACCTCAACCTGGGGACATGCATGTGGAGTTCAAAAAGTCAAGCCTCCCGAATAGGGTAAAGAAACCTAAGATCGAGTTTATCCCTTTTCGCCTCTTGCAGGAGAACAAGAAGGAACTATGCAAAAAGATACTGAGCTTGGAGCAGGAGATTGAGGACCTAAGGGACCAAAATTCTGTCCTCAAACGCAAATTAAGGAACAAGCATACGCCATCAACAAAATCACCACCGTCTCCTTCAACAAAGAAGGATTGAGTATCTAGTATGGGCACTCCACTTGGCAACTGCCAAGCTTGGGGGAGTGCCCCGGTATCGTATCACCATAACTTTTATCATTACCGTTTTTCTTAGTTCGATCCTTTTGGTAATATCTTGATCTAGTAGAATAAAAGTTCTTAGTATGATCTAGTTGTGAGTTTTGCTTTATTATCCTTCTATGTAATCGAGTCCGTGAGCTATATAATAAAGATTAGTGTTGAGTCAAGGGCTTGATTATTTTTGCCATGATCCCAAGTGAATAAAAGAAAAGAGAAAGAAATAAAAAGAAACAAAGAGATCATGTGACTCTTATGGAGAGTAATGAGCTCACATAGAAAGAGTATGATGAATAACAGCTATTGAGGGTTGACAAACATAGTTTTGTTCATCGTTGCAATTAATAGGAAGTAATAAAGAAAGAGAGGTCTTCACGTATAAATATACTATCTTGGACATCTTTTATGATTGTGAGCACTCATTAAAATATGACATGTTAAAGAGTTGACATTGGACAAGGAAGACAACATAATGGGTTATGTTTTCTTACATCTGAGATTATATTGTCTTGGATCCTCCAACATGTTGAGCTTGCCTTTCCCCCTCATGCTAGCCAAATTCATTGCACCAAGTAGAGATACTACTTGTGCTTCCAAACACCCTTAAACCAGTTTTGCCATGAGAGTCCACCATACCTACCTATGGATTGAGTAAGATCCGTCAAGTAAGTTGTCAACGGTGCAAGCAATAAAAATTGTTGTCTAAATATGTATGATTGATTGGTGTGGAAGAAATAAGCTTTATACAATCGTGTGATATGGAAGTAATAAAAGCAACAGACTGCATAATAAAGGTCCATATCACAAGTGGCAATATAAAGTGACATTCTTTCGCATTAGGATTTTGTGCATCCAACCATAAAAGCGCATGATAACCTCTGCTTCCCTCTTCGAAGGGCCTATCTTTTACTTTTATCTCCTATACTGCAAAAGAGTCAAGGTGATCTTCACCCTTCCTTTTTACATTTTATCCTTTGGCAAGCACAATATGTTGGAAAGATCCTGGTATATATGGCTAATTGGATGTGGGTTTTCATGAACTATTACTGTTGACATTACCCTTGAGGTAAAACGTTGGGAGGCAAAACTATAAGCCCCTATCTTTCTTTGTGTCCGATTAAAACTCCATACCCATAAGTATTGCGTGAATGTCAGCAATTGTGAAATATAATATGATAGTTGAGTATGTGGACTTGCTGAAAAGCTCTTATACATTGACTCTTTCCTATGTTATGATGAATTGCAATTGCTTCAATGACTAAGATTATAGTTTGTTAGTTTTCAATGAAGTTTACAATTCATACTTGATATTGTGATTGAATTATTACTCTAGCATAAGATATCATATAACAAGAATTATATAAGTTGCTACTCTAAGAATGATCATGATGCCCTCATGTCCGTATTTTATTTTTATCGACACCTTCATCTCTAAACATGCGGACGTATTTTTCAATTCCGGCTTTTCACTTAAGGACAAGCGAGGTCTAAGCTTGGGGGAGTTGATACGTCCATTTTGCATCATGCTTTTATATCAATATTTATTGCATTATGGGCTGTTATTACACATTATGTCACAATACTTATTCCTATTCTCTCTTATTTTACAAGGTTTACATAAAGAGGGAGAATGTCGGTAGCTGGGATTCTAGCTGGAAAAGGAGCAAATATTAGAGACCTATTCTGCACAGCTCCAAAAGTCCTGAAACTTCACGGATGATGTTTTCCAAATATATAAAAAAACATTGAGCGCAAGAACTTCACTAGGAGGGCCACACCCCGCCCACGAGGGTGGGGGGCGCGCCCTACCCCCCTGGCGCCCCCCTACGTCGTGGGCCCCCTGGTGGCCCTCCGGTGACCATCTTCTGCTATATGGACTCTTTCGATGGGAAAAAAATTCATAAGCCATCTTCTCGGACGAAACACCTCCGCCACGAGGCGGAACCTTGGCGGAGCCAATCTAGGGTTCTGGCGGGGCTGTTCTGCCGGAAAAACTTCCCTCCCGGAGGGGGAAATCATCGCCATCGTCATCACCAACGCTCCTCTCATCGGGAGAGGGCAATCTCCATCAACATCTTCATCAGCACCATCTCATCTCAAAACCCTAGATCATCTCTTATATCCAATTCTTGTCTCCAAGTCCGAGATTGGTGCTAGTAGGTTGCTAGTAGTGTTAATTACTCCTTGTAGTTGATGCTAGTTGGTTTAATTGGTGGAAGATCATTTGTTCAGATCCTATATGCACATTAATACCCCTCTGATTATGAACATGTTTATGCTTTGTGAGTAGTTACTTTTGTTCCCAAGGACATGGGAGAAGTCTTGCTATTAGTAGTCATGTGAATTTGGTATTCGTTCGATATTTTGATGAGATGTATGTTGTCTCTCCTCTAATGGTGTTATGTGAATGTCGACTACATGACACTTCACCATTGTTTGGGCCTAGAGGAAAGCATTGGGAAGTAATAAGTAGATAATGGGTTGCTAGAGTGACAGAAGCTTAAACCCTAGTTTATGCGTTGCTTCGTAAGGGGCTGATTTGGATCCATATGTTTCATGCTATGGTTAGGTTTACCTTAATACTTTTGTTGTATTTGCGGATGCTTGTAATAGAGGTTAATCATAAGTGGGATGCTTGTCCAAGTAAGGGCAGCACCCAAGCACCGGTGCACCCACATACCAAATTATCAAAGTATCAAACGCGAATCATATGAGCGTGATGAAAACTAGCTTGACGATATTCCCAAGTGTCCTCGGGAGCGCTTTACATCATATAGGAGTTTGTCCAAGCTTGTCCTTTGCTACAAAAGGATTGGGCCACCTTTCTGCACTTTATTTACTTTTGTTACTTGTTGCTCATTACAAATTATCCTATCACAAAACTATCGGTTACCACTTATTTCAGTACTTGCAGAGAATACCTTGCTGGAAACTGCTTATCATTTCCTTCTGCTCCTCGTTGGGTTCAACACTCTTACTTATCGAAAGGACTATGGATCCCCTATACTTGTGGGTTATCAAACCTTCGGGAGAGTTATTTTTGGAACAAACATGATCCAGGGGACTTGGAGTGGACGTCAAGCAACCAACGAGGAGGCCACGAGGCAGGGGAGCGCGCCTACCCCCTGGGGGCACCCTCCCCCTCGTGCGCCCCTCGTGGCTCCACCGACATACTTCTTCCTCCTATATATATTCATATACCCCAAAAACACCAGGAACACCATGAAACCCTATTTCCACTGCCGCAACCTTCTGTACCCAAGAGATCCCATCTTGGGGCCTTTTCCAGAGCTCCGCCGGAGAGGGAACTAATCACGGAGGGCCTCTACATCAACTCCATGGCCCCTCCGATGATGTGTGAGTAGTTTACCTCAGACCTTCGGGTCCATAGTTATTAGCTAGATGGCTTCTTTTCTCTCTTTGGATCTCAATACAATGTTCTCCTCGATCTTCTTGGAGATCTATTAGATGTAACTTTTTTGCAGTGTGTTTGTCGAGATCTAATGAATTGTGGGTTTATGATCAAGTTTATCTATGAACAATATTTGATTCTTATCTGAAATCTTTTATGTATGATTGGTTATCTTTGCAAGTATCTTCGAATTATCAGTTTGGTTTGGCCTACTAGATTGATCTTTCTTGCAATGGGAGAAGTGCTTAGCTTTGGGTTCAATCTTGCGGTGTCCTTTCCCAGTGACAGCAGGGGCAGCAAGGCACGTATTGTATTGTTGCCATTGAGGATAAAAAGATGGGGTTTATATCATATTTCTTGAGTTTATCCCTCTATATCATGTCATCTTGCCTAGTGCATTTTCTGTTCTTATGAACTTAATACTCTAGATGCATGCTGGATAGCGGTCGATGTTTGGAGTAATAGTAGTAGATGTAGAATCGTTTCGGTCTACTTGTCGCGGCCGTGATGCCTATATACATGATCATGCCTAGATTTTCTCATAATTATGCACTTTTCTATCAATTGCTCAACAGTAATTTGTTCACCCATTGTAATACTTATGTTATCTTGAGAGAAGCCACTAGTGAACCTTTGGCCCCGGGGTCTATTTTCCATCATATAAGTTTCCAATCTATTTTACTTTGCAGTCTTTACTTTCAATCTATATCATAAAAATACCAAAAATATTTATCTTATTATTATTATCTCTATCAGATCTCACTCTTATAAGTGACCGTGAAGGGATTGACAACCCCTTTATCACGTTGGTTGCGAGGTTCCTATTTGTTTGTGTAGGTACGAGGGACTTGCGTGTAGTCTCCTACTGGATTGATACCATGGTTCTCAAAAACTAAGGGAAATACTTACGCTACTTTGCTGCATCAGCCTTTCCTCTTCAAGGGAAAACCAACGCAGTGCTCAAGAGGTAGCGCCATAATGTATCTCTGTAAGGGAAAAACTTGTGCGCAAAAAAACCTTGTCACCTTAGAAAATTTTGTGCTCCCATCCTTTGATTCAAATGTTATTTCGGTCAGGCTGGTCGAAGTGGAATTTGGTAGAGAAGGTTTGACGAGGGGCCGGTTCCCTTCCACAGTCCTAAGCCTGGCAGGCCACACCTCACGGTAGCAATGGAGGGAACCGGCAAGATAGCTTGCCGGAAGAACTTTTTCACTTGAAAGTATAGAGGTGTTCCTCCTCTGCATGGATGTAATACATGCACAAGTATCCAACAAATATGTCTTTTTTCATTAATATGCAGATAACAACTACGAACAATATAGAGTACAAATATGGATAGAAGAGATTACATATTCAAGACCAAATTTTGGCAAGCGCCCGCTTGGTTTAGATTGAAAAAAGGTAAGTGCCCCGTAATCTCATTCTTGTCCCTCTTCTCCTAGCAACTACAACGGGAGGTGAAGAGGACAAAAGTAGTGCCTGGGAAAAAGCCCAGCCTGACTCCGTCAAGGCCTATGGGACGCAGCTTGACTAGATCGGGAGAGCGCGGACGAAGGTGATGGGAGGAGGGAGCGGCTAGGCAATGCCCTGGTCACCACCGCCAAGACCAGAGGGACGCGGCAGCATGGACACCGACAGGGAAGAGGAAGCCGGAGTCCACGGGGAAGACTGCTGGAGGAGCCAAAGATATCCGCACCCAACAGACTGGCAAATCGCTTTGCCGGGGGAAGAAGATCCAGGTGCAGATGGTGGTGTTGTAGCCGCCTTTCTGATGGTGATGGTGCAGCTGGTGGTTAGTAGGAGTCATTGTCCTCCCCATTGGCGCTGCCGTCATCCCGTCACTGTCCTCCTCGCCGTTGTCGCTTGAGGGGAGCTTTCTTCATCGGTCAAGCTCTCCACTCAGCACCCTAAGCGATCACCCGAATGCCCAAAGACCTTGATGGAGAGTAGGATGGCGTCCATTAACTTGAAATGAAGAACGTTTCCCACCGCCAAGCTATGGGCACGAGCAAAGGTTTTGCAGCCATGCTGGAGAAGCATGACATGAGGTGTAGGGAACTCTACGTCCACCCGCATGCTGCCGTTGCAGCAGCCCCTCATGTGCATCCTCGGTCCTGGCGGCTGTTCTACCTCCATCATGATTGAGAAGGGAGTTGGGAGCCGAGACGACTATGCGGAGGCCCGCGCAGCTTGATGATGAACTCCAGTGGTTGGTCCCCGACGTGGCCTTCTTTCGGGCCCAAGGCAACTGGAGGAGGGCGATGAAGGCACCACCACGTCCTCCTTGGCCCCAGGCACCACGACGGCCACGTCCTCATCC
Organism: Triticum urartu; assembly: GCF_003073215.2. Taxonomy (NCBI): domain Eukaryota; kingdom Viridiplantae; phylum Streptophyta; class Magnoliopsida; order Poales; family Poaceae; genus Triticum; species Triticum urartu. The sequence goes on from NC_053025.1 coordinate 354,560,428, forward strand.
TCTACCGCCTCCTCTCACACTAGGCTCCGCCCATGCATCCCCAGTAGGAAGAGGGAGGCGCTGTCGAGGAGAGACCCTCGTCGCCACCATAGGAGTACCACCATGCCCTCTCCCCCTTACCATGGTGGAAGAAAGATGCCGGAGAAGGAAGCAGGAAATGTGTGTGAGTGAGCTCCTCGCCCATGTCCCCTTTTATAGGCGAACGTGGCCAGGGGCTGGCTCCTCACCCAGGAGGCAATCGCCCCACTCCAACAATCCGACTCCTCTACGTCACTGATGGCACATAGATCAAGACCACCCCCTCGTGCCTATTTGTGGAGCCTGGTTTTCTGTCATGGCACTCCTTCACGCGTCCTTTGCGTCCGACACCAACCCTGCGCAATGCATGCAGCGTACGTGGCGGAAACGGCAGGAGCGGTAAAACGAGTAAAATGGCAGTTACCACCCCTTGAACATGGGGCGTGGGCAGCCCACGGATCGTGGCATAAATTTCCCCACTTTGCCTCACACGACGCACAGGAAAATCGAAAACTGACTCAAACACGCGATAATGAAGAAGCAAGGAAAATATCAAGGAAGAGAATAATATCATCTCAAGTATTTGACTGTGTACCTGATAGGACCTACCCCAACGATGCTCGGCGGCACGTTTGGGCTAGGCCCGGGGGCTCATGTCGATACAACAAACGTTCACGTATGTTGCCCGGACTGTACACAGGCATGATAGCGTCATACAACCGCACCAAGCAAAGTAGCTCTTTGAGAGGTCAAAGAGCGGATCAAGAAGACCAAGACAAGCCAAGATAGAAGAATATCACCTTTGGGAAGGCCTCCCTTTCTGGTTACGAGAGCCTGGCTCAATCGAGACCATCCCAAGGGCAAGTCCAAGATTTGCCCCGCCAAGACACCATCGCTCCACCGCACAGCGACACAAGTCACTTATTAGTGCGGTGTCGATCCCCCAAGTGACTAAGTGGCTGCTACTAAGCACGTGGCAGCCCGTTGGAAGACATGATTTATCCAAATGACACCCGTCAAGAGGCGTGTCAAGATGATAAGCACAAGATGGTTAAGCGGCACGGCAGGCTTTCCGGGCTGCACGCTCAGCATGACACCTAGCAGTGCATTTGATGCACTTTGTCCTAACTACTAGAGTTAGGTATGATAGCACTGCTAGCTATCTAATCGTTAGATAATGACAGTTTTGCCACTTTGGTTACCCCTTAGCCTATAAAAGGAGGACCATGGGAAACTAGAGAAGGATTCAGACCTTGGCACACTTGTATGCGGGTAGCTGCTCTCCCCGAGGCGACCTTGCTGGGCTTGAGCACTGCGTGCCCATTGTAATCCTTCCCTAAATTTACCCAAGCAGGAGTAGGGTTTAACGCTTCTCAGCGGCCTGAACCTTGGTAAAAAACCACCAGCGTCACCATTGTCGCGCCGTTTCATGGCTTCTGCTCTTTGTGCAACGTGACCTTCCCCCTCGCTGAACCACAAGAGGCCGAAGGCCCCATAGGTGATCGTGTTCCACCACGACACCCCCTTTTTGAAATGAAGTCGTCCTTGACGGAAGCTCATCTTCCTCACCCAAATAAGGCTTCAAATCCGCAATGTTAAAAGTGGTACTAACCCCTAAATCTGCAGGCAGCTCAATTTTATATGCATTATCATTTATTTTCTCTATCACCTTAAAAGGACCATCAACACGTGGCATTAGCTTAGATTTGCACAAATAAGGAAACCTATCCTTAAAGAAATGTAACCAAACAAGATCTCCATGTGCAAATACAACATGTTTTCTACCTTTATCTCCAACAAGTTTACATTTAGCATTCATATGCTCAATGTTTTCCTTAGTCAATTCATGCATTTTTAAGATTAATTCATCACGTTGTTTAGCATCAAAACTAACCTTCTCAGAAGATGGAAGAGGTGACAAATCAATAGGTGCACGAGGTAGGAAACCATACACAATTTCAAAATGGCACATCTTATTAGTAGAATGTAGCAAACAATTAGAAGAAAATTCAATATGAGGCAAGCATTCTTCCCATATTTTCTTGGTATTCTTCAAAATATCCCTAAGAGTAGTAGACAATGTTATATTGACTACTTCAGTTTGTCCATCAGTTTGGGGGGGAGGTGACAAGTAGTACTAAAATAGTTTAGTCCCCAACTTAGCCCATAAACATCTCCAAAAGTGGCTAAGAAATTTAGTATCACAATCTGAAACAATAATATTTGGCACACCATGGAAGCGAAAATTTTCACGAAAGAACAAATCAGCAACATTAGCAGCAGCATCTGTTTTATGACATGGTATGAAGTGTGTCATTTTCAAAAATCTATCCATCACAACAAATATACTATCCCTCCCCTTGTTTGTTCGAGGTAATCCTAAAACAAAATCCATAGATATATCCTCCCATGGAACACTAGGTACCGGCAAAGGCATATATAAACCATGAAAATTTAGTCGTGACTTAGCTTTTTGACATGTAGTGCAGCGAGCAAAAAACACTCAACATCCCGTCACATCTTTGGCCAAAAGAAATGTGTAGAAAATACGTCCTCTGTCTTCTTGATGCCAAAGTGTCCCATTAATCCTCCCCCATGTGTCTCCTACAACAACAACAAAAGACGAATTGAGCTAGCTGGAATGCATAGCTTGTTGGCACGGAACACAAATCCATTATTAATGATGAACTTGTTCCATGTTCTCCCTTCTTTACAATTCTATAGCACATCTTTAAATTCAGCATCATGCACATATTGATCTTTGATGGTCTCCAAACCAAATATTTTAAAGTCAAGTTGTGAAAGCATAGTATAACGACGAGATAATGCATCAATAATAAGATTTTCTTTTCCCTTCTTGTGTTTAAACACATAAGGGAAAGTCTCAATGAATTCAACCCATTTAGCGTGTCTACAGTTCAGTTTTTCTTGAATTTTAATGTGCTTCAAAGATTCATGATCAGAATGTATAAAAAATTCTTTGGGACATATATAATGTTACCATGTTTCCAAAGTCCGAACAAGAGCATATAATTCCTTATCATAAGTAGAATAATCCAGACTAGGCCCACTCAATTTTTCAGAAAAGTATGCAATAGGTTTACCATCTTGTAATAACACACCTCCTAATCCAATTCCCCTAGCATCACATTCAAGCTCAAATGTCTTATTAAAATCAGGAAGTTGGAGTAATGGAGCATGTGTCAACTTATCTTTCAATACCATGAAGGCTTCTTCCTGTGCGGTACCCCAAACAAAAGGCACATCCTTCTTTATAAGCTCATTGAGAGGTGCAGCAATGGTGCTGAAATCTCTCACAAAACGCATGTAGAAACCAGTGATTCCAAGAAAAACCCTCACTTGTGTGACCGTTTTGGGCCGCGGCTAACTCTCAATAGCTTCAATCTTGGCTTTATCAACATCAATTCCCTGTGGAGTAACAACATAGCCAAGAAAAGATACTCGGTTGGTGCAAAAGGTGCACTTCCCAAGGTTACCAAACAAACATGCATCATGTAGAGCAATAAAAACATCACGTAAATGTTCCAAATGTTCTTCCAAAGATCTGCTATAAAGCAGTATATCATCAAAATAGGTTACCACTAATCATCCAATGAAAGCACATAAAACTTCGTTCATTAATCTCATGAAAGTACTAGGTGCATTAGTTAAGCTAAAAGGCATGACTAACCACTCATATAATCCAAACTTAGTTTTAAATGTTGTTTTCCATTCATGTCCCAATTTCATACGAATTTGATGGTATCTAGTGCACAAGTCAGCTTCGGAGAATATTGTAGAGCCACTCAATTCATCAAGCATATCATCTAGCCTAGGAATAGGATGACAATAATGAATAGTAATATTATTAATGCCTCTATAATCAATACACATACGCGAAGTACCATCCTTTGTTACACTAGTATAATGGAACAAGACAAGGACTAAGAGATTCGCGTATATAACCTTATTGAGCAGCTCCTGTACTTGACGCATAATCTCCTTTGTCGCCTCTGGATTGGTATGGTATGGCGCACTGTTTGGCCGCTAAGCACCGGGAATTAAGTCTATCTAATGCTTAATCCCTCGAATAGGTGGTAATCCTGGTAGCACGTCTTGTAGAAAGACGTCAGCGAACTCCTACAAAATGTTAGTGATAGCAAGAGGCAAAGAGGGAGGCATGTCCTCAAATGAAAATAATGCATCTTTGCAGATAAAAGCATAGCAAACAGATTTGCTGAAATCTAAATTATCAATATCAGATTTGGTGGCAAGTAAACATCCACTTTTCAATTTAATTTTAGAAGCAACACTAGATGGTTTATTTTTAGGCTCCATTTATTGCTCAAATTCTTCTGCCATAATCTAATTTTCACTCTTATTTTGCTCCTATTTTTCTTTACTAGATCTATGAATATCATCTTTCAAAATGGAATCAGGAGACATAGAAAGCAAAGTAATATGTTTATCCCTATGAACAAGAGTATACTGATTGTTTTTACCATGGTGTACAGAATTTTTGTCAAATTGCCATGGTCTACCCAGTAATAAGGAACATGCTTGCATGGGTACCACATCACAATCAACTTAATCAGCATATGTAGTGATACTAAAATGCGCACGAACAATATGTGCTACCTTAACCTTGCCGCTATTGTTGAACCATTGGATGTAGGATGCGGAGGTGGTCTGGTGGTGAGAGACAACTTCTCCACCATCTCCATGCTAGCCAAGTTGATGCAACTCCCTCCATCAATGATGACGCGGACTGAATGTTCCTTCACATCTCCCTTTGTATGGAACAAATTGTGCCTCTGATTTTTCTCACCTTGTGTTACATGCACACTCAAAACACGTTGAGTAACTAAACTCTCATACATGTCAGCATCTTCAACAGCAATGTATTGTGTCTCATGTTCAGATTCACTTCCACTGTGTTCTTCACTCGCAATAAGAGCCAAAGTGTCCTCATCATAGACACTAGCAGACTCATACACCATCCCCAGTAACAATCATCACACGCGGAGATGGACATTTGCTCGGATAGTGATCTCCACCCTTGCAACAACGACATATAATCTAATGTGTTTTCCTTGTTGATGCCATGGATGAAGAAGAGCTCTGTGCGGGACCATAAGGTGTGCTCCTAGTAGATGGTGGTGGTGGTGCCTATTCTCTTGTATCTCTGATGGAATTGGCGGCTGAAGTCAGCGGTGCAGCTGTAGGATGTGTGGAAGTAGAAGATGTACGTGGTGTCCATGATGAAGACCGACCTGCAGAAAAATTAGTTCGCGCCAATGTCTGTCGATCCTGCACTTCACGTTTAGCTTTGCAAGCAAGATAGAATAAAGGAGTGATATTATTATACTCCTTATACTCTAGAACGGTCTGAATCTCTCTATTAAATCCACCCATAAAACATGCAAGCATAGCTTCATTATCCTCAACAATACCACATCTAATCATGCTAGTTTGTAATTCCTAATAATATTCCTCTACAGAATTTTTTCCTTGTTTTAAATACTACAATTTTTGGAGTAATTCATGTTGTGTCGTGGGAAACCACGACCACCAATTGGGCCATGAGCACATTTTAGTTCGGCGGGGGGATGGGCACGTTGCACAAAGAGCAGAGAAGCGTAACACAGCACGACAGAGATCACACGGGCAGTTTTACCCAGATTTGGGCCACCGTGAGGTGTAAAACCCTACTCCTACTTTAGTGGATTGATGGTGGATAATGGTGGATAAGGCAACGCTCTTTCCCGACAGGGTTGCCTCAGTGCGAGAGTAGCTATGCGCCTATGAATATGCGAGGGTCCGAACCCTCTCTACCGTTGCCATGGGCCTCCTTTTATAGGTCAAGGGGTCACCATAGTGGCAAATCAGTCTTTTACACACTGATTAGATAGCAAACAGTAATATCACATCTAACTCTGCAGGCGGACAGAGCGCATTAAATGCGCTGCTCGGTGTCACATCACAGCGTGCCCGACAAAGCCTTGCCGGGCTGTTTTTGCCAGCTTCGCACCCGCTTGCTTGACACGTCTTAGGACGGATGTCATTTGGAGGTGTTTTCCATAGGAAGTGGCTACCATGTGGCAGGAAGTAGACACTTTGTCACTTACGGGCTTGACGTCGCACCGATCGATGACTTGCGTCGCTGAGAGGTGATGCGGTGGAGCAGTTCGCCTTCGCAAGCCCAGGCAGGCCTGTCGGGACGATCTGGAGGCTTGCTTCTGGGGTAACCCCGACCTCGCCAGGCTCGCCTGCCCGGCAAGGGAGGTTTTTCCCTTGGTAGTATCTTGTCTCTCTGGCTTCACTTGGTCTTCTTGATCTGCACTATGATTCTTTAAAGGATTGATCCTTAGTGCTTGGTCTAATCTTGGGTGCTGCGAAGTTGTCCTTAGGCCTGTTGTAACGCCCTTGATGCGGCTATATCTCCTATGTGTCGAAGCACGACTTAGAGGCATAACCGCATTGAAAGCAATGTCGCAAGTAAGGTAATCTTCACAACAACCCATGTAAATAGATAAAAGGGGAAAAGGTACATAGTTGGCTTACACTCGCCACGTCACACAAATACATGAATAACATTGAAATCATCCAATACACTCATGGTCCGACTACGGTACCAAAATAAAAGATCAACCCCCACATGCGACACGGTCCCCGATCGCCCCAACTGGGCACCACTACTGATCATCTGGGAAAGACACATAGTAACGACGAGAGTCTTCATCAAACTCCCACTTGAGCTAAAGCGCATTCTCTGGAATGGTATCATCGGTCCCTGCATCTGGTTTGGAAGTAACCTGTGAGTCACGGGGACTCAGCAATCTCGCACCCTCGCGATCAAGACTATTTAAGCTTATAGGTAAGGCAAGGTAATATGTGGAGCTGCAGCAAGCGACTAGCATATATGGTGGCTAACATACGCAAAAGAGAGCGAGAAGAGAAGGCAAAAACATGGTCGAACAACTAATGATCAAGAAGTGATCCTAGAACAACCTACGTCAAGCATTACTCCAACACCGTGTTCACTTCCCGAACTCCGCCGAGAAGAGACCATCACGGTTACACACGTGGTTGATTCATTTTAATTAAGTTAAGTTTCATGTTATCTACAACCGGACATTAACAAATTCCCATTTGCCCATAACCGCGGGCACGACTTTCGAAAGTTCAAATCCCTGCAGGGGAGTCCCAACTTAGCCCATCACAAGCTCTCACGGTCAACGAAGGATATTCTTCTAGCGGGAAGACCCGATCAGAATCAGCATCCCGGTTACAAGACATCCTCGACAATGGTAAAACAAGTCCAGCAACACCGCCCGAATGTGCCGACAAACCCTGATAGGAGCTGCACATATCTCGTTCTCAAGGAACACTCGGATAAGCAATCCGTACAACTAAAACCAGCCCTCGAGTTTCCCCGAGGTGGCGCTGCAAGGGGCTCTAGTTTGGACCAACACTTAGAGGAGCACTGGCCCGGGGGGGTTTAAATAAAGATGACCCTTGGGCTCCGGAAACCCAAGGGAAAAAGAGGCTAGGTGGCAAATGGTAAAACCAAGGTTGAGCATTTCTGGAGGAGTTTTATTCAAGGCGAACTGTCAAGGGGTTCCCATTATAACCCAACCGCGTAAGGAACGCAAAATCCGGGAACATAACACCGATATGACGGAAACTAGGGCGGCAAGAGTGGAACAAAACACTAGGCAAAAGGCCGAGCCTTCCACCCTTTACCAAGTATATAGATGCATTAAGATAAGCAACATAATATAATGATATCCCAACAATAAACAATGTTCCAATGAGGAACGATCTCCAATCTTCACCTGCAACTAGCAACGCTATAAGAGGGGCTGAGCAAAGCGGTAACATAGCCAATCAACGGTTTGCTAGGACATGGTGGGTTAGAGGTTTGACATGGCAATTTGGGAGGCATGATAAGCAATTGGTAGGCATCGTATCATAGGCATAGCAAAAGAGCGAGTATCTAGCAAGCAAAGATAAAAGTGATTTTGAGGGTATGATCATCTTGCCTACAAAGTTCTCAGAGTTGACTTGATCCTCGTGAGCGAACTCAACGGGCTCCTCGTTCACAAACTCGTCTCCCGGCTCTACCCAAACAAGAACAACAAGCAAACGGAACACAATAAACCACGTGCAATGCTCAAACAACATGATGCAAACATGGTATATGTGATATGTGATGCGATATGTGATGCATATGTGATGCATATGCGGGATGCGATATGTGATGCATATGCAAGATTTGACAAGGAATGATTGAACCTGGCCTCAACTTGGAAATCCAAGAGTGCCACTGGAAAGGTGAGGTGATTTTGGTTGAAATCGGTATAAAGATCATAGAAATCAGATGCACGGTTTGGAAATGGCAAGCAAAACAAATATGGCACCGGTCTGCGATAATCAGCAAGTAGCCAACTAAATGCAACAAGATAAATGTGCTATAGCACTCAAACATGACAACAAAATACATGGCAGGGATCCACTCATAATGCTTGACAAAAGATGAACACTGAGCTACGGCTAATTCAACCATTAACAGGTTTAAACAAGCATGGCAAAAGTGCAAATGATAACAGGTTTCAGACTTTGTGAAATTAACACAAGTCTGGAATTTAACATCAGGAAGCACACTTTAGAGCATGAAAAGTACATGCTACAGGAACTTAACATGGCAAAGCAAGGCATGGAATGAAGCTACTCAAAGCACTTAACAAAAGTCCCTTAGTGACCTTGAGCCAAAAGGGATCATAAAATACAATTGCAAGCATGTGAACATGGCAAAAACATAAACAGATCTCAGACTTAGTGAAAAACTGGAGCATGCAAAACAGTTAACGAGTAGGCATGTTTACGAGCTTGATGCACTCACTACAGAGCATGGCATGACAAACTAAGAATACGCACATCAAGAATACATGTCATAGAAGCTAGACATGGCAAGAACAACAACATAGCATGCACGGATCAATAGCAACATCCTCGGCAAAATCGCTAACAAGTCAACAATCTTCCAGGATTTACGAAATACCAAAAGTAGAGCTCGATTGACTCAAGCTAGGTTACTCCATAAATGCAAACAAAGACATGGATGGATAGAGCACCACAATGTTAGCAAATCATCCTTACTGATTATCCTCAAAAGAGGCACTGATCACTAGGAAACAACATGAACATATGGCATAATGACAAAAACAGACATCACATTCATTCATTCACGAACTGGGCAATCTCACGCTTCATTCGAGTCCACCAATACGCCTGCTTGAGGTCCTGGTACATCTTCATACTTCCAGGGTGGATGGAGAGGAGTGAATTGTGAGCCTCGTTGATAATGACTTTACGAAGGTCACCTTTAGGCACCACAATGCGATCCTCGAAGAAGAGAGTATCCTTGTCATCAAGGCGATAACACTTGTACTTGGATTGACTCTTGGTAATCCCAATCTTCACCTTCTTCACCATAGCATCAAGAAGTTGAGCCTCTTGAATTTGATCTTCCAAAGTAGGAGAGACTTGAAGGTTGGTGAGGAAACCTTGAGGAACAACTTGCAGATTGAGTTTGCTGAAAGCTTCACAAATCTCGAGTTGATAAGGCTTGAGAATCAGACTGTTGCAGTAAGCCTTCCTTCTCAATGCGTCAGCAATTAGATTGGCCTTGCCTGGAGTATATTCGATACTCGGATTATACTCTTGAATCATTTCGACCCAACGAGTCTTCCTGAGGTTGAGATTAGGCTGAGTGAAGATGTACTTAAGACTCTTCTGGTCGGTGAAGATGTCCACTTTTCTTCCCAATGAGAGATGTCTCCAAGTCAAAAGAGCATGCACAACTGCCGCCAACTCGAGGTCGTGAGTGGGGTAGTTCTTCTCGTTGGGCTTCAACTGGCGAGAAGTATAGGCCACAACTTTCTTCTCTTGCATCAACACTGCACCAAGACCTTGAAGAGAGGCATCGCAGAAGACCTCCAACGGTTTGGATTCATCAGGAGGAGTCAGAACTGGAGCAGTGACTAATTTCTCTTTCAGGGTGTTGAAAGCGATGTCACATTCAGGAGACCAAACGTACTTCACGTGCTTCTGGAGAAGGTTGGAAAGCGGCTTCGCGATCTTTGAAAAGTTCTCAACGAACCTTCGACAGTAGCTTGCGAGACCAAGGAAGCTGCGGAGTTGCTTCACGTTCTGAGGTGGTTCCCAATTCACAATTGCAGACACCTTCTCAGGATTCACCACTATGCCCTTGGCAGAGATGATATGACCAAGATAGAGAACCTCATCTAGCCAAAACTCGCACTTTGAAAACTTGGCGTAGAACTGTTGTTCTCTGAGCTTATCGAGCACCAAACGCAAGTGCTTGGCATGATCTTCCTTGTTCTTGGAAAATACCAAAATGTCATCGAGGTAGACCAGGACGAAGTCATTTGTGTAGGGGTTGAAGATGAAGTTCATCATGCGAGAGAAAGTTGGCGGAGCGTTGACGAGGCCAAAAGACATGACAGTGTATTCATATGAACCATAGCTTGTTCTGAACGCCATCTTGGGAATATCTTGCTCACGGATTCGAATCTGGTGATAGCCCATACAAAGATCAAGCTTGGAGAATACTTGAGCACCTTTGAGTTGTTCAAACAGCTCATTGATGTTGGGAAGTGGGTACTTGTTCTTTATAGTCTTCTTGTTTAATGGACGGTAGTCAACACAAAGTCGGTCCGTTCCATCCTTCTTCTTCACAAAAAGAACTCCACAACCCCTCGGAGAAGGACTAGGTCGGATGAGACCCATTCGCTCTTGAATATCGAGTTGCTTCTTCAGCTCCTTCAACTCTTCAGGTCCAAGCTTGTAAGGACGTTTGCAAACAGGTTCCGTGCCAGGCTCAAGATCGATGACGAATTCAACTGGCCGGTGCGGAGGCATTCCTGGAAGCTCTTCTGGAAAGACGTCTTGATATTCGCAAACGACTGGAATTTGAGAGATGGCATCTAGTTCACCCTTCTCATTGAGAGAAAACAGACGGATGGTATCATCATGAGCGGCAAAGACAATTACATCCTCAGACGAATGAGTCAATTGAATCTTCCTGGCAGCACAATCAAGCTGAGCCTTGTGCTTAGAAAGCCAGTCCATTCCTAGAATAAGATCAATATCCGAGTCACCAAGAACATTTGGAGAAGACAAGAACTTGTAGTCACCCAATGTGATTGAAACATCCGGAACGCATACTCGAGACGTCATTTGACGGGCCGGAGAGACAATAGCCAACGGTTTTGGCAACACTTGAGTAACAAAATCATGCTTAGATGCAAAAGGTCTCGAGATGAAACAATGCAATGCACCAGTGTCAAAAAGAACTCTTGCAGGAATATCATTAACAGGAAGGTTACCCATGATGACATCTGACGAGTCCTCTGCCTGAGCTGCATTCACCATGTTGACCTTGGCGTACTTGGGGTTATGCTTGACCACAGCTGTACTTGCCGATCTCATAGGAGGAGGAGGGAGACGCCTCTGATTGAAGCATTTGTTGGCATAGTGACCCTTCTGTTGGCACTTGTTGCACGTGACCTCTAAAAGCGGACGATGATATGGAGCACTTGATCTTGGAGCTTGAGACGAAGTCTTGTTCTAAAAGCTAGGGTTGGGGGGGGGGGAAGATCCACTGCCACCTTTGCTCTTCTGCTGATAAGGCTGACGGAACGAAGGAGGAAGCCAATACTTCTGCTGCTTAGCCACTTGAGTTGAGGAAGAAGGAGTTGCATCTCTGACTCGCTTCTTGGAAGCATCGCACTTCAGTTGAGCAGTCTCTTGCTTCATTGCCATGTTGTAAAACTCATGGTACCTCTTGGGCTCAAAGAGAATAAGAGCTAGCTGGATTTCTTCTCTGAGACCACCCCTGAAATGGTATATCATGCTCTTCTCGTCAGGGACGTCTTGCTTAGCAAAACGGGCGAGCTTCTGAAACATCTTATTGTACTCGTAAACAGACATAGTGCCTTACTTCAGGTTGCGGAATTCCTCATGCTTGCTTTCAACCACGCTCTGAGGAATATGATGAGCTTTGAAGTCTTGACAGAATTCATCCCAGGTAATCACATGGCCTCCTCTTGAATCTTTGTACTGCTGAAACCATTCTGCAGCTTGGTCTTTGAGTTGGAAGGAGGTGAACTTGACAAAGTCCTCAGGCCTGACGTTACTACACTCGAAATGCTTGCATATGTCCACGAGCCAATCATCAGCGTCTGTTGCCTCAACACAATTGCTGAAGGTCTTTGGCTGGTTAGCAAGGAACAGGTTGAGTGTAGCAAACTGATTCTGATTGTTGCCATGACCCTGGTTCCCTTGGCTGCGTGTTTGCATTGGTAGTGGCCATCACATCTTGCCATGCCTCCGGAGGTGGAGGTGGTGGTGGCGGATCAGGATTCGGAGTCGTGCGCGTTGGAGGACCCATCTTGAAGAGGTTGACATCCATTAACACATTGAGAAACAAATATTGAAATTGAATCAAACGAGTAGAAATTGCAACATATAGTCTTCACATCCGAACAAAATGAACGAATGCATTCCAATTGAAATGGTCACATATCCATAAATTGAGAAGCCACTTAGAATTGAGGTAGAAGAAAATGAACAAGGTACGGAACAAGAACAAATACTTGGTGAGGATTACCCAATCCCAAACCAAATATCCGTGGAAGACGAACTAGAGCTACAAGAACTCCCACCTATGAAACTCCCTAACCTTTCTGGTTATGCAATCAGGTGTCGGGGATACAGGGGAAGCATAATATCTCACCCAAATCTAGCAAATCCTACATCCAGCTGTATCCGTCCTTCAACACATAACCGAGAAAAACTTCGGAAACCATCTACCTCAACCTTCGAAAAGCATCCGTTATACGAGTTATGGCAATACTCCCGAACTCCCGCCCCAGTACTGGGTGGCGTCGAGGTTATCTCACCAACAACTGCATAAAAGAGATTTTCGATGTCGGCGAAACTCAGGTATTCCAGAATCTCAACGATAAAATTGTGATGACAACACCTCAGAGCTCCACTCCCCGGGACACTGCCACAACCCCTAAATGACAGGAGGCACCAAGAACAATGTTCTCATCACAAATCGATCGGAATGATTCCAAGGTACCCGCGTGATCCTAAATTTTTTTTACTGAAATTTGAGAAGAGAAGAGTCAAAACTCTATGTCAGGATGCCTTACCAGAGCGATGAAGGGACTGGGGAGTAAAAAGAATTCCTAAACTCTCCGATATATATAAACCTAAAGGACTCAAAACATTTTTCTAGACTCAAAAACGCCAACGATTCGATCAAGCAGGGGGATCCTAAGGTCGGGGAAGGCTCTGATTACCAACTTGTAACGCCCTCGATGCGGCTATATCTCCTACGTGTCGAAGCACGACTTAGGGGCATAACCGCATTGAAAGCAATGTCGCAAGTAAGGTAATCTTCACAACAACCCATGTAAATAGATAAAAGGGGAAAAGGTGCATAGTTGGCTTACACTCGCCACGTCACACAAATACATGAATAACATTACAATCATCCAATACACTCATGGTCCGACTACGGTACCAAAATAAAAGATCAACCCCCACATGCGACACGGTCCCCGATCGCCCCAACTGGGCACCACTACTGATCATCTGGGAAAGACACATAGTAACGACGAGAGTCTTCATCGAACTCCCACTTGAGCTCAAGCGCATCGTCTGGAACGGTATCATCGGTCCCTGCATCTGGTTTGGAAGTAATCTATGAGTCACGGGGACTTAGCAATCTCGCACCCTCACGATCAAGACTATTTAAGCTTATAGGTAAGGCAAGGTAATATGTGGAGCTGCAACAAGCGACTAGCATATATGGTGGCTAACATACGCAAAAGAGAGCGAGAAGAGAAGGCAAAAGCACGGTCGAACAACTAATGATCAAGAAGTGATCCTAGAACAACCTACGTCAAGCATTACTCCAACACCGTGTTCACTTCCCGGACCCTGCCGAGAAGAGACCATCACGGTTACACACGCGGTTGATTCATTTTAATTAAGTTAAGTTTCATGTTATCTACAGCCGGACATTAACAAATTCCCATCTGCCCATAACCGCGGGCACGTCTTTCGAAAGTTCAAATCCATGCAGGGGAGTCCCAACTTAGCCCATCACAAGCTCTCACGGTCAACGAAGGATATTCCTTCTAGCGGGAAGACCCGATCGGACTCGGTATCCCGGTTACAAGACATCCTCGACAATGGTAAAACAAGTCCAGCAATACCGCCCGAATGTGCCGACAAATCCCGATAGGAGCTGCACATATCACGTTCTCAGGGCACACTCGGATAAGCAATCCGTACAACTAAAACCAGCCCTCGAGTTTCCCCGAGGTGGCGTTGCAAGGGGTTCTAGTTTGGACCAACACTCAGAGGAGCACTGGCCCAGGGGGTTTAAATAAAGATGACCCTTGGGCTCCGGAAACCCAAGGGAAAAAGAGGCTAGGTGGCAAATGGTAAAACCAAGGTTGGACATTGCTGGAGGAGTTTTGTTCAAGGCGAACTGTCAAGGGGTTCCCATTATAACCCAACCGCGTAAGGAACGCAAAATCCAGGAACATAACACCGATATGACAGAAACTAGGGCGGCAAGAGTGGAACAAAACACTAGGCAAAAGGCTGAGCCTTCCACCCTTTACCAAGTATATAGATGCATTAAGATAAGCAAGATAATATAATGATATCCCAACAATATACAATGTTCCAACAAGGAACGATCTCCAATCTTCACCTGCAACTAGCAACGCTATAAGAGGGGTTGAGCAAAGCGGTAACATAGCCAATCAACAGTTTGCTAGGACATGGTGGGTTAGAGGTTTGACATGGCAATTTGGGAGGCATGATAAGCAAGTGGTAGGCATCGTAGCATAGGCATAGCAAAAGAGCGAGCGTCTAGCAAGCAAAGATAGAAGTGATTTTGAGGGTATGATCATCTTGCCTACAAAGTTCTCAGAGTTGACTTGATCCTCGTAAGCGAACTCAACAGGCTCCTCGTTGACAAACTCGTCTCCCAGCTCTACCAAAACAAGAACAATAAACAAACGGAACACAATCAACCACGTGCAATGCTCAAACAACATGATGCAAACATGGTATATGTGATATGTGATGCATATGTGATGCATATGCGGGATGCGATATGTGATGCATATGCAAGATTTGACAAGGAATGATTGAACCTGGCCTCAACTTGGAAATCCAAGAGTGCCACTGGAAAGGTGAGGTGATTTCGGTTTAAATCGGTATAAAGATCACCGAAATCGGATGCACGGTTTGGAAATGGCAAGCAAAACAAATATGGCACCGGTCTGCGATAATCAGCAAGTAGCCAACTAAATGCAACAAGATAAATGTGCTACAGCACTCAAACATGACAACAAAATACATGGCAGGGATGCACTCATAATGCTTGACAAAAGCTGAACACTGAGCTATGGCTAATTCATCCATTAACAGGCTTAAACAAGCATGGCAAAGATGCAAATGATAACAGGTTTCAGACTTTGTGAAATTAACACAAGTCTGGAATTTAACATCAGGAAGCACACTTTAGAGCATGAAAAGTACATGCTACAGGAACTGAACATGGAAAAGCAAAGCATGGCATGAAGCTACACAAAGCACTTAACAAAAGTCCCTTAGTGACCTTGAGCCAAAAGGGATCAGAAAATACAATTGCAAGCATGTGAACATGGCAAAAACATAAACAGATCTCAGACTTAGTGAAAAACTGGAGCATGCAAAACAGTTAACGAGTAGGCATGTTTACGAGCTCGATGCACTCACTACAGAGCATGGCATGACAAAATAAGCATACACACATCAATAATACATGTCATAGAAGCTAGACATGGCAAGAACAATAACATAGCATGCACAGATCAATAGCAACATCCTCGGCAAAATCGCTAACATGTCAACAATCTGCCAGGATTTACGAAATAGCAAAAGTAGAGCTCGATTGACTCAAGCTAGGGTACTCCATAAATGTAAACAAAGACATGGATTGATAGATAACCACAATGTTAGCAAATCATCCTTACTGATCATACTCAAAAGAGGCACGTATCACTAGGAAACAACATGAACATATGGCATAACGACAAAAACAGAACAAGGACTTGGTGAAATTCTAAGTCCCTGAAATCAGCATTACCGATTACGCTAGTTTGCAAGCTTGTGCTAGTCACCACACATATCACAAAAATACGTGGCAAGTACCTCTGTAAAGATGGCATGGCATATAACAAAACACATGTAGAGCTCAGGAGCATATCATGCACACATTAATCATGGCAAAAATGACAAATATCTATTTGATGAAACAGATCTGGCAAATTTACCACATAGCCCTCTTCCAACAGCATTTCTGGCATCAGGATGAGCTCAAAAGAAAATGATGCAATGAGATGAAATGATGTACTCGTCGGGACGAACATTTTGATATGCTAGCAAATTGGAGCTACGAATGCGGAGATACGACATGATGAAGATTGCAAAAAAAATAAGGGGAGAGGGGAAAGTCAACTGACTCCCGATCTGGATCTGGATCTGGCGAGTGCACTGTTCACCGGAGGTGGAGGTCGGAGGTCGCCGGACTTGAGGCTTCGCCGGATCTGGAGGGGAGCTCGCCGGTTGGAGCGAGAAGCGGCGGAGGGCGGCGCGTGGCGGCGGCGCGCGGGGCGATGTCGGCGACCGGGCGGCGGAGGAAGAGAAGAGGCGAGCGCGGCGGCTCCGAGCGGCTCTGGCGATGGAGCACGGCGGCGTCGGGCGGCTCGGGCCACCGGAGAAGAGAGAGCCTGGCGGCTCTCTGCCTAGGCGTGGGCGGCGGAGTATCGGGCCGCGGGGGCCCTCCCCGGGATTCGGCGGGCCGCGGGCGTCGGCGGGGAAGTGGGGACCGGCCTGAGACGCGTAGCGTGGAGCCGGGCGGACATGTCCGACGCGTGGATTTTTGTCCGGCGGCGGCGGGTGGAGTTTTTCTAGGGTTAGGGTGGAACGAGACCCGAGATTTTTGGAGGAGCTATTTATAGGCATAGAGGGAGCTAGGAAGCTCAGAATGAGGAGCGGTTTGCGGCCACGCGATCGTGATCGAACGCTCTAGACGATGGGAGAGGTTTTGGTGGGTTTTGGGCCAAATTGGAAGGGTGTTGGGCTGCAACACAAACGAGGCTTTCTCGGTCCCTCGGTTAACCGTAGGAGTATCAAACGAAGTCCAAATGGCACGAAACTTGACAGGCGGTCTACCAGTGGTAAACCAAGGCTGCTTGGCAAGTCTCGGTCCAATCCGGAAATGTTAACCCCCACACACGAAAAGAGGTAGAAAGGACCACCGGGTGACATAGGAGCGCCGGAATGCAAAACGGACAACGGGGAAAATGCTCGGATGCATGAGACAAACACGTATGCAAATGCAATGCACATGATGACATCATATGAGATGCATGACAAAGGCAACAACAAACGGAGAAAAAAACCCGAAACTGAGGAAATAAAATAACTTAGCGCCAGAAACGGCAAGAGTTGGGATACATATAAGGTAAATTACATCCGGGGTGTTACACCTGTGCATAGTCTGGGCAACGAACGTAGGGTTTGTTGCAAGGACAGAAGCCCCTGGGCCTAGCCCGAACGCGCCGCCGAGCGTCGTCAGGGTAGGCCCTAACCAGTGCACAGGCAGGAGCATAGTGGTGGCTCGCCCTTTTGAGATCTTTGCGTCTTCATTATCCTGAGCCCATGTCAGTTTCATGTTCTCCCGTGTGTCGCATAACGCCAATTGTAGTGGGGTCACTCTTGTAATGGCCCATGAATAGCTTTAACGCACGGGCGAGTATCTGCCAATTCACTCTTCCCACCACGCCCTTATCCTTGGCCATGTATGCAACATGCATTGAGTGGGGTAGGTAATGGATGCGCGTGGTGCTGGAGAGCATCAAGGTAGGGGCCCGGTCTTCTAGGATTGGTGGAGGAGGACGGCGATTACTCGCTGGGGGGTCAGCCCCTAGTCCTAGCCCGCCTATAAAAGCAGGGGTGAGGGGGAGTGGGAGTATTCATCCATATACCTCTCCTCCTCCATCCTCTACTTTCTTCTGGCTATGTTGAACGGGAGAGCCTGGGGCCAGGCCCCGGGCCCTGGCTTGGGTTTGGTGATGTCGAATGCTTGTGTTGATGCTTGGGGAGTGACTCTAGTCCGGGCCCGGAGGAGGTCTGGTGGGCGAGCCATTCGTGGTGCGGGAGATATCAAGCTTTCCCATTGTAGTGGAATGCTTACCTCCTCTGCCCTGGTCGGCCGTCTGGTGGGGAGCGTTGGGTCTTGCCACGAGCCACTGCAGCTCGCCGGCCTGGCGACCAGGTTCTTGGAGCCTCCAATGCCCGTACGGGATGGAAGGCTCGGGATTGTTGGTAATCCCAGCGCTGCTCCTTCCAGCGGAACCGGGGCCAGCGCTGGAGAAAAGGGCGTCTTCCTGCCCGCCAAGGTGGGGAGCAGTGCTCCGCAAGCACCCTGGCCGTCTTAGCTGTCGGCCGCTTCTTCGGGGAAGGCAACGTGCCGGGGGTCCACGTCTCCCTGGAGTGGTGGTGATGGAGAGAAATCGAGGGAAGACAGAGAAGGTGGGTAGCAGTGCGTCAGGTCAGAGTATGATGGCACCGACGCCTTCGTCTCCTATTGGTGACCTGCCGCCTTGTCTTTCCACACTTCCCCTCCCTCCCCGACACCATCATCACCAATCTCTTCGGGTGATACCTGTGGAGGGATGTTCCCTTGGTGCCTTCGCTCCCCCTCCAACAGTCTTCCAGCTGAGCTTTGGTGGTTCCTCCCACCGGTGCTTGTGCGAGGGCTTCTTGCTAGTCCTGGAGGTGGTGACTAGGGCACCACCGAGCTGCTCCCCGTGCCCCTCCTTCACAGCCTCAGCACTCCCGATCTTGTCAGGCTGCGCCCGGCAGGCCATGATGGGATCGGGATGGGCTCCTGCTTGGGTGTTCCTTTAGTCCTCTCATCTTCCCACCGCAATACCTAGTGGATAAAGAGCGAAAAGAGGATATTACGGGGCACTTATCTTTTCTCAATCATAAATCTATAGGCACTAGCCAAATTTTAGTTCAAATTATGTAATATCTTTAATCCATGTTTGAGTCCTATAAGGTCTGTACTTATTTGATCAGCACATTAATGAAAAAGGTAAACCTTGCCGGGAACTCATGCATGTAGTATGTCCATGCAGAGGTGGCACTACTGCAGTATGCTGCTAACGCGACAATACATTCAGAGACCCTTTAACGAAACTATGTGCGATGCATTAATCGCAAACGGGGATGTAAAAACCCGTCAAAAAAGATGCAAAACGTTTGCGATGGCAGAGACATCAAACACGGTTCAGATTTTAGTTATGTGTGCGATGCTGGGCATATGGTTGATCCAGCAGAACTGTTTGTGATGAGGAAGAACAACAAAAACGGGAAGCCATATCAATGTGTGTGTGATATACGGCATACAGTTTGCTCTGATGAACTGTTTGCTATTAGGGAATGCAACAGAAACTGACAGCCAGAACAAGGTGTGTGTGATATAAATCATACGGTTCAGTCGGACAAACTATTTTCAATTAGGCAAGAGAACGAAAACAGTTCATCTTCACAAGATGTGTGTGATATGTGGCATTTGCGATGAGTCAAAAGAACACAAATGATTTATGTAAACCAGATTTGTGTGATACGCACCAAACAGCCCACTCGGATGAACTATTTGCGATGAGAAATTATAACACAGATGATTACTACAGTAAGTTTGCGTGCAATTATGTTTGTACAAAAAACTTTGGAAAATGCGAACTAGTTGCTTGCAGTGGCTAGGAGTATCACACACGATGCGTCTGCGAGTACTCGTGTGCGATGATTAGTAAGTTACACATAATAAACAGCTGCAAGGGTGATATGCTGATCATGGAGTATGAGAAGACCGTCATCGGAAGGCCGCTGGCTCAGCCTTTTAGCCTATATGTTCTTATAATTGTATGCATAAGTAGGTCATGAGTGCTTTATGCTTTGCCGCATGTGGCATTTAAATTATCCTGAATATGTAAGACAACTATTAACCATTGCCATTGTAAATTTGCCTCAACAGGGAGCATAGCGCACGCAGGGACGCCAGAGCGAACAACCACGTGGTCAACCTTCTGGCACCCCGTGGGAGACACCACGGCACATCCATAGGAATGATGGTTATATCATGACCGTGTGTGATAGTGGGCAGACACGTACACGTACATTCGAGAACAAGGGCCCATGTTTCGGGCTTTCAATGCGTGGCATACAGTTGATCCAAAAGAACTGTTTGCGATGAGGCAAAATGACAGAAACAGGGCTTTATAGGCCCAGAACCATCAATAGATTTTGACTTTGTTTCTCGTCACATTGCAGATTACAATGCAATAAGTAATTGCAAATCTGTTCACACAGATCAAACTAATATGTGTTCACACCGATCAAACTAATATGTGTTCACACTTAGCACCGGGCTATAAAAACTACCCACTCGAGAATTACTTCACAGTTCCTCTCCTCATCACCCACGAAACTGGTCTTTCCTGTCAAGTCGTTCCACCATGACCGGTAGGATTTCGGGTGGACATATAACCAGGCAACAAAGACCAAGGCCGTAGAAACACTAGAGAGGTCTCGCAGCGAAGCGGCAGCCGCAACAAAGATGTCCCGGCACGCCGCAGAGCCCTCGAACAAGCTCTCACGGGCACGCGAGGGATCTCGCAAGCGCACTCTCCGTGTTGGCAATCGCGGCGAGCTAGCGTTGCTGAAGTCCTTGGCCGGTGACGATGACATTCTCGCTGGCCTCATTAAGCAGCAGGAGCTAGTCGACGGCTTGATGAAGCTGCTCGAGATCAGCGATGCCTCGGTTGACAAGGCGATCGGCCTCGTCGAGCAACTCATGGGTGACAATGCAAAGCTCCTCATGGCGCTTGCTGAGGAGGAGGAGGTCGCCGGCTGGAAGATGCTGCATGAGCAGAGCAGTGCCTCGGGGATGACGCTGACAGCGGTCATCGAGAAACTGATGGGTGTCTTGAGGAAGCTCCGGATCGAGCGCGAGCAGGAGGTGGAGTAATTTGTGGTTGATTTCAAGCAAAGTCATGAGGAATTGAAGGAGCTGGAGGATGTCATCGCCCGGTGATCCATCGACGAGTAGAGATAGTAGTGATCCAGATCGTTGTCTGCGATTTCCTTCTTCTCCTTTGCCGCATGTGGCATTTTAAATTATCCATAAGACAATTATTATCTGTGCCATTGTAAATTTTTCGTCGTATTATCCGTTGCCATTTTATGTGTGGTCGTATTATCCGTTGCCCTATGTGGCAAATTAAGTAAGGCCGGAATACAAGTTGAAAACACGAACAAAGCAAATGCTACCATGGGATCACAAGCAAACACCCTCCGTCCAGGTGCTTTAATTAACCCATTAATGGAGAAGTTGTGAGTGAGGCGGGCGGCGGCTGGTGCATGGAGGTTAAAGAGCTCGCTTCCCGGTGAGCATGGGCGGCCTTGCTGCTCGCACATGTCCCGTCGAGCCTGCGAGGTGGACATGATGCATGTGTCCCGTCGAGCCTGCGCGGCGGAGTGGTCGCACATGTCCCATCAAGCCTGCACGACAGACTTCTCGCGCTCGTCCCGTCTAATCAAACAGCTGCACGCACGCCACCGAGTATGGTTAAATTTTGACACGATTCATATAATACAGTCGTTTGTGATATTAACGTGTCAGCTTTTTGTTTCAAAAAGGACTTCATTGGCTACTAATGTGTGCGCCTCTTCTCAAACTAGACGATTTTTTACAACGACATATACGTGACATGTCATGAAACCATGCCAAGTTTCATGTTTTTTGGGTGAGTTTTTATTTAATGGGATTTAAAAACTGAGATTCTGAATGTTTCAGGACGACAACAAGTTTGTAATTCATTCCCATTCCTTAAATGATACCTAAACATGCACCCAATGACACATGTACGATTTCCCACCCATTTTGCTTCACTGGAGCATGTGCTTGTAGTTCAAATTTGAATTATGGACTACATTAAATGCATAGAAAACTTAATTAGTAATATATACAATGGCCAAACGAACCCTGAACAGTTTCAAATTTCAGCACGACACTCTTGTTATTCTACGTTACCTGTAGAAAACAAAGTTCAAGGCGAGAAGAGGCAGTAATTAGCATTCCGCCCACCGAAACACGAGGGTTGCGAGAAGCTTCGGTTTGTAAAAGGCTTGTAATATAGCTTCGCCCAAATTGGATAATTATATGTACCATGTAGTGATACCCTGCCAAGTTTCATGATTTCCTGGTGAGTTTTGGATTTACAGAGATTTAAAAACCGAGATTCGCAATGTTTGTTGCCAAGGCAGGACGGCGAGACGGTTGAATTCATTCTCATTCGTTCCATGGGATCTAAGCATGCACCCCAAGGACACATGTACGTTTTTTCTAGCCATTTTGGTGCACTGGAGCATGTATTTGTAGTTCGGATTTGAATTATGGACATTAAATGCCTAGAAGACTTAATTAATGAATAAAAAGGGTCAAACGAAGCCTGAATGATTTCAAAGTTCAACGCGAATCTCCCGTTGTTCCATGTTGCGTGTAGAAGAAAATACGAGGCTAGAAGAGGGAGCGATTATCATTTGGCCCACAAGGGGACACGTTTCCCTATCGAAACCACGAGGATTCTTGCGATAGGCTCCGGTTTGTAAGAGGTTTCTAATAAAGCTTGGCCCAAATTGGCAACATTTTAGCATGACATATATGTGCCATGACGTGACACCATGCCACCTTTGATGACTTCTGGTGAGTTTTGGATTTATGGGGATTTAAAAACCAAGATTCCAAATGTTTGAGGATGAGCGAGGATGCCGGTACGATTGTAATTCATTCCCATTCCTGGCATGGGACCTAAACATGCACCCAAGGACACATCTACAATTTTTCTATCCATTTTGGTGAACTTGAGCATGTATTTGTAGTTCATATTTGAATTATGGACATTAAATGCCTAGGAAACTCAATTATTGTATAAAAGGCCAAACTAACCCGCAATCAGTTTAAATTTCAGCATGGATATCATGTTGTTCGATGTTGCCCGTAGAAGAAAATACAAGGCGAAAAGAGGGAGCGATTACGTTTCACCACAAGGGGAACACATTTCCCTATCTGAACCACGAGACTTGTTTGAGAGAAGCTCCAGTTTGTAAGAGGTTTGTAATAAAGCTTGGCCCAAATTGGCAATGTTTTTACCATGACATATATGTGCCATGACGTGACACCATGCCACCTTTGATGACTTTCTGATGAGTTTTGGATGTATGGGGATTTAAAAACCGAGATTCCAAATGTTTGAGGACGAGCCAGGACGCTAGTATGGTTGTAATTCGTTCCCATTCCTGGCATGGGACCTAAACATGCACCCAAGGACACATGTATAATTTTTCTAGCCATTTTGGTGAACTGGAGCATGTACTTGTAGTTTAGATTTGAATTATGGACATTAAATGCCTAGGAAACTCAATTAGTGTATAAAAAGGCCAAACGAACCCTCAATCAGTTTAAATTTCATCATGGATATCCTGTCGTTCCATGTTGCCCATAGAACAAAATACAAGGCGAATAGAGGTAGTGATTACGTTTCACCACAAGGGGAACACGTTTCCCTATCGGAACCATGAGGCTTCTTTGAGGGAAGCTACAGTTTGTAAGAGGTGTGTAATAAAGCTTGGCCCAAATTGGACAATGTTTTTACCACGACATATATGCGCCATGACGTGACACCATGCCAACTTTCATGACTTTCTGGTGAGTTTAGGATTTACGGGGATTTAAAAACCGAGATTCTAAGTATTTGAGGACGAGCCAAGACGCCGGTACGGTTGTAATTTGTTCCCATTCCTTCAATGAGACCTAACATGCACCCAAGGACACATGTATAAGTTTTCTAGCCATTCTGGTGAACTGGAGCATGTATTTGTTGTTCAGATTTGAATTATGGACATTAAATATGCCTAGGAAACTCTATTAGTGTATAAAAAGGCTGAACGAACCCTGAATAAGTTTAAATTGCAGCACGGATATCCTGACATTCAATGTTGCCCGTAGAAGAAAATACAAGGCGGAAAGAGGCAGTGATTATGTTTCAACAACAAGGGGAACACGTTTCCCTATCGGAACCATGAGGCTTCTTTGAGAGAAGCTTCAATTTGTAAGAGGTTTGTAATAAAGCTTGGCCCAAATTGGACAATATTTTTACCACGACATATATGTGCCATAACATGACACCATGCCTACTTTCATGACTTTCTGGTGAGTTTAGGATTTACGGGGATTTAAAAACCGAGATTCCAAATGTCTAAGGATGAGCCAGGACGCCGGTACGGTTGTAATTCGTTCCCATTCCTAGCATGGGACCTAAACATGCACCCAATGACACATGTATAATTTTTCTAGCCATTTTGGTGAACTGGAGCATGTATTTGTAGTTCAGATTTGAATTATGGACATTAAATGCCTAGGAAACTCAATTAGTGTATAAAAAGGCCAAACGAACCCTGAATAAGTTTAAATTTTAGCACGGATATCTTGTTGTTCCATATTGCCGGTAGAATAAAATACAAGGCAAAAAGAGGCAGTGATTATCATTTTCCCCACAAGGGGGACACATTTCCCAATTGGACCACGAGGCTTCTTTGAGAGAAGCTCCGGTTTGTAAGAGGCTTCTAATAAAACTTGCGCCAAAATGGATGAAAAAAATTCCTCGACATATATGTGCCATGTCGTGACACCATGCCAAGTTTCATGATTTTCGAGTGAGTTTTGGATTTACTGAGATTTAAAAACCGAGATTCTTCTCACGAAATGTTTTCAAATAGCACACGGTTCACTCACGAAAGCCGTGTGCCTACCAAACCGTGGCCGAGACACCCCCCGTTCCCCCTGCTGCACGTGTGATCTGAGTCATGCGTTCTGATTGGCCAGAACCCAAACCCCACGGATCATACGTCTGCACCGTTAGATGCTCCCAGATCGAACGACAACCCTCAGCCCTTTTGACAACAAATGCAGTACATGGGTAAGCACTATGCGCATGTGTCGTTCTAGCTCACGCGTCCCTCTCTACTACATTTTCTAAACAGGCTACCGTTTCCCACCACTCCTCTCATTGGTTTCCCGCCTCTTCTCCCATCGGTTTCCCGCTACTAGTGTCAGTGCTCATTGAAGGCTAGACAGGGACACACCAGCCATGTAAATATCACACATAGTTTCTAAAAGCACAAATGTCCGTGATATGAGGGAGTAGGTCCCATAGGGTGACGAGCATGAAACTCCCTAAAGGCAAGTTGGCAATTCCTATCAACAAGGTGTCGCTTACAATACGTATCCTAGTCGAATAGAACGCAGAAATTAAGCGTGCTCAGGCTAGGGTAGTTCAAGGATGGGTGACCCGGTGGGAAGTTACATATCTCAAGATTCATTTAATCGCCATGACAATGTCATTAAAGAGATAAATATCTCTATAGTTACCTTATCTCTATAATGACCTGACATGCTGATTATATAAACCTTGGGATCCTTGTTTTGCTAATTTGTAGACTATGTTTTTATAGGTTATTTTTTGCTGTAAAATCACCACGACTGCGCAAGCGCGAGCAAATGGTGGAGGTACTAGCTTAACCGCGTGCGATGCAAGTGCGCTGTAAAATCACCATGACCGCGCAAGCTAAAGGCGGGTAAGTTTATTTAGAAATTAGGATGAACCGTGTGCGATAGAACAGCTAGCTAGAAATATAAAAAAACTACCCGCCTTGAGCATTGCAAAAATTGGTAGTTCCGCCACTTTTCCTTATTATCATACACACATATTCTTATTGGACCGTGCGCGATCTTGGGCACTCCCGCCCCGCATCAATTCCTTTACCCAAATTTTAGTAGCTGTCGTACTTCAACTGCCGCTCACACTCCTGCAGCACCGACCTTGTAGTAAAATTGCAGTAGCCGAGGCATTTGAACCATCGCCCTCGCTCGTCCACCACCATCTCCACCCACCATTACTAGAATTTTCAGTAGTTGCGGCGTATCCTCAAACACCACCATCCCCCCTCCACAGTCCCCCCACCCAGCCCCCTGCCCCCTCGAACCCTAGCTCGCGGCCACCGCCGGCGCCGCCGCCAACCCATGCCGGTCTGCGCATTCCTCGTAGCTTAGATAATAAAGTTCAGGTTACCCAGCGATTCCCATACCGTCGTCCCACTCCCCTGAGTTTCTAGATGAGGCATGCGGTGTCCCTCCCCGCCAGATCCACATCCCCTGCTCCCGAATACCGCAGCCTAAGCTCGACCACGTATCCCGGGGAGCCCGACGAGCGTTCGGCCAAGAAGAGGTTTATCATGGCCTCTCTGGAGGACGTTGGCGTGGTGGTCGCCGTTCTCGCCGACTATTCGATCCCGGAGCAACATGTCACCGCGGAAGCCGGCGCAGACGTTGACTATGTTGACATGCCAAAGGCTTCATGTCAGCGAGCTTGCATACTACTGTATCTCGGGAAAACTGGCTACGACATCAAGCTCGTCGATAGCAACGGCTTCACGCGGGCCATGTCACAGGTTACGTGGTCCATCCCCAACCCCTCTAGTTCAACCGCCGTCGATCTCTTCGACGGCCCTGCCGCTGATCTCCTCCGCCAAGCAGTCAAGGATTTGCGATCCTTATATGCCATCGAGCCCATTTTGTCATTTTTGAAGGACATGATCTACAGGGGCGGCTTGGGATCCTCAATTGCAAGTCAGATCTCATCGACCACGACCACGACCATGAGGAGGGCACCCACAAAGGTTCTTCCAAGGTGAAACAGCCCATCTGTGACACTAGAGAGCGCACCACGGGTCTGTGCTCTTCCAACTGGAAGGATCCAGTCCATGAAATGTGAGGCAACATCCTATCAGCAAATCTTACCTTTTCTAGCTTGCCAACCCATACCCTTTGTGGTAGTAGCATTTGTCGTGCGGTGCTATAACTGTGTCTTATTTAATAATTTCAGTTATGCAAAAATGTATTGTTCAATAGGTCTATGTGATGCTTAAGTATGAATTGTCCACTTCAGTTTCATGAATGGCTATATTTGGTTGTTTATAGTGAGTAGATGTCTTGTTTGTCTGTGTTTGGTTGTTAGGTTTGTTGCAATGAGCATTTTTCCAGCTATCGAGCCGATGCCTTATTTATATGTATTTGGTTCTTAGTTTGGTTGCAGTGAGCATTTGTCCAGTTATCAAGAAGATGCCTTTTTATCTATATTTGGTTGTTAGGTTGCTTTTTTTAGCATTTGTCCGGTTTTCAATCAGATGCCTTGTTTATCTATATTTTCTTGTTAGGTTGGTTGCAGTGACCATTTGTCCAGTTTTCAAGCATATGCCTTGTTTATCTGTATTTGCTTGTTAGGTTGGTTGCATTGAGACTCTGTCCAGTTTTCAATGGCTATATTTGGTTGTTATAATGATCATTCATGCCTTGTTTATTTCAGTCATTCACAATGTGTTGTTCATTATGTGCAAGTCGGAACTGTGCTGCTCGACTACATCAATTCCAGCTTGAACGACTATATTTGGTTCCAGTTATGCCTAGTGTAGTTAACACATGCCCTTTATTTTAGTTTTACACATTTATCTAGTGTGATGTTTAAGCATTACCTATGTTCTATTCATTTTCAACAATACCAGTTTGAATTGCAATATTTGATGGCTGTTAAGCCTGCTGTCGGTAACATTGCCTTCCATTTTATATATGCTTTAACAGCATGCTGAAACCAACACATTCAAGCTATCATTTGGAGATGATGTTGTTTACCTTTGCTATATTTGTTTGATGTTTAGGTTGTTGTACTTATCATGCCTTTCCACAACTTATGGAGGACAACAACGGGAGTGGCCACCGTTTTCCGCTCAGGTTAGCTTCATCCCTCGGCTTGTATTCCCCCCGTCGTTCCATAATGTAGTGCATATAGATCTAGGCCTGGACACTTGTTAGCTTCTAATATTGAATTGTTGCTTGTAGGTACATATGCCCTTGGCAAGGATCCACACATCAACCCTTTTTGCGTATGGGGCGATGAGATATTCATGAACAAGCATCAAGTGGGGAAACTGATAAGGATTATTAGCAAAAATATACGAATGGTGGTAAGCAAATTATTTGTTTATGCTCTATTTAACACAACGGTGAGCTGTAGGATGGTAACTACAAACTCTGCAGCCTTCTCTTTTTACTGCCCATAATGAGTTGTTAGACAACAAAGTCTAAATCTTTTTCATTCGCATTGGTTCTTGAAGCAGTTCACTCAGGATTACCTCGCAAAGTACATGATTGGTGGACACGCAATGAAGGTTAAAGTATTTCATCCAGACTACAATGAGCATCAAGAAGTCGTAATGAAGACAGTGAAGGATGAATGGGCAGTCATCACAAGGGGTTGGCCTAGAGTCGTGCACGCATTATGCATGGAGGAGGGCACAATATGGGCATTCCGCTTTACCTTCTCCAGCAACCAGAATGTCTTTCGCTTCTCTCTTTAGAGTCTTTAGTACAATTGTGGTTCATCATTCTTTACTTGGTGCTTCTGTAGTTCTTTAGTATACGTACCTGTGCATCGAATTATGCATTCGTGGTTGAACCTATATTTGTAATAAACATGGTTGCATATGAAATAAGCCTACTATCAAATTCAAAACATGTGATTTTTAAATTAGGGATTAATTAGGGATTACACTGCACATGGTTGGCGAAATCAAAACATCTGCGATAGACGTTGAGATCAAACACGTTTCTAGGATCTGCTACGAGTGCGATCAATCTCCACTGCACACACGATCAGCCAAGAAAAAACATGTGTGATTAACAACAACATCGCACATAGTTCTTTCTTATTAAATGTTTGCGATAGTCACCTTATCACACACGCTTTGAAATTATGGACTATTTGTGATGTTGTGCGCATCGCAAACGTTTGGTCATAGAAGAACTACACGTTTGTGATAGTTGCCTTATCGTACACGATTCGCAACCATGAACTATTTCTGATGAAGTTTGCATCATAAACGTTGCACCACAGAATAGCGTGTGTGATAGTTGTCCTGTACGACGATGTTACGATAGTCCGACGTTTTGTAATCCTATCTGACACTCGTACGATGATTAGCTAATCTTCTTAATTAGTTATCGCATATGGTTTGGGACAAGCGAATGTGTGTGATTGTATGCTTATCATACACATTCTATAATAGTGAACCATTTGTGATGGGTCATGCATCATAAACGTAGCGCCACAGAATACCAACTGCGATGGCAATGCGAGAAGAAATGAGTAGGAGTATTGTATATGCATCTTGGCTCCCTATCCCTGACTGTTTCTGGGTCGTGTGGGAAGTACCCCCCTATCGCCCACACTTACTTGGCGACGATTCCAAATGTCGTCGCGGAAAGGGGTTAAAAACCGTTTGTATAGCATCGACACGTACTAGTGTGGGATGCCTCTATACTTTTAAGTAAACAAGTTTTCCCGGCAGGCTATCCTTCCGGTACGCTTAGTTTTGTTCCCATGGAGTTAGGCCTACCGGGAACAGATCTTGAAGAGGGACCAGCACCCCGCCAGTCCTTTTTCGTCAAAGGCCACTGCGACCATCCTCACCGAAGCAATGTTCGAGTCAAGGGATGGGAGCACCTAAGTTTCGAAAGGCAGCGAGGGTTTCTTATGCACATGTCCTTACTTACAGAACATGTACGGATAAGAGGAGGAACTTATCTGTTTGGCTTGTCGGAGATCGCAATGTAGGCTCAATATTCCATGAGTTTTGCAATTGAATGCCATCTCCGGTCTCCAGATGGATTGCGCCAGGTCTGGTGACTCGTACTACCCGGTAAGGGCCTTCCCACTTCGGCGTCAACTTGTTTGTACCCTTGGCGGACTAAACGCGCCTAAGGACAAGGTCGCCTTCCTCAAAACACCGGGCATCAACCCTATGGCCGTGATAGCGACGCAGGGCTTGCTAGTAGTGTGCAGCATGCGTAGCAGCCCGGAGACGGTTCTCCTCGAGAAGCACAGCGTCGTCACACCGGTGTTGTTCCTGCGCTACTTCATCGTAGGCAAGAACTCAAGGTGACCCATAAATGAGTTCCGTGGGGATAACTACTTCTGCCCCATAGACTAGGGCGAAGGGAGTATGCCCGGTAGGTCGATTTGGTGTCGTTCTGAGGGACTAAAGAACCACCACCAGCTCGTCGATCATCGCCTGCCACACTTCTACAGCTTATCAAATGTTCTTGTCTTGAGTCCTCGCAATGCTTCACCATTCGCCCTCTCAGCTTGCCCATTGCTTCTGGGATGTGCAAAAGAAGCAAATGAGATCTTGCATCCGAGGGCATGAACATATTGCATGAAGGCGCGACTCATGAATTGGGTGCTGTTGTCAGTGATGATCCGGGCAGGGACCTCGAAGCAGCACACCAATTCTTTCAAGAACTTGATAGCTGACTAAGCAGTCACCTTTCTCACGGCTTCTACTTCCGACCACTTTGTAAACTTGTCGATTGCAATGAACAAGAATTCAAAGCCCTCGACAGCACGGGGGAAAGGGCTGAGGATATCGAGCCCCCAGACCGAAAACGGCCATGACAAAGGGATTGTCTGAAGAGCTTGGACAGGCAGATGGATGTTCTTGGAATGGAACTGGCAGGCTTCACATTTGGTGACTAGCTCGACCGCATCTTGGAGGGTTGTGGGCCAATAGAGTCCTTGCCGGAATGCCTTCCCAACCAAAGCCCTCGATCCAATGTGGGAGCTGCACATGCCTTTGTGTATTTCTGCCAGCAGTTCCTTTCCTTCTTCCCGGCAAATGCACTTCAATTTCACACCGTTGGGCCTTCTTCTATATAGTGTGTCATCGACGAACTGATACATACTGGCCCTCCGGGCTACTCTTTCAGCTTCTTCTTGATCTTTGGGAAGTTCTCCGGTTTGGAGGAAATGAACTATGTGGCGTGCCCAAGTTGGAGCCTGGGGATCGGCAACAAGGGACTAGAGGCACCTCCTCCTTCGTGGGAGCGCAACCCTTGACCATGAGGACCGGTGGTCTAGTGGGAGGGGGTAGCTCAGCAGCTGAAGGGGAGTTGTTCCCATCAAGCTCTCTGCCGGGAGCCCTGGGAGGCTCTACCGGGAGAGGCTTGCCGGAGTCCAGTTTCGTTCTCTTCCGGGCCATTGTTGCCGGGGATACGGAGGGCTGAGTAAGGTGGAGAACAAAAGTTCCTGGTTCCACTGGAAGCTTCTGTGCAGTGCACTTTCACAGATGATCAGCAATGTTGTTTTCCGCATGGGGTACGTGCTCTGTTGGCAATCCGTCAAAGAGCTCCTCCAGTCTTCTCACTTCCTCAACGCATGACTCCATCAATGGACTTTGGTAATCCTTGTTTACTTTTCTCACCACAAGTTGTGAATCTCCTCAAATGATCAGCTTCTTGATCCCCAATTCTGTTGTAATCCTGAGCCCGGCAAGGAGCCCTTCATACTCTGCAGTATTGTTGGTCGCCTCCTCCCGGGGAAAATGCATCTGGACAACATACTTAAGGTGATATCCAGTGGGAGCAATGAGAAGCACACCAGCCCCCGCACCTTGTAGGGAGAAGGCACCATCGGAATACATTATCCATTCTTGGGGTGCTTCCTTGCCGGGAATAATTGTCTCAAGTACCTCTTCATCGGGGTTGGCATCCATTATGCAATAAACTCTGTCAATGCTCTGCTCTGAATTGTTGATGTGCTTTCAAACTTCGGGCCAAAGCTGGATAACTCCAATGCCTACTCCACTATTCTGTCGGTAGCCTTAGGGTTTCGGAGTATCCTTTGAAAAGGGAAGCGAGTGACAACTGTGATCTCGTGTGCTTGGAAGTAGTGGCACAGTTTCCTTGAGGCCATGACAAGGCCAAACATCAACTTTTGCACACCAGAGGACCTGGATCGAGCCCCTTGCAATAGGGAGCTAACAAAGTATACTGGGCGCTGCACCACTTTCTTCCTTGCCGCATCCTTGGGGTTGCCTCCGCTGCCGTGCTCTCCTCTATCTTGATCCATGTCTGGCCTTGCTGGGCTATGCTCACTCTCTCTCCCGGAAGGGAAATTGGCTGAGGCTGCTGCCTCTTCCACATCCCGATGCGCCACTAGTGCTTTACTAACCACTTGATTAGTTGCCGCCAAGTATAACAGCAATGGCTCTTGTGGTTTGGGAGCAACCAAAGTGGGCACATAAGACAAGTAGGTCTTCAAATCTTGCAGTGTTGTGTCTGCTTCCGGAGTCCACTTCATGGGTCCCGCGTTCTTCAAGATTTTGGAGAATGGCAAGGCGCGCTCAGCAGACTTGGAGATGAATCTGCTAAGCACGGCAACGCACCCTATCAAACGCCTCACATCCTTAACTATCTTAGGTGCCTGAATCTGCTCAATAACCTTGATCTTATCGGGGTTGGCTTCTATCCCGCAATGGGCACAAAGAAAACAAGTAGCTTGCCAGAGGGAATGCCAAACACACACTTCTCTGGGTTCAAATTCAAGTTGATCTTGCGCAGATTAGCAAACGTCTCTTCTAAGTCCTGGATGAGGGTCGATCTGTCCTTGGTCTTGACCATAGTATCATCCATGTAAGCTTCAATATTCATGTGCATGTGTGATTTAAAACCAATCTGGACTGCTCTTGCAAAAGTGGATCCAGCACTCTTCAACCTGAAAGGCATTCGCATGAAGCAGTATGTGCCACATGGGGTGATGAATGAGGACTTCTCTTCATCTTCCTTGGACATAAAGATTTGGTAATATCCATAGTATGCATCCAGAAAAGAGAGCAAATCATACACGGAAGTGGATCCACAATCTGGTCAATGCACGACAAGGGAAAGGGGTCCTTCGGGCATGCCTTGCTCAAATTCGTGAAATCTATGCAAAGCGTCCATTTCCCATTAGCCTTGCACACAACCACTGGGTTTGCTAACCATGTTGGATGTAGTACTCCTCTGACCAAACCTGCTGCCTCAAGTTTCTTGATTTCCTCGGCAATGAACTGTTGCCGCTCCAAGGCTTGCTTCCAAACTTTCTGCTTGACGGGTCGGGCATGTGAGCAGAAAGCAAGGTGGTGCTCGATTACCTCCCTGGGAACATCAGGGATATCAGGTGGTTGCCAGGGAAACACATTGATATTCTCCCACAGGAAGGCAACAAGTGCGCTTTCCTATTTGTCATCATGGGTGGCACTGATAGTGAAAGTACCATCAGCGCCAGCCAGCCCTGTCGGGACCTTTTTCACATGGGGTGCAACAGCCTTGGATCTTTTGTTGTTGGAACTCTCCGGCAAGTCATCAATAGGCGCAGCATACTCCAAAGAGGTACGCTTCCTGGATTCCTTGCTGGTGTCCCTGCTAGCCTTCTTCTTCTCGTTGCTTTCCTTGGCAGGAACTATGGCTTCAGCGGCCTCTGCCGCGACTGCGTCCTGGTACATCTTGTCCACGCAAATGATTGCGTCCTTCTTGTCTGAAGGAATGGAAATGATGTCCACCGGCCCTAGCATCTTCAAGGTGTTGTAGGCATAGTGGGATGCCGCCATGAATTTGGCCCAAGCTGGGCATCCAAGGATTCTGTTGTACGGCTGGGGGGTCGACCACATCAAACACAACCTTCTCAGTCTGGTAATTCAACTCCCCCCAAATTTCATTGGCAATGTGATACTTCCTTTAGGACAACTCCTGCTGGGGTTGATTCCTTGAAACATGCCCGTGACCTTGAGCTCTTCCTCTGCTATCTAGAGTTTACTGATGACCTTCAGGGAAATCAGATTCAACTTGGCCCCGCCATCAACCAACATCTTTGTGACTTTGAGGTTGCGGATTGTTGGTGAGACTAACAGCGGCAAGAACCTTACCGCGGTGGTGCGGTCAGGGTGGTCCTCTTCATCAAAGATGATGGGCGTGCGTGACCACTTGAGCAGC
Source organism: Triticum urartu (assembly GCF_003073215.2). Lineage (NCBI taxonomy): Eukaryota > Viridiplantae > Streptophyta > Magnoliopsida > Poales > Poaceae > Triticum > Triticum urartu. The sequence goes on from NC_053025.1 coordinate 354,594,599, forward strand.
TTCCGAGAGTCTACCGCTGGCTCCACGACATTAACTTCAAGCGCCCACTCTTTAAGCTGGCGGTGAGAGGAGTGCAAAGATGCACCCCTGTCAATGCATAGGGAGTCAGTGGCCTTCTGGAATTCCTGCTTGTTGGTTTCCTCTTCATCCCCTCCATCACTTCCATCATTGCAATCTTCCTTCTCACGGCCTCTGGCGGGTTTTCCTTGATTCCGAGGAGCCTTGCTGGGGTGACTTGCTTCGCCGCCTCGGCCCTTCCCGCCAACGCCATTCTGACCTTTCTCCTTATCACGCTTCTCATACTCAGCCATCTGCTTATAGACGAGTTGATCAACTTGATGGCACTCCTGGAGATCGTGGCCCTTTGTCTGATGAATCTTGCAGTACGACCCGTCACATTTCCCAGCCTTCTCGGCAACCAGAGCTTCTCGGCAATCAGTGCACGCAGCAACTTCTTTGCCGGGGGCTTTGGCCTTAGCCTTCTCGTCGGCACTCGGTGTGCCTGATCCCTCAACGGTCATTACTGGCTTATCCTTGCGCTTCTTGTCCTTCTTCTTCTAACTAGTGGCCTCGTCATCATCCTCGGAGTCGATCTTGATGCCATCATCTTCTCCAGGGAGTTTCCTCCCCTCCTCCACTCGAGCATACTTGTCCACCAAGGTGTAAAGCTCCTTCATAGTCTTGGGCAACAGTGTGTTCATCTTGGAACATATCCGACGGTTGCGCACGTTGGATTGGAACGCAGCCATCACAGCTGACGGGTGGATATCTGGAATATTTCTGTGGACTCGGCTAAACCTCTGCATGTAATTCCACAGGGTCTCTCGTTCCTTCTGTGGGAGAAGCTGCAAATCGCTGGGCCGCCCTGGTTCTTGATGGCCGCCCGTGAAGGCACCAACGCACTCATGGCACAGGTCGGCCCAGGTCGAGATGGAGTTCTCCGGCAGGTGCATCAGCCAAGACCTCACGTTTGGCTTGAGTTCCAAAGGGAAATAGTTGGCAAAAACCTTCTCATCTCTTCCCCCGGCAACTTGAATAGCGATGGTGTAGATGCTCAAGAACTCTATCGGGTTCAGTCTCCCATCATACTTCTCTGGTATCTCTGGCTTGAACGTGCGAGCGGATGGCCAATAGACTTGCCATAGCTCATGGGTGAAGGCAGGGCACCCAGCCTCGAAAGGCAGGTACCCGCCTCCGCTGAGGGCAGGCTTGTGACATTGGGGCCATCGCGCCCATCGTACTGGTGGTGGTTGTCGCGGCGTCGCTCGATGGTGATATGCGCGCCCTCCCTCTGCCTGTCCTCCGGGGCTCGCCATCGGCCTTGACGTGCTCGAGGATCAGATGAATCCATCGAGACATCATCAAGCTCTTGGTCGTGTGGCCCTCGTGCTGGTTGTCGCGATGGGGATTGCACCATGGGGGTGGCCCCTTCCGCACGGTCAACAGTGTGGGCTGCCGTCACCATCTCGGGAGGCCATGGTGGGCCAGCTCACTGTGAGCCTCCAGCCTCAGCAAAGCCAATCAGGCTCTGAATGGTGGCTCTCCACTCATCCATCTGATTAGCTGCCGGCGGAAATCTCAGCAGCAGCTGGGCCCATGCCATGGCCTCCGAAGCAGTACTTGGCATAGGTGAGGATGATGTAGACTGGAGTGTCGCCCGGCTCCTGATGGTGCTGGCAGTGGGTGCATTGGGCTCCCGTCGTCGGGAGCCAGTCGCTTGCATGGTGTGGTGACGAGGTGGTGGTGCATCTCCTACGACCACGCCCGCGGCGGGGGCGGCTGAAGGATTGCGATTCACCTCAGGGCGAACGTCACCGTCGTGGCTACGCCCCTCGACTGGGTAGAGAGGGACAAAAGGAATGATCTCTCTACCCGTACCTTGTGGAGCATGGTCGCCGGGATGGTGCTGGTGATGTCCTTCTCCGATACCTCCCTCTCCTGCTTCGGCCACGGGGGAGGCGGTAAAAATGCCATCTGTGTCAACCACGTCCCCTGCAGCGTCGCACCTCCATGCGTCCCTGCGGTCCCCTGACGTCGGTGGTCGCGGGCGGCGGGGCCTTCAAGGTGGACGGGTGAGCTGCGGCATCGGGTTTCTTCTTGGGCGCCATAGTCGATGGAGCCATTAATGAAGATGACACACTGCTTACACTCTCGGGTTCGCGCAAGTGATCCCCCTACCTGGCGTGCCAAAGATGTCATGGGAAACCACGACCACCTATGGGGCCATGAGCCCCTTTTAGTTCGGCAGGGGGGTGGGCACGTTGCACAAAGAGCGGAGAAGTGTTACACAACACGGCAGAGATCACACGAGCAGTTTTACCCAGGTTCGGGCCGCCGTGAGGCATAAAACCCTACTCCTACTTTGGTGGATTGATGGTGGATAACGCATCACTCTTGCTTGGTAGGGTTGCCTCAGGGCAAGAGTAGCTACGCGCGTATGAATATGCGAGGGTCTGAATCCTCTACCGGTTGCCATGGGCCTCCTTTTATAGGTCAAGGGGTCACCATAGTGGCAAATCAGTCTTTTACACACTTATTAGATAGCAAACAGTAATATCATATCTAACTCTGCAGGCGGACAAAGCGCATTAAATGTGCTGCTTGGTGTCACATCACAGCGTGCCCGGCAAGCCTTGCCAGGCTGTTTTTGCTAGCTCGCACCTGCTTGCTTGACACGTCTTAGGACGTGTGTCATTTGGAGGTGTTTTCCATAGGAAGTGGCTACCATGTGGCAGGAAGCAGGCACTTAGTCACTTACGGGCTTGACGTCGCACCGATCGATGAGTTGCGTCGCTTTGAGGTGATGCGGTGGAGCAGTTCGCCTTCGCAAGCCCAGGCAGGCCTGCCGGGATGATCTGGAGGCTTGCTTCTGGGGTAACCCCGACCTCGCCAGGCTCGCCCGCCCGGCAAGGGAGGTTTTTCCCTTGGTAGTATCTTGCCTCTCTGGCTTGACTTGGTCTTCTTGATCTGCACTTTGATTCTTCAAAGGGTTGATCCTTAGTGCTTGCTCTGATCTTGGGTGCTACGAACGTGTCCTTAGGCCTGTGCACAGTCTGGGCAACGGACCCAGGGTTTGTTGCACTTACACATTGATTATATGGTGAAACCCAACGAGTACGCATAGCAATTTTTAAAGCAGCCCAAGTAGTAGGGATATTATCATGATATAATCTACAATGTTTAGACCATCAAATAGAAGCAAAACTAGTGAATTCACCAACAGCAGCAACACACATCTACCCTCATGATATTTTAAGCATGTGAAAGGTTGTTTAGTTTCTAACTCCCAAGTAAGATAGACATTAGGAATGTATCTACCCCCAAACGGTGGAATATTCAATTTCAGTTTAGGAATATGGTCGTAATCTCGTACCTGAGGTGGTGGTGCAGCCCTACCGTTGTGATTATATACATGAGCACGACCTGGTGGTGGTGGTTCTGGTTGTTGCACGTAGTTTTGAATTTGATCATCCTCTTAGTTATCATCCTCCTCTGAAGTAGCAACAGGAGCTACAGAAGCATCAACAGCAGTAGGTGCGGCACTACAGGTTTGTCCTGCTGGATTGCGACGTGGAGGTGGTTGTTGATGTTGTTGCAATGGTGCAGCATAGGTAGCTGGTGGTTGTGGTAGACACATGAGTACTTCATCAAACTTGGCATCCAACTTGGTGTCAATTGTTTTCTCAATGTCATCAATCCTCTCTAATGCCTTTCCAAAGCTGGCCATCACGTCTTGCACCTGTTCACCCAACATTTGGTGAAATTTATCATGTAGTTCCTTCTTTGTCATGCTCTGCCAGTCTAGATTTTGCGCTTGTGATCCTGTCATGGTTAGCAGCAAGAGAAACACACAATAATATGTCCTATGGACTACTAAGAGGATGTGGTGGAAAGTTACAAATTTGTCAAGCTAATCAAAAATTCTTACCAGTTCTTACCAAGGAGCAGGCGGTGACCGGCTATCGTTGTAGTCAAAGCTCCTCAAACCTTGGATAAAGCGATTGCCAGGAGGTGTCATACGCACGACGTAGACGTATGTGGAGCTGGGAAGGCTTATAATATGGTAGCAAAAAGGGTCAGCAATAATCAATTCAGATATGCAAAGTTGAATAAATGCTCAACGATGGTACTGTGCTGGTCCTAGGCTAGACCGTGCTAGAGACGCGAGCCTAGAACACTAACAAAATCACCGCACTGCAAACAAATGAGGAGCACACTCTGAATATTTTTTCTTTTTTTGGCGCTCTCTTTTTTTGTGCTATTTTTTTTGCAGAAAATCACTATAACGGCGAGTGTCACAAAACTCTTCCCAAGTCAAAATAATAGGATAGGCATGATATGTCCATTTTGCATCATGCTTTTATATCGATATTTATTGCATTATGGTCTGTTATTACACATTATGTCACAATACTTATGTCTATTCTCTTTTATTTTACAAGGTTTACATAAAGAGGGAGAATGCTGGCAGCTGGGATTCTGGGCTGGAAAAGGAGCAAATATTAGAGACCTATTCTGCACAGCTCCAAAAGTCCTGAAACTTCACAGAAGTTATTTCCAGAATATATAAAAAATACTAAGCACAAGAAGTACCAGAGGGGGGCCACTCACCAGCCACGAGGGTGGCGGGGCGCCCCTGCCTCGTGGGCCCCCTTGTGGCCCCCCGATGCCCATCTTCTGCTATATGGAGTCTTTCGTTGAGGAAAAAATCAAAAGCAAGCTTTCGGGACGAGACTCCGCCGCCATGAGGCAGAACATTGGCGGAACCAATCTAGGGCTCTGGCGGAGCTGTTCGGCCAGGGACATGATACCTCCATTTTGCATCATGCTTTTATATCAATATTTATTGCATTATGGGCTGTTATTACACATTATGTCACAATACTTATGCCTATTCTCTCTTATTTTACATGGTTTACATAAAGAGGGAGAATGCCGGCAGCTGGGATTCGGGCTGGAAAAGGAGCAAATATTATAGACCTATTCTGCACAGCTCCAAAAGTCCTGAAACTTCATGGATGATGTTTTCCAAATATATAAAAACATTGAGCGCAAGAACTTCACCAGGGGGGGCCACACCCTGCCCACGAGGGTGGGGGCGCGCCCCCTACCTCGTGGGCCCCCTGGTGGCCCTCCGGTGACCATCTTTTGCTATATGGACTCTTTCGATGGGAAAAAAATCATAAGCCATCTTCTCGGACGAAACTCTGCCGCCACGAGGCTGAACCTTGGCGGAGCCAATCTAGGGTTCTGGCGATGCTGTTCTGCCGGGGAAACTTCCCTCCCGGAGGGGAAATTATCACCATCATCATCACCAACGCTCCTCTCATCGGGAGAGGACAATCTCCATCAACATCTTCATCAGCACCATCTCATCTCAAAACCCTAGTTCATCTCTTGTATCCAATTCTTGTCTCCAAGTCCGGGATTGGTGCTAGTAGGTTGCTAGTAGTGTTAATTACTCCTTGTAGTTGATGCTAGTTGGTTTAATTGGTGGAAGATCATATGTTCAGATCCTATATGGACATTAACACCCCTCTGATTATGAACATGTTTATGCTTTGTGAGTAGTTACTTTTGTTCCTGAGGACATGGGAGAAGTCTTGCTATTAGTAGTCATGTGAATTTGGTATTCGTTCGATATTTTGATGAGATGTATGTTGTCTCTCCTCTAGTGGTGTTATGTGAACGTCGACTACATGACACTTCACCATTGTTTGGGCCTAGAGGAAGGCATTGGGAAGTAATAAGTAGATGATGGGTTGCTAGAGTGACCGAAGCTTAAACCCTAGTTTATGCGTTACTTCATAAGGGGCTGATTTGGATCCATATGAGCGTGATGAAAACTAGCTTGACGATATTCCCATGTGTCCTCGGGAGCGCTTTACATCATATAAGAGTTTGTCCAGGCTTGTCCTTTTCTACAAAAGGATTGGGCCACTTTGCTGCACTTTATTTACTTTTGTTACTTGTTGCTCGTTACAAATTATCTTATCACAAAACTATATGTTACCACTTATTTTAGTACTTGTAGAGGATACCTTGCTGGAAACTGCTTATCATTTCCTTCTACTCCTTGTTGGGTTCGACACTCTTACTTATCGAAAGGACTATGATAGATCCCTTATACTTGTGGGTCATCAACACTCTTTTCTGGCACCGTTGCCGGGGAGTGAAGCGCCTTTGGTAGGTGGAATTTGGTAAGGAAAAATTTATATAGTGTGCTGAAATTTACTGTCACTTGTTACTATGGAAAGTAATCCTCTAAGGGGCTTGTTCGGGGTATCTTCACCCCGACTAGTAGAGCAAGGAGTTGCTCCTCAACCTACTGAACCTACTGAAAATGAAAATGCTTGCTTTCAAATTCCTTTGGGTATGGTAGAAAAACTGCTAGCTAATCCTTTTTTAGGAGATGGAACAAAACATCCTGATGAGAATCTAATATATATGGATAAAGTTTGTGGATTATTTAAGCTTGCAGGTGTACCCGGAGATGTTGTTAAGAAGAAGGTATTCCCTTTATCTTTGAGGGGAGATGCATCGACATGGTATAGTCTATGTGATGATATGGAATCTTGGAACTATAAACGATTGAAATTGGAATTTCATCAGAAGTTTTATCCTATGCATCTTGTTCATCTTGATCGCAATTATATATATAATTTTTGGCCTCGCAAAGGAGAAAGCATCGCTCAAGCTTGGGGGAGGCTTAAATCAATGCTATATTCATGCCCCAATCATGAGCTATCAAGAGAAATGATTATTCAAAAAATTTAAGCTCGGCTTTCTGGTAACAATCGCACCATGCTCGATACTTCTTGTGCTGGCTCTTTTATGATGAAGACTATTGAATTCAAATGGGATTTATTGGAAAGAATTAAACGCAACTCTGAAGATTGGGACCTCGACAATGGTAAGGATTCAGGTATGATACCTAGTTTTGATTGTGTTAAATCTTTTATGGATACCGATATTTTTCGTAAATTTAGCACTAAATATGGACTTGACTCTGAGATAGTAGCTTCTTTCTGTGAATATTTTGCTGCTTATGTTGATCTCCCCAAAGAGAAGTGGTTTAAATATCATCCTCCCATAGAAGTAAAAGTAGTTGCACCTATTAAAGTTGAAGGAAAGACTATTACTTACAATGATCCTATTGTTCCTACTTCTTATGTTGAGTAACCGCCTTTCCCAGTTAGGATAAAGGATCATGCTAAAGCTTCAACAGTGGTTCGTAAAAGCAATATTAAAACATATACACCTCCTGAGCAAGTTAAAGTTGAACCTAATATTGCTATTGTTAAAGATCTCTTGTCTGATAATATAGATGGGTATGTTATTTTATTTTGTAACGAAATTGCTAGAATTGCTAAACCCCGTGATACAGATAAACCTAGACCTGTGGTAGGCATGCCTGTTATTTCTGTTAAAATAGGAGATCATTGTTATCATGGCTTGTGTGATATGGGTGCTAGTGCTAGTGCAATACCTATTGACTTATACAAATAAATTATGCATGACATTGCACCCGCTGAGTTAGAAGATATTGATATCACAATTAAACTTGCTAATAGAGATACTATTTCACCAATGGGAATTGTTAGAGATTTTGAAGTCTTGTGTGGGAAAACTAAATATCCTGTTGATTTTCTTGTTCTTGGTTCCCCACAAGATAGTTTTTGTCCCGTTATATTTGGTAGACCCGTCTTAAATACTGTTAATGCTACCATAGATTGCAAAAGGGATGTTGTTACTGTCGGTTTAGATGATATGACTTATGAATTTAATTTTCCTAAATTTAGTAGACAACGCCGTGAAGAAGAATTACCTAGTAAGGATGAAATTATTGGTCTTTCTTCTATTGCCGTACCTCCTAGTGATCCTTTAGAACAATATTTGCTAGACCATGAAAATGATATGTTTAGGAATGAAAGAAGGGAATTAGATGAAGTATTCTTTAAATAGGAACCTATTCTGAAAAACAATTTACCTTTTGAAATCCTAGGGGATCCTCCTCCACCCAAGGGCGATCCCGTGTATGAGCTTAAACCATTACCTGATACTCTTAAATATGCTTATCTTGATGAGAAAAAGATATACCCTGTTATTATTAGTGCTAACCTTATGAAGAGGAGAGATTATTAAAAACTCTGAAGAAGCACCGTGCTGCTATTGGGTATACTCTTGATGATCTTAAGGGCATTAGTCCCACTCTATGTCAACATAAAATTAATTTGGAAGAAGATGCTAAACCAGTTCGTGATCATCAACGCCGTCTGAATCCTAAAATGAAAGAAGTGGTAAGAAAGGAGATACTAAAGCTCCTTGAGGTAGGTATAATTTATCCCGTTGCTGATAGTAAGTGGGTAAGTCCTGTTCATTGTGTCCCTAAGAAGGGAGGTATTACTGTTGTTCCTAATGATAAAGCTGAATTGATTCCTCAAAGAATTATCACTGGTTATAGGATGGTAATTGATTTCCGCAAATTAAATAAGGCTACTAAAAAAGATCATTACCCCTTACCTTCTATCGATCAAATGCTAGAAAGATTATCCAAACATACACATTTTTGCTTTCTAGATGGTTATTCTGGTTTCTCTCAAATACCTGTGTCAGCCAAAGATCAATCTAAGACTACTTTTACTTGCCCTTTTGGTATTTTCTCCTATAGACGTATGGCTTTTGGTTTATGTAGTGCACCTGCTACCTTTCAAAGATGCATGATGGCTATATTCTCTGACTTTTGTGAAAAGATTTGTGAGGTTTTCATGGCAGACTTTTCCGTCTATGGATCTTCCTTTGATGATTGCTTGAGCAACCTTGCTCGAGTTTTGCAGAGATGTGAAGAAACTAATCTTGTCTTGAATTGGGAAAAGTGCCACTTTATGGTTAATGAAGGTATTGTCTTGTGGCATAAAGTTTCTGAAAGAGGTATTGAAGTTGATAAAGCAAAGGTTGATGCTATTGAAAAGATGCCATGTCCCAAGGACATCAAAGGTATAAGAAGTTTCCTTGGTCATGCAGGTTTTTATAGGAGGTTCATTAAGGACTTCTAAAAAATCTCTCAGCCTCTGACTAATTTATTACAAAAAGATATACCATTTGTCTTTGATCATGATTGTGTAGAAGCATTTGAAATACTTAAGAAAGCATTGATCTCTGCACCTATTGTTCAGCCACCTGATTGGAATTTACCCTTTGAAATTATGTGTGATGCTAGTGATTGTGATGTAGGTGCTGTTCTAGGACAAAGAGTTGATAAGAAATTAAATGTTATTCAATATGCTAGTAAAACTCTAGACAATGCTCAAAGAAATTATGCTACTACTGAAAAAGAATTCTTAGCAGTTGTATTTGCTTGTGATAAGTTTAGACCTTATACTGTTGATTCTAAAGTAACTATTAACACCGATCATGCTGCTATTAAATATCTTATGGAAAAGAAAGATGCTAAACCTAGACTTATTAGATGGGTTCTCTTGCTACAAGAATTTGATTTTCATATTATTGATAGAAAGGGAGCTGAGAACCCCATTGCAGACAACTTGTCTAGGCTAGAGAATGTTCTTGATGACCCACTACCTATTGATGATAGCTTTCCTAATGAATAATTAAATGTCATAAATGCTTCTCATACTGCTCCATGGTATGTTGATTATTCTAATTACATTGTTGCCAAATTTATACCACCTAGTTTCACATACCAGCAAAAGAAAAAGTTCTTCTATGATTTGAGACATTACTTTTGGGATGACCCACATCTTTATTAAGAAGGAGTATATGGTGTTAATAGACGTTGTGTACCTGAGCATGAACAGGAACAGATCCATTATCCATTTTGCATCATGCTTTTATATCAATATTTATTGCATTATGAGCTATTATTACACATTATGTCACAATACTTATGCCTATTCTCTCTTATTTTACAAGGTTTACATAAAGAGGGAGAATGCCGACAGCTGGGATTCTGGCTGGAAAGGGAGAAAATATTAGAGACCTAATCTGCACAGCTCCAAAATTCCTGAAACTTCACGGATGATGTTTTCCAAATATATAAAAAACATTGAGCGCAAGAACTTCCCCAGGGGGCCACACCCTGCCCACGAGGGTGGGGGGCGCCCTACCCCCTGGGCGCCCCCCTACCTCGTGGGCTCCATGGTGGCCCTCCAGTGACCATCTTCTACTATATGGACTCTTTCGATGGGAAAAAATCATAAGCCATCTTCTCGGACGAAACTCCGCCGCCACGAGGCCGAACCTTGGCGGAGCCAATCTAGGGTTCTGGCGGGGCTGTTCTGCTGGGGAAACTTCCCTCACGGAGGGGGAAATCATCGCCCTCGTCATCACCAACGCTCCTCTCATCGGGAGAGGGCAATCTCCATCAACATCTTCATCAGCACCATCTCATCTCAAAACCCTAGTTCATCTCTTGTATCCAATTCTCTCCATGTCCGGGATTGGTGCTCGCCGGAGCTGTTCGGCCAGGGACATGATACCTCCATTCAATCATGCTTTTATATCAATTATTATTGCATATGGGCTGGTATTACACATTATGTCAACAATACTTATGCTATTCTCTCTTTTTACATGGTTTACATAAAGAGGGAGAATGCGGCAGCTGGGATTCGGGCTTGGAAAAGGAGCAAATATTATAGACCTATTCTGCACAGCTCCAAAAAGTCCTGAAAACTTCATGGATGATGTTTTCCAAATATATAAAAACATTGAGCGCAAGAACTTCACCAGGGGGGGCCACACCCTGCCCACGAGGGTGGGGGCGCGCCCCCTACCTATCATCACCAACGCTCCTCTCATCGGGAGAGGACAATCTCCATCAACATCTTCATCAGCACCATCTCATCTCAAAACCCTAGTTCATCTCTTGTATCCAATTCTTGTCTCCATGTCCGGGATTGGTGCTCGTAGGTTGCTAGTAGTGTTAATTACTCCTTGTAGTTGATGCTAGTTGGTTTAATTGGTGGAAGATCATATGTTCAGATCCTATATGGACATTAACACCCCTCTGATTATGAACATGTTTATGCTTTGTGAGTAGTTACTTTTGTTCCTGAGGACATGGGAGAAGTCTTGCTATTAGTAGTCATGTGAATTTGGTATTCGTTCGATATTTGATGAGATGTATGTTGTCTCTCCTCTAGTGGTGTTATGTGAACGTCGACTACATGACACTTCACCATTGTTTGGGCCTAGAGGAAGGCATTGGGAAGTAATAAGTAAATGATGGGTTGCTAGAGTGACCGAAGCTTAAACCCTAGTTTATGCGTTACTTCATAAGGGGCTGATTTGGATCCATATGTTTCATGCTATGGTTAGGTTTACCTTAATACTTTTGTTGTATTTGTGGATGCTTGCAATAGAGGTTAATCATAAGTGGGATGCTTGTACAAGTAAGGGCAGCACCCAAGCACCGGTCCACCCACATACCAAATTATCAAAGTACCGAACGCAAATCATATGAGCGTGATGAAAACTAGCTTGACGATATTCCCATGTTTCCTCGGGGGAGCTTTACATCATATAAGAGTTTGTCCAGGTTTGTCCTTTGATACAAAAGGATTGAGCCACTTTGCTGCACTTTATTTACTTTTGTTACTTGTTGCTTGTTACAAATTATCTTATCACAAAACTATCTGTTACCACTTATTTCAGTACTTGCAGAGAATACCTTGCTGGAAACCTCTTATCATTTCCTTCTGCTCCTCGTTGGGTTCGACACTCTTACTTATTGAAAGGACTACGATATATCCCCTATACTTGTGGGTCATCAGGACACTTCCCTCCGGGAGGGGGAAATCATCGCCATCGTCATCACCAACGCTCCTCTCATCGGGAGGGGGCCAATCTCCAACAACATCTTCACCAGCACCATCTCCTCTCAAACCCTAGTTCATCTCTTGTATCCAATTCTTGTCTTTAAGTCTAGGATTGGTACCTGTAGGTTGCTAGTAGTGTTGATTACTCCTTGTAGTTGATGCTAGTTGGTTTATTTGGTGGAAGATCATATGTTCAGATCCTATATGCATATTAATACCCCTCTGATTATGAACATGAATATGCTTTGTGAGTAGTTACGTTTGTTCCTGAGGACATGGGAGAAGTATTACTATTAGTAGACATGTGAATTTGGTATTCGTTCGATATTTTGATGAGATGTATGTTGTCTCTCCTCTAGTGGTGTTATGTGAACGTCGACTACATGACACTTCACCATTATTTGGGCCTAGAGGAAGGCATTGGGAAGTAATACGTAGATGATGGGTTGCTAGAGTGACAGAAGCTTAAAACCTAGTTTATATGTTCCTTCGTAAGGGGCTGATTTGGATCCATATGTTTCATGCTATGGTTAGGTTTACCTTAATACTTCTGTTGTAGTTGCAGATGCTTGCAATGGGGGTTAATCATAAGTGGGATGCTTGTCCAAGTAAGGACAGCACCCAAGCACCGGTCCACCCACATATCAAATTATCAAAGTACCGAACGCGGATCATATGAACATGATGAAAACTAGCTTGACGATAATTCCCATGTGTCCTCGGGAGCGCTTTCTTCTATATAAGAGTTTGTCTAGTCTTGTCCCTTGCTACAAAAAGAATTGGGCCACCTTGCTGCACTTTATTTACTTTTGTTACTTGTTGCTCGTTACAAATTATCTTATCACAAAACTATCTATTACGTATAATTTCAGTGCTTGCAGAGAATACCTTGCTGAAAACCGCTTATCATTTCCTTCTGCTCCTCGTGGACACCTATCACACTCTTACTTATCGAAAGGACTACGATAGATCCCCTATACTTGTGGGTCATCAAGGCACCAATTTTTTTGACTAATTTTTTTCCGACTGCCCAGACCAAATTTTGGAACTGTCCAAAAAAACTTTCTATAATGGCGACTGTCTCAAAAAGCTCGGGGACACCTAAAAATGGGATAACCGGAATTTGTTTTGACAAGTGCTTTTTGGAAAAATTTCGGCCTAAACGAAGGGTGGTTTCCGGACTCTCTATTTGGAAACCAACCTCTTCTATGGATGACAAAAGATTGATGGAATCTGAAACCTACTCAAACAAGGAAAGATGAATATGACTACATAGGCTCTCAAAAGCAGACCGGATACGGGATGGACTCGGATTGGTGATGGATAGGTGATGGTATATGTGGACTCAGATTTGTGGCGTGGTATATATGGACTTGGATCGGTGGCATGCTATATATGGACTTGGATCGGTGGCAGATATGCGATGGTTTTATGGCAGCAGCGGTGAAGGTGTTAGGATATGGCAGCGGTGGTGGTATATGGTGATACGTCTCCAACGTATCTACAATTTTTTATTGTTCCATGTAATTATATTATCTATCTTGGATGTTTTATATGCATTATTATGCTATTTTATATCATTTTTTGGGACTAACCTATTAAGCTAGTGCCCAGTGCCAGTTACTATTTTTTCCTTTTTTTTATTTTACAGAAAATCAATACCAAACGGGGTCCAAATGGAACGAAACTTTTTGACAATTTTTTGGACCAGAAGACACCTAGGAAGCTTCAGGAGGAGGCCAGAAGGGCCATAGATGAGCCACAAGCTTGGAAGTCGCGCCCTAGGGGGGCCTCCCGAGGTTGTGGGCCCCCTGTGGCTCCTCCAACCCTAATCTTAGCTCCATAAATACCCAAATATTCCCCGTATACCAGAGGGCACACCAAAACTACTTTTCCGCCACCGTAAGTTTTTGTCCTCATGAGATCCCATCTGGAGACCTGTTCCGGTACTCTGCCAGAGGGGGATTCGATCACGGAGGGCCTCTACATCAACCTTGCTGTCATTCCGATTATGTGTGAGTAGTTTACCACAGACCTACAGGTCCATAGCTAGTAGCTAGATGGCTTGTGCTCTCTCTTTGATGTTGAATACAATGTTCTCCTCGATGTTCTTTGAGATCTATTTGATGTAATCTTCTTTTGCGGTGCGTTTGTTGATATCCGATGAATTGTGGGTTTATGATCAGATTATCTATGAATGTTATGTGAGTCTTTTCGAAACTCTTTTATGCATGATTAAGATAGCTTTGTATTTCTCTCCGATCTATCGATTTGGTTTGGCCAACTCAATTGATTTTTCTTTCAATGGTAGAGGTGCATTGTAATGGGTTTAATCTTGCGGTGCTAAATCCTAGTGACAGAAAGGGACATTACACGTATTTGTATTGTTTTTATTAAGGATAAAAATGTGGGGTTTACTCATGTTGATTGGATCTATCCCACTACATCATGTTATCTTGCATAAGGCGTTACTCCCTTCATGTTAACTTAATACACTAGATGCTTGCTGGATAGCGGTCGATATGTGGAGTAATAGTTGTAGATGCAGGCATGAGTCGGTCTACTTATCATGGACGTGATGCCTACATTCATGATCTTTGCTTTTTTTTAAAGTGCCAACCTTGGCTGGGGTTTCATTCAACTTAAGCAGGGAGCAGATGACAAAATGGCAAAGGCGGTGATCCTAGGATCAAGGAGATAAGAAAACAAAGAAAAAAAATGGTGCCTAGAGCACCAAGGCATAGGCCACAATCTCACGATGGATCCCCGAAGGGGCTCTGGACGAATTTAAAACCACCCTGTTGCCACAGGCTAAGCGCTCTCCTGATATCGTCGAGCATGTCCCACACTGAGGGAGTCCTGGACTAAGGGGTCCTCGAGCGTCCCGCCTGTTATCCGTGGGCCAGACTGATGGGCTGTGAAGACGTGAAGGCCGAAGAATGTACCTATGTCCGGATTGGACTCTCCTTGGCGTGGAAGGCAATCTTGGCGACCGACTATGAAGATTCCTTCTTATGTAACCGACTCTATGTAACCCTAGATCCCCCCCGGTGTCTATATAAACCGGAGGGGTTAGTCCAGAAAGGATATACTCATTACCATAGTCATACAGGCTAGGCTTCTAGGGTTTAGCCATTACGATCTCATGGTAGATCAACTCTTGTAACACTCATATTCATCAAGATCAATCAAGCAGGACGTAGGGTATTACCTCCATAGAGAGGGCCCGAACCTGGGTAAACGTCGTGTCCCCCGTCTCCTGTTACCATCGATTGTAGAGGCACAGTTCGGGACCCCCTACCCGAGATCCGCCGGTTTTGACACGGACATTGGTGCTTTCATTGAGAGTTCCACTGTGTCGTCGACGAAAGGCTCGATGGCTCGCCTTGTCTTCAAAGACAACATCACCCCCGGGAGAGCTCTGGCCCCAGGCCAAACCCTCCGGCTGGGCGGCTTTACTATGATCGCCCGTTCGGTCGTTGAGCCGACGATGACCTCTCAGGCCATCGAAAACCCCCTTCGCATTAACTCCGAGCACTCCAAGTAGATGGATCCGACAAAGTTTTCATCTTTGAACGAACTCCTAGATCGCATCGCCGCTTTGGGAATAGCCACAGACTACGGTCGGGTCGGGCCTAAAACCGATCAAGGAGAAATCGAGACCCTACTGGTCACCCACCAGATTGCGGTAGTCGTGGAGCAGGACGGCAAGTCTTCTTCTATACCGAAGACGGACTATGTTCGGATCGCCGATTAGGAAGATCCGGATACTCACCCGTGAAAGGACGCGACCAGCCCTCCAAACATAGCATCGGACGGCGGTCCTAAACAATCAGAAGATATTACGGAACCCGAACTATTAAGCCCTGAAGGTCGTCAGACTCCGGATAATCGGTCAGGTCGGGGTTCGGATTTAATTCCACCCACCCACCCAGACATAGACGCTCTCATGAGCATAAAACAGCAGTCTCAGGAAACGGTCCACCACTTCTGGGCCAGATTCCTCCTTGTCAAGGACAAGGTAAAAGATTGTCGTGACAAGGACGCAATATTAGTGTTCTGCAACAATTGCATGGACGAAGGAATCCTCAACGCCATCAATCGCCGCCGCATACTGAAATTCGCTGACTTAGAAACCATCGTACAAAAGTACAGCGTGATGGAGAGCGCCTGGAAAACTCAGGAAGCTCGCTGGAAACCGTCAGTCCCAACTCAACTCCCCTATAGGCGAAAAGGGTGCACCCTCGTGGCACGCCCAGTCCAACAGCCAAGAAACACAAAACCGCTATGGGCACGGCACCGTTCTAATGGGGTGGCTCGATGGCCCATGCAAAATACATACAACACCAGACACCGTGGCAACCCACAACCTTAGATCATGTTGGATATTACGACAGGTAGCCAAGAGCGGCGAGGACATCCTTATCGAGGACGACCCAGAACGGCATCCCCCAGAAGACGATAACTCAAGAGTATCGGCGATCTTTGAGACATTCGCTTCAAACAACAAGCGCAAAAAGGCGCTTTGCGAGCTCGCCGAAGTCTGCCAAATTGCTGCAATAAACCCCTAGAACGACACGGCTATAACATTCAACGCCGGTGATGAACCAAAGTACAGAACAGTACGAGCGCCTGCTGTGTTAGTCCTTAGTCCCATCGTGGACGGGTTTCGACTTACTAAGGTCCTCATGGATGGCGGCAGTGGAGTAAACCTCATTTATGAGGACACACTCCATAAAATGGAAATAGACAGGAGCCGCATCAAGCAAAGTAACACAACCTTCCGAGGAATTATTACCAGTCAGGAGGCGCGGTGCGCTGGCAAAATCACACTCGACGTAGTATTCGGCACGCCGGAGAACTATCGGTCCGAAGAAATAACTTTCCAAGTGGCCCCTTTCAGCAGCGGATATCACGCCCTGTTGGGGCGGGCTGCTTTTACACGCTTTCAGGCCATACCCCATTACGGGTATATGAAGCTCAAAATGCCCGGACCAAACGGTATAATCACTCTCGTCAGTGATCCGGACATAGCACTCGGCGCTGAAAACAAAACCGCATCCCTGGCCCTGGAGGCGCTATCCAAAGCCCTTGCGGCCGAAGAATTAACCGCACTATGCTCCACGGTGGACAGGGACGACGTGATCCTCGACAAACGCCCTAAATCCACATCCTTCAAACCAGCAGAAGAAATAGTCAAATTCTAGGTCCACCCAACGGACCCCAAGAAGGCATCTATCGGAGCTCAACTGAACCCAACAGTCGACACCTCACTACAAGAATTCCTGCGCGAAAACTGGGACATATTTGCCTGGCACCCTTCAGATATGCCAGGGATCCCACGCGAGCTGGCCAAACATAGCCTCAATATAGTAAAGGGATTGAAACCGGTCAAGCAAACACTGCGGCGCTTTTTCGAACCCAAGCGACACGCCATGGGGGAGGAGCTGACCAAACTCATCGAGGCTAGATTCATTGGAGAAATCAAACATCCGGACTAGCTGGCAAACCTGGTGATGGTACGAAAGAAGGACAAATCCTGGCGCCTGTGTGTCGATTTCAAAGACCTCAACAAGGCTTTCTCTAAGGATCCCTTCCCCCTCCCCGTATTGATCAAATCATCAATGCCACCACAGGACACGACTCACTGTGTTTCCTCGATGCATATTCCGGATACCATCAAATCAAAATGAAGGAGTCCAATCAAGCGACAACAGCATTTCTCACCCTATATGGGTCATTCTGCTTCAACACCATGCCCTTTGGGCTCAAGAACGCCGGCGCCACATACCAACGCATGATTCAAACATGCCTGGAGAAACAAATCGGAAAACGGTAGAAGCTTACGTCGATGACGACGTCATCAAAACTAGACACGTCGAAACACTAATAGACGACTTACGTCTTACATTATACAACCTCCAGGCGTATGACATTAAGCTCAACCCGGAAAAGTGTGTCTTCGGCATCCCCACTGGAAAACTGCTGGGCTTCATCGTTTCCAATAGAGGAGTCGAAGCAAATCCAGCTAAAATCCGAGCCCTGTCACAGTTGGCTACACCAACAGACCTCAAACAGGTCCAAAAGCTAGCTGGATGCGTAGTAGCGCTAAGCCGCTTTATCTCCAAATTAGGAGAAAAGGCACTACCACTCTATCGCCTCTTATGACACACTGATAACTTCGAATGGACAGACGCGGCGACTACCGGACTTGAGGAAATAAAGGCCCTCCTAGAAAGAAATCCAATCCTGGCCGCACCAAACACCGGCGAGCCCATGTTGTTATACATATCGGCAACACATCAGGTGGTGAGCGCCGTGCTCGTCGTCGAACGAGAACAGGACGGATACAAATTTCCGCTCCAAAGCCCAGTATACTACGTATCAACTGTTCTCACACCGTGCAAATCCCGGTACCCCCACTATCAAAAGATAGCATACACGGTCTTCATGGCATCCTGCAAGCTACGACACTACTTCCAGGAGTGTTCAATCATGGTGGCTTCTGAGGTCCCACTCAATGACATAATAAACAAATGCGATGCCATGGGATGGATCACCAAATGGGCCATAGAGCTACTTCCATTCGACATAACATACAAGCCACGACGAGCCATCAAATCCCAAGTACTGGCTGACTTCATCGCCGAATGGACAAAGACCGAACTCTGTAAGGAGTATGGCGCATATTCCAATTGGGTTATGTATTTTGATGGCTCCAAAATGTTGGCAGGGATGGGAGCGGGAGTCATGTTAACATCCCCACTACTAGGAAAAGGGCTATAGATGATATGGCCACTAATGGCGCACCAGACATGTGGTGCGCCATTACTATATTCTAATGGTGCACCATGTGTTGGTGCGCCATTAGTAGTTTTGAAAAAAAAATAAAAAAAAATTGTTACTAATGGCGCACCGTGGTATAGTGCGCCATTACTAGTTGACATAGTAATGGCGCACCACACCCACCGTGCGCCATTAGTAGTTTTGAAAAAAAATTGTTAATAATGCCGAGCCCCACCTCCCCTCGCCCCGTCGCCCCCCTCCCCTCGCCGCCCCCTTGCCCCACCTCCCCTCGCCCCACCGTCCCAACCACCCGCCGCCGCCGCCACCCGCCACCGCCCCTGGCTCCATCGCCCCTCGCCCCGTCGCCCCCACCACCCGCCACCGCCCCGACGCCGCCGCCCCGACCCCCACCGGACTCCACCCCCGCCGCCCCGTGCCCCCACCCCCGCCGCCCCGACCCCCGCCGGACTCCTCAACGTCTTCGCCTTCCTCCTCACCGTCGGCACCGAGCAGCGACGCAGCACCGTACGTCCCCCGACCCTCCTCCTCCCCTTGCCCCTCGTCCTCCTCCCCTTGCCCCCTGCCTGCGCCGGGGCTGACGGCCCCTTCTCTGTCTCGCAGGGCAAGGTCTCCGGCGCCTCTACGACACCGACACCTCCACCGTCTACGGCGTCTGCGCCTTATTCCACCTCCGGCCACCACGGCTTCACCGTCGATCCGCGTCACCTCGTCAACCCTGGCCCCGCACGAGCTCGCCGTCGTCTTCCTCTCGGTGAGCTGCACCGATTCCCCTTCCCCCCCCTTCGATTTCGTCGCCGTAGAGTGTCACACCACCGCGCCCCAGCTCCTGGTTGCCGCCCCCCGTGGCCGTGCTCCCCTCGGCCCCTGGCCGCGCCCTGGCCCCGCCCAGGCGCACTCACTGCACCACGATTGCGCCTCCACTACGCTCGGGCCGCACCTCCACTATGTATTTTGTCTAGCCATTGTTTTTAGTGCAAATTTCTCATGTATGTGTGTGTGATCGATTCTATTCTGCTTAACCTTGTGTCTTGTGTGATCGATTCTATTCTGCATAAGTGGATGGAGCATCTGTAGATGCAGGTGCTTGGTTAGCGTAAATTGTAGGGTGCAAGGGGAGGGAGTTAGTACTGATTATGGTAGGATGAGTGTCGTAAAACTTAAACATGTTGCCAATCTTGTGGGTTCCTTTGTACCTTGAGATCGTTCCTTGTTGGCAAAATGCAGTTTCCGTAAGACATAGATCTCTCCTTCGTAGCGGCCTTACAAATGTGTGTAAATCTAACCGGTGGAATGCATAACACGTAGCTAAGCAGCCTGAAAGCAGACGCAGTGCAGCAAGTATCAGTGGTATTTTTTTTCTCTTTCTTGGAAAGGTGCACACCAGGATCTCTTGGCATTAGTTAGGGATGATAACCCATTCATGAGTTGGGTGACCTGGCTGTCTGGCTTAAGTTGGAGGCTGCGACGGAAGAGTTCATTCATAAAAAATACAGGCTTTAAAGATGTTTGTGAGTTTCTAGTTCCAAGATATCAAGAGGAAGACAAGTCTTCTAGGATTGTTAAATCTAGTGATGTGATTAAAGATGACATTGCTGCTGAACCTAGTGACACCGAAATAGCTGATGTGTCTAACGGTAATTAGTCTCTGAATTTTGACAATGCAGACTACTTATTTTCATACCTATGCAGCTTTATCTCGCCTCACAATTTGAGTTTATTTGTTTTACTGATGCTATTTGTAAAATTGTAATTGCGCTTACGAATAATGCCCCTTGATTTTGCTTTCTGCCTAGACTAACTCTGTCTACAACCTCTTCATGTATTTTTTCCCGATGTTTATCTAAACTAGTTTTTGTCCTTTTATTTATAAATAACCAAACAAGTTTCTTATACTTGTAAAGAGTGCTGGAGCTCATGGCCTTGCCTAAGAAAAACCATCTATAATTGCTAAGTTTAGAATAATAGGTGAGCAACTTTGTCTCGGGTATACAATGCAAACTTCCAGACCATAAGCTAGATACACTATTCAGCAAAAAAAATTGTCGCACTGATGTCCCATTCTGAAGTCTCAGTCCATGTATACTGACCGAGCCATCATACTGCTAGCTAGTTTTTTCTTTTCTTTAGATGAATGTTTTTATACTGCTAGCTAGTTGCCTACTTTGCATTTTTTGACGACTAGTGGTACTAATAAATTCAACTAGAGCCATCATATGTCCACAAGTGCATTGGTGTAGTTGATTATCTTCTGCTCAAAATTTATGCTCCTATAATGTTGTATGATAATGTTGTAAGGGTACTAATTGGTCTCTTCTGCTGCTTATCAGAGATGGGGGGAAGCAGCCACCACCGCTCTGCCTCACCGGAGTACGAGTTGGATGCTTTCGAGTTCTTCAGTATCGTACTTGGGACTTCAGTATCATCCACGACGCAGGTATATAAAATGAGAGATCTCCCCTTCACCCATCTCATTATGATAACTCTGTTGTTTGCTACACCACTCCTTGTCCCAAATTGCAGAGGCTGCCTGACACTTTTATGAACATGCTGGGTGAAGATCCGCCAAATAATGTGAAGCTCTGACAGGCCGGCAGTGGGGTTCGCAGGCTGTGGGACGTGGAGTTGGTGATCGAGGAGGGCCACATGTACCTGTGTCGTGGTTGGGAGAAGTTCTACAGTGCCTATGACCTGTGGACCGGGTACTTTCTTCTCTTCAGGTACGACGATGACGCCACAATGCTCATCGTGAAGGTTTTCAACGCGACTATGTGTCGCATGCGCTACGCTGACGACGAAGATGCCAGTGCGTTCTGCCTCTTCTTATTCCTCTACATTTGGCTTTGTCTCACATCGATTGTTAACGGTCATTGTTGCATTTGGACAGGCAATGGGAGCAGCAGCAGCGACACTGGCTACAGCCAAAGCAGCAGCGATTATGGCTGTAGCAAAAGCAACAGCGATTCTGGCTTTAGCGAAAGCAGCAGCGGTTCTGACAACAAGAAGGATGATCCGGACTGGAGTGGGGGAGAAGAGGAGCAGAGTGGGGATGAGGAGCCGCAGGATGGCGATGGGCATCAGGCTGAGGATGACCTAGCGCTGGTGGTGGCTGACCAAGGGCAAGAGATGGTGGTGGCTGACCATGGGCAAGAGATGGTGGTGGCTGACCATGGGCAAGAGATGGTGGTGGCTGACCATGGGCGTGAGATGGTGGTGGCTGAGGATGACCTAGCGATGGTCGTGCCCGTCCTGCCTGAAGGAGGCCTCGCGATGGTGGTGGTGCCTGACAATGACCACGCACCGGTGGTGGCATCGGCGATCCCATAGCTGGGCGACATGACCACGCCAATTGTGGTAGAATACTACATCCCACAGCTGCCTCCACCGCCTCGCCGCTCTTGGCGCATCAGGCTGAGGAAGGAGAAGGAGAAGAACAATGAGAACTGAACTATGTCAGGTATGTCAGATCTCCAAAATGATATAGATATACTTAGTTACCTATGTTATCTCTAATATGCTTAGTTTCCTATAGGTTAGCTCCAAAAATACTTATGTTAGCACAAAATGATCAAGTTTACATAATAAGCTTAGTCTTCTTCTTATTCTTCTTCTTTTCCAAAATGACATATGTTAGCTTCATTTTACCTAAGTTGGCTCTAATATGCTAACTTAGAGCTTATATGCTTAGTTTCCTATAGGTTAGCTCCAAAATTACTTATGTTAGCACAAAAT
Organism: Triticum urartu; assembly: GCF_003073215.2. NCBI lineage: Eukaryota > Viridiplantae > Streptophyta > Magnoliopsida > Poales > Poaceae > Triticum > Triticum urartu. Next base: position 354,616,975 of record NC_053025.1, read on the forward strand.
GATCAATTTTACATAATAAGCTTATAGTCCTCTTCTTATTCTTCTTCTTTTCCAAAATGACATAGGTTAGCTTCATTTTACCTAAGTTGGCTCTAATATGCTAACTTAGAGCTTATATGCTTAGTTTCCTATAGGTTAGCTCCAAAATTACTTATGTTAGCACAAAATGATCAAGTTTACATAATAAGCTTATAGTCTTCTTCTTATTATTCTTATTCTTCTTCTTATTCTTCTTCTAGTATTCTTCTAGTGTTCTTCTTCTTCTAGTATTCTTCTTCTTCTTCTCTTCTTCTTCTTCTAACTTCTTGTTTATCATTTTGCAGATTTGATTTAATTCACGGAAGCTTGCATGGATAGAGTGCTTCTTTTCCATTTGTGTTTTTATTTTGTATCAATGTGAAACTTTTGTGAATTGATGGATAACGGTGTTGGATGATGAACAATGTGAAACTTTTGTAATATGTAACGATGGAACTATGTGTTGGCTATGTATGTATATATGATGAAACTTGTGTGTTGGATATGATTGTTATATGGATGCTTGTTGTATATATATGTGTTGGATATCTCATATGTGAAATAGTGACCTGAGATTAAGAAAAAAACGAATTTTTTTAAAAAAAATTGTTACTAATGGCGCACTTCCATGAGGTGCGCCATTAGTATACCAGATACTAATGGCGCACCTGTGGGATACTAATGGCGCACCTGTGGTGCGCCATTACTAAAATATACTAGTGGCATGGTACTAGTGGCGCACCAGTAGTGCGCCATTAGTATGCAAAACTAGTGCGCCACTAGTAGCCCTTTTCCTAGTAGTGCCCCCACTAGAGACGTCGTCCAGTATGTACTCCAGATATTATACACAGACTCTAACAATGCAGTCGAATACGAGGCCCTACTGCATGGTCTTCGGATGGCTGTAACCATGGGTATACAATGCCTGGAGGTGCGCGGGGACTCGAACCTCGCCATATCTCAGATAAACGGTGACTTTGATGCCAAAGATCCAAAGATGGAAGCTTATCGTAATGTCGTATTAAAAATGTCGGCTCGGTTCGAAGGGCTTGAATTCCATCACGTCGCCCGAGAGAGTAACCAAGCGGCGGACATCCTTGCTCTCATCGGTGCTAAGCACGACCCCGTCCCACCCAACATCTTCCTGGAAAGGCTTTTCAAGCCATTTGTGGTGTGGCAATGGGAGGGTGGCAACAATAGTCCAGATCCGAATACAACTCCAAATCCCGAACACACCGGCAGTATCGGGGGCTCAGCCACCGAAGTAACACCGTCTGCCCATCTCATTATGGCAGTAATTGCTCCATGGACCGGACCTTTCTTGGCCTACATTAATAGGAAGGAGCTCCCCGAAGACCAGAATGAGGCTCGCCGTGTTGTCCGGCACTCTAAGGCCTACAAGGTTCATGACAGAGAGCTCTACAAGAAAAGTACCACCGGAGTACTTCAAAGATGTATCTCCGAAGAAGAGGGGCAGCAGCTTCTAGCGTAAATTCATGCCAATCTCGGTGGACACCATGCCGCAGCTCGGGCTCTTGTTAGCAAGGCTTTCCGTACTGGGTTTTATTGCTCGACAGCCAGAGCAGACGCACAAAACCTCGTCCAACGCTGCGTCGGATGCCAACTCTTCACCAACCAAAGCCACATGCCCCCAACTGCCTTACAGACTATCCCTATCACTTGGCCTTTCGCGGTCTGGGGACTGGATATGGTTGGACCCCTTAAAGGGGGAAGCCATAAGAAAAAATATCTGCTGGTTATGGTGGACAAATTCACCAAGTGGATAGAGGCTAAACCGGTCAAAACGGCTGAGTCCAGCCCGGTGATAGACTTCATATCCGGTGTTGTGCACCGTTATGGTGTGCCGCACAGCATCATCACCGACAACAGCTCTAATTTCACAGCCGATGAGGTAAAAACCTGGTGTACTAATCTGGGTATTAAACTCGATTACGCCTCCGTCTACCACCCACAAACCAACGGTCAAGTCGAATAGGCCAACGGTCTTATCATGAGCGGCATTAAGCCCAGACTAGTGCGGTATTTGAAAGAATCAGACAAGCACTGGGTTGAGGAGCTCGACTCTGTACTCTGGGGGTTGTGGACCACGCCCAACCGTACTACCGGATACACACCTTTCTTCATGGTGTGTGGCGCAGAGGCCGTATTGCCCTGCGATATTATTCACGACTCACCTCGAGTGCATATGTACGAAGAGAGAGAAGCCGAGCTTGATCGGCAGGACAACCTAGATGCCCTGGAGGAGGAACGCAACGTCACAAAGGCCGGTTCAGCATTTTACCAACAGCAGGCCCGAAGATATCAAAGCAGAGAAGTACAGGCCAGGATTTCAATGTTGGCGAACTTGTTCTGCGCCTGCTGAAGAAGAAAAAGGACAAACTCAAACCCAGATGGGAGGGTCCCTTCGTAATTGACGAAGTCCTCACCAGAGGTGCATACCGTCTTCGCGATGCATCAGACAATTGCCTCGAGCTGAACCCCTGAAACATGGCCAGACTCCGAAGATACTATGTAACACCCCGGATGTAACTTGCCATATTTGTACTCTGACTCTTGCCATTTTCGGCTCTAAGTTATGAGATTACTCGTGGTAGGGTTTTGTCTTTGTTTTGCATTTTGTTCATGTCATGCATTCCATATCATGTCATCATGTGCATCGCATTTGCATACGTGTTTGTCTCATGCATCCGAGCTTTTTTCCCGTTGTCCGTTTTGTAATCCGACACTCCTATGTCCTCCGGCGCCCCCCTTTTGCCTCTTTTAGTGAGAGGGTGTTAAACGTTCTCTAAATGGACCAAGATTTGCCAAGCAGCCTTGGTACACCACCGGTAGACCGCCTATCAAGTTTCGTGCCATTTGGAGTCCGTTTGATACTCCAACGATTAACCGGGGAACCGGAAAGGCCTCGTGTGTGTTGCAGCCCAACACCCCTCCAAAGTGGCCCAATAACCCATCCAAACCTATCCCATGTCCTCCGTCATCGGATCATGATTGCCTGATCGAAAACTACACCTCATTTGGACACTCCCACCTCCTTCTAGGTATAAATATGTCCTCCCGGCCAAATCCGGGTCCAAACCCCAAAAAAAACCTCCTCGGACCGACGGACACGTCCGCCCACGCCGGACGAAATCGCGCCGCCGCCCCAAGCCACTCAGCGCCCGCCACCTGGCCCCGCATCGCCTCCACGCCGCCGCGGCGTGCCAGGCCCATCGCGGGCCCGCGCGAGCCCGCCGGAGCCGCCGCCGCTTGATCCCGCTACGCCGCCCGCCGTTCTACGCGCCGCCGGCCGCCGTCTTGCCCCACTGCAGGCGCCGCGCCTTGCCCCGCGCCGGCCACCACCACCTCACCCCGGTGCCGCCTCCGGCCACTGCACCGCCGCTCCTCGCTCTGCGCCGCCGCGCCCGACCTCCACCTCCTCCCCAAGCTCCATTCCGGCGAGGCCCGAGCACTCCGGCGAGCCCCCTCCACCATCTCCGGCCCTCTCCTTCCCGGATCCGGCGAGATCCAGGCGAACCTCGACTTCCGCGCCGATGAACCCTGGATCTGGAGGTCTAAAATATTTCTAAGTCTTTTCCTCTGTTATTTTTTATGCCATGTTCATCATGCCATAACTTCTCATTCGTAGCTCCGTTTCGTGCGTGTGATACATCAAAATGTTCATCATGATGTGCTCTTAATTTTGTTCCATTGTGACATGCTTGTTTGGGTCCATCTTGACGCCCAAATCGTTGATGCAAGAGTGCTATAAAATGTTAGATGCTGATTCTTAGCAGTTTATGAGCATTTGTCATTTTTGCCACATTTGTGGTGTGCTTGATATGAACATGATCTCTACATGTGTTTTGGTCTATGACATGCCATCTTTACAGGGGTGTTTTCCATGTATTTTTGTTATATTTTTGGTGACTAGCACAAGCATGCAAAGTAGCTCTCGTGATATTGCTAATTTCAGAGACTTAGAATTTCACTAAGTCATTCCTCTGTTGTTATTTTTATGCCATGTATTCATGTTGCTACAGTGAGATCCATGCTTGTTTTGAGTATCTTCAGTAAGGATGATTTTGACATATGGTTATGATCTATCCATCCATGCCCCTGTTTGCATTTATGGAGTACCCTAACATGACTTAATATTGCTCTACTTTTGCTATAAAATGTTCCTGGCAGATTGTTTACATGTTAATCAATTTTGCCATGGTTGTTGTAGTTGATCCAAGCATGCTATAAACTTGTTCTTGCCATGGTTAGCCTTATGATCATGTCTTCTTTCTTGTAGTATGCTTAGTTTGTCATGCAACGCTTTGTGATGAGTGAATCGAGCTCGCAAATATGCCTTCGTAATTCTGTTGATGCCATGCTCAGTTTTCTGCTAAGTCTGAATCTGTTAACGAAACTTGCTATGTTTACATGCGTGCCATCATATTTTCTGTGCCCTTTTGACTGTTGGTCAGTAACGGACTTTTGTTCTCTGCATTTAGTAGATTCATGTCATGCCTTGTTTTGCTACGATATGTTCCTGTAGCATATTGTTTGCTTGCTCTAAACGTTGCTTCCTGATGTTAATTCCTGGCATGTTAGTATTTTCACTAAGTCTGTGATGATGATATCTTTTGCACTTTTGCCATGCTTGTTTGAACCTGCTCTTGTGTGATTTAGCCGTAGCTCAGTGTTCATCTTTTGTCAAGCATCTTGAGTAGATCACTTCCATGTGCTTTGTTGTTATGTTGGAGTGCAATAGCTTAGTTTCTTGTTGCATTCTAGATGGCATCGTGCTATTAATCGCAGAATTGTGCCATTCTTGTTTTGCTTGCCATTTGCAAACCGTGCATCCGATTCCGGTGATCTTTATATCGATGTCGACCGAAATCAACTCATCTTTCCAGCGGCGCACTTGGTTTGCCAAGTTGATGCCTGGTTCATTCTTTCCCTTCTGAAGCACGCATATGCATTGCATATCACATCCCGCATATCATGCCATGTTTTGCATCATGTTGCTTGCGCATTGCACCATGGTTGATTGTTATTTCCTTTGCTTGTGTTCTTTCTTTGGGTAGATCCGGGAGACGAGTGCGTGATCAAGGAACTTGTTGAGTATGCTTACGAGGATCAAGCTTTCGTCAACTCAGAGAACTTTGCAGGCAAGATGACCATACCCTCGAAATCACTTCTATATTTGCTTGCTAGTTGTTCGCTCTATTGCTATGCCGCGATACCTACCACTTGCTATATCATGCCTCCCATATTGCCATGACAAGCCTCTAACCCACCTTTCCTAGCAAACCGTTGTTTGGCTATGTTACCGCTTTGCTCAGCCCCACTTATAGCGTTGCTAGTTGCAGGTGAAGTTGAAGTTTGTTCCATGTTGGAACATGGATATTGTTGGGATATCATTATTATATCTTGTTTACTTTAATGCATCTATATACCTGGTAAAGGGTGGAAGGCTCGGCCTTATGCCTAGTGTTTTGTTCCACTCTTGCCGCCCTAGTTTCCGTCATACCGGTGTTATGTTCCTTGATTTTGCATTCCTTACACGGTTGGGTGTTATGGGAACCCCTTGACAGTTAGCCTTGAATAAAACTCCCCCAGCAAGGCCCAACCTTGATTTTACCATTTGCCACCTAAGCCTTTTCCCTTGGGTTCCGTGGACTCAAGGGTCATCTTTATTTTAAACCCCCGGGCCAGTGCTCCTCTGAGTGTTGGTCCAAAACAGAGCCACTTGCAGCGCCACCTCGGGGAAACTTGAGGGTTGGTTTTAGTTGTACGTAGTGTTCATCCAGCGTGCCCTGAGAACGAGATATGTGTAGATCCTATCGGGATTTGTCCGCACATCGGGAGGCTTTGCTGGTCTTGTTTTACCATTGTCGAAATGTCTTGTAACCGGGATTCCGAGTCTGATCGGGTCTTCCTAGGAGAAGGAATATCCTTCGTTGACCGTGAGAGCTTGTGATGGGCTAAGTTGAGACACCCCTGCAGGGTTTTGAACTTCCAAAAGTCGTGCCCACGGTTATGGGAAGATGGGAATTTGTTAATATCCGGTTGTAGAGAACCTGACACTTAACTTAATTAAAATGAATCAACCGCATGTGTAGCCGTGATGGTGTCTTTTCGGCGGAGTCCGGGAAGAGAACACGGTCTCGTGTTATGCTTGAACGTAAGTAGTTTCAGGATCACTTCTTGATCATTATTAGCTTCTCACCCGTGCTTTGCTTCTCTTCTCGCTCTCATTTGCATAAGTTAGCCACCATATATGCTAGTGCTTGCTGCAGCTCCACCTCACTACCCTTTTCCTTCCTTTAAGCTTAAATAGTCTTGATCGCGAGGGTGTGAGATTGCTAAGTCCCCGTGACTCACAGATACTTCCAAACAGATGCATGTGCCGATGATGCCAGTGTAGGGGACGCTACCGAACTCAAGTGGGAGTTCGACGAGGATTCGGGTCGTAACTATGTATCTTTTCTGGATGATCAGTAGAGGAGCCCAGTTGGGGCGATCGGGGGTCTAGCATTTGGGGTTGTCTTTCTTTATTTGGTTCCGTAGTCGGACCTTGATTGTATTCTGGATGATGTATGATATATTTATGTATTGTGTGAAGTGGCGATTGTAAGCCAACTCTTTATCCCTTTCTTATTCAGTACATGGGATGTGTAAACATTACCCCTCTTGCGACATGCCTACTATGCGGTTATGCCTCTAAGTCGTGCTCCAACACATGGGAGATATAGCCGCATCGTGGGTGTTACAATTTGGTAATTAGAGCCTTCCCCGACTTAGGAGCCCCCTGCTTGATCGAATCGCTGACGTTGTTGAGTCTAGAAAAAGGTTTTGAGTCTTACGATTATATATATATCGGAGAGTAGGATTCTTTTTACTCCTCAGTCCCTTCGTCGCTCTAGCGAGGCATCCTGACATAGAGTTTTGACTCTTCTCTCCTCAAATTTCACTAAAAAAATTAGGATTACGCGGGTATCTTGGAATCATTTTGATGGTTTTGTGATGAGAACATTGTTCTTGGTGCCTCCTGACATTTAGGGGTTGTGGCAGTGTCCCAGGGAGTTGAGCTCTGAGGTGTTGTCGTCACAATTTTATCGTTGCAATTCTGGAATACCTGAGTTCGCCGACATCGAAAATCTCCTTTATGCAGTTGTTGGTGAGATAACCTCGACGCCACCCAGTACTGGGGCGGGGGTTCGGGAGTATTGCCATAACTCGTATAACAGATGCTTTTCAAAGGTTGAGGCAAATGATTTCCGGAGGTTTCTTGGTTATGTGTTGAAGGATGGATACAGCTGGATGTAGGATTTGCTAGTTTTGGGTGAGATATTATGCTTCCCCTGTATCCCCAACACCTGATTGCATAACCAGAATGTTTCAGGAGTTTTATAGGTGGGAATTCATGTTGCTCTTGTATTTCTTCCCGCAGATATTTGGTTTGTGAATGGGTAATCCTTACCAATTATTTGTTCATATCCGTACCACCGTCATCCACTACCGGACTAATTTCCTTCAGTTATAATGATTTTGCATTGTGAAGTCAAACCGATAAGAAAAAGGAATAAAATTCGCTCTTTAGAACTCATTCATGCATGATACTAACGAACACTACTCGGATGAAAGGCAAACACATGATGCGAGGATGGAATATGTATGAAAAACAGGATGGTGTGACATATTCACACCTATGATGTGGTAACTAAGCAGAAGGCATTTCAACAAATTAGAAGCACTGCAAGCTAGACACCATATGAAAGATGCAACCAATATCACTCTGTCAAGTTCAAACTGTATGGCGTTTCAACAAATTAGAAGCAGTACATGCTAGAAATCATATGCAAGACACAACCAATGTCATAGTGGTGACTTAAAGGTGCCTTATCATAAGTGACTGATGCGGGATATGCAAGAATAGTAGTCTGATGTAGAAACAGGAACACATGTCATATTCACAGGCATTATGTGTAAAGTAAGCAGATGCAATTCAACAAAGTTAGAAGCAATACAAGCTAGACATCATGTGCAACATGCAACCACATATAATAGTGCCAAGTTAGAGCAAGCACCTATGATGGTGGAGTAGGGGAGATGTGCTCATCATCTACACAGCTACGTTGACTGTCTAGCCTTCCGTTGTCTTGCGAATCTTGTTGGGAGGATGGCGGAGTAGAATCTGTAGAGAACCTCCGTTTCAGTTGCTCGGAAGGACCACCATCATCCAATGCCTTGCCAATTTCCTTCATCTTTATTGATTTTGCATTGTGAGGTCATATCGACAAGAAAAAGGAATATCATTCGCTCTTCAGAACTCATTCATGCATGATACTGACGAACACTACTCTGATGAAAGGCAAAGTCATGGTACGAGGATGGAATATGTACAAAAAAATGGACGGCTTGACATATTCACACCTATGATGTGGTAACTAAGCAGAAGGCACTTCAACAAATTAGAAACACTGCAAGACACCATATGGAAGGTGCAATCAATATCACTCTGCCAAGTTAAAACTGTCTCGTCATAGGTGGCATTCATCAAACTAGAAGCAATACATGCTAGAAATCATATTCAAGATGCAAACCAATATCACACTGCCAACTTAAAGGTGTCCCATCATAAGTGACTGATGCAGGATACACAAGAAGAGTAGTTTCATGTAAGAACATGGTGTGATAGACAGATATAGTATGTACCAAAAACAGGAAAGCGTGTCATATTCACATGTATCATGTGTAAGCTAAGCAGATGCAGTTTACACTAATTAGGAGCAATACGAGCTAGACACCATATGCAACATGCAACCAGATATCACACTGCCAAGTTAGAGCAAGCACCTTGGATGGTGGAGTAGGGGAGCGGAGACTTGGACCTTGTAATGCACTATCAGTATAAGGAGAATCAATACATATGCTCCGTTTATGTTGCTGCAGAGGACCACCATCATCGCCTTCCTTTCTCTTTTCCTTCCTCTTTCTTGATTTTGCCTTGTCAAGTCAAACCCACAAGAAAAAGGACTAAATTTTGCTCTTTAGAACTCATTGATGCATGATACTGACGAACACTACTTTCATGTAAGGCAGCCGCATGATAGGAGGATGGAATATGTATGAAAAACAGGACGGCGTGACATATTGACATGTATGATGTATAAAGTGTAAACTAAGCACAAGGTGCTTGAACTTGTTAGAATCGATGCAAGCTAGAAACCATATGAAAGATGAAACCAATATCACTCTGCCAAATTAAAAGGGTGCCCTAACAAATGTATTTGACCAAATTAGAAGCAATACATGGCAACAGGCTAGAAATAATATGCAATATGCAATGAATAAAGGTGACTCATCGTAAGTGATTGATGCAGGATACAGAAGAGAGGTAGTTTCATGTAAGAACAAGGTTAACACATAGATGTAGTGTGTACCAAAAATAGGAAGGCATTTCATATTCACAGGTATAGTGTGTAAACTAAGCAGATGCAATTTACCCTAATTAGAAGCATTACAAGCTAGACACCATATGCAACATGCAACCACATATCACACTGCGAAGTTAGAGCAAGCACCTGTGATGGTGGTGTAGGGGAAGTGCGGTCTTCAGGTACAGAGCTACGTTCAATATCTTCATTTAGGCTTGTTGTTTCTTGAGAATCATGTGGAGAGGATGAAATTGCATTCTTTGTAAGAGTATTGCGTCTCATATTAACCCACGCGCGTGACTATCTCATCATAAGCGATAGACGCAGGCTACACAAGAATAGTAGTTTGATGTAAGAACATGGTGTGATAGGCAGATGTAGTATGTACCAAAAACAGGAAGGCGTGTCATATTCACATGTATAATGTGTAAGCTAAGGAGATGCAATTTAACAAATTAGGAGCATTGATGAGGGATACACAAGAAAAGTAGTTTGATGTAAGAACATGATTAATACAAAGACGTAGGATGTACCAAAAATAGGAAGGCATGTCATATTCACAGGTATAATGTGTTAACTAAGCAGATGCAATTTACCCTAATTAGAAGCATTACAAGTTAGACACCATATGGAAAATGCAACCACATATCACACTGCCAAGTAAGAGCAAGCACCTGCGATGGTGGTGTGGGGGAATTGCGGTGCTCAACTAGAGAGCTACGTTGACTATCTTCATTTAGCCTTGCTGTTTCTTGAGAATCATGTGGGGAGGATGACACTGCACTCTTTAAACGAGTAGGGCGTCTCACAGTAACCCACTCGGGTGACTGTCTCATCATAAGTGATTGACGAGGGATACAAAAGAGCATTAGTTTGATGTACGAACATGGTTAATAGACATATGTAGTATGTAACAAAAACAGGAAGGCATGTCATTATCAAAGGTATAATGTGTAAAGTAAGCATATGCAATTTAACCAAATTGGAAGCAATACAAGCTAGACACCATATGCAACATGCAACCACATTTGACAGCGCGAAGTTAAAGCAAGCACCTAGGATGGTTGTGTGTGGCAATTGAGATCATCAACTGCAGAGCTACGTTTACTGTCTCCAACTGCTGACACTGCACCCATTAGAGCGTTGAAACGCTTAGTGCTTATCTTCGAATTACACTAGAGCAACTTCTGTCTTTTCTTTTCTGCATTCATCAACACTGCATCAGAGTCTGAAATAACCATGCATAAAAAAACAATAATGTGAGTATGGGTCAAGTGTGTGCACAATTAGTATAGTGTAAAGGTAGCCGATAGCAGGTCGGTGAGAAATAAATGACGGGAGACATATGATAGCTCTGCAACATGCATGGCGCACTAAATTACTACAGGATTCTATGAAAATAACAGTCGACTGAAAGCAAATAGGTCAGCCCATTTTTTCTGCACTGTCCGATGTACAAAGAATGGGCAGATCGCCTTCATCTACCTCCAGCCAGTCAGTGTTGACGATCTTCCTCGAAACGCCAACGACAACCGGCCTAGTACTCCTCCCCTGCCTGCGCCCTCCCCTTGACCTCACCGCACCGCCGTGCTTGGCACCCCCCGGCCATCCATTCAAGCCCTGCCGACCTCCAGATCGGGCGCAAGCAGCTCCTGTGCCCCACACCCCTATGATAGACACCGATGCGCCGCTTCCCCGGGGAACAGGCGGACTAGGTGCTCCGCGTGCCTAAGCAGGTGCTGCTTCTTTTAACTGCGGTTCGACTGACCCTAAATTGAAATCCAGGCAGGCTACTGACCTCTAGCAAAGGTGAAATAGTAAAAGGGACGAAACCTTGTTGATTTAGTATCACGAAGAAGATGCAGTAAGAAGCGCTCAACTAGTTTCTTTCGTGGGATGAATACGGTGTGAGCGGAGACGTAAGATTTGCACGAATAAGGGAAGAGTAGTACCTCTTTCTGCTGGCAGTGTTGTGTCCTCCTTCTATTTTTCCGACGATCTTCCTGTTGTTCGCCGGAAACCAGAAGTTGTGGATGACGGTGCAGCCTTGGACGAACCCATGGCCAAGTTGTTGAGTGTGGTGCAGTGGCCGTCTTTCGGCGGCGGGGAAGCAGATCCGAGGCGGCGAACGACGGCGTAGCGGGAACAACTCCGGTGCGGTGGATGGTTGCGACAGTGGAGCCACAGTAGTGAGGCGCAGGATGGCATGGTTGGAGTGGTTCTGGTACGGCGCATGTCGGCGTCGGCGTCGTGGAGGCAGCTCTGCCTCAGCTTCAGCTGCTAAGTCCTTGAGGGCGTTGCGGTTGCGGTTGCATTGGACGACGATGTCGGGGTACCGGCTCCGGCGTGATGGAGGAGGGCGGCGGTGGGTTGGCCGCTATGGGGTGGAGGACGGAGGAGGCTGGGGTTTCGTGGTTGGTGGAGAGGGCGTTTTCACGCCCATGGAGTATGAATGGGGAAACGGAGGGAGGCGGGGAACTAAGGGGGAACAATGTTTCGGTTTGAGACGCGATTGTTTGAAATTTGGGGAAAGTTACAAACTTTGCCCCCATCTAAAATTTCGGACATATTGCGGGTTGGGGTAGGACAGTCATGTCAGGTGTCCCAAATGTGGGCGGGATAGATTTCGGCCGAGCGCATGGGTAGGCGCCCACAGCGTATGAATGCTTCTCGGAGGCGGTTGAGACTGGCGTCTTGGTGAAGTTACAAACCTACCCCGGTTTAGACCTTTGGACATCGGGCCGATAGGCTACATGGGCCAGAGTCAGGACAGTAATTTCCTACCACCAAAACATTAGTATCGCGCAGTTTTGGGTGACCAGAGGCCTATTTGGCGCTTCGTTCAATATTTGGGAGCAGAAGCATTAACGTTTTTGGTTCTCTTGAATTGAACTTTCAGGATTTGTCAAACTTCACAAATCATTACTCTTGAAAATCCTAAAGCTATGATTATTTTGGAATGGATGGGGTACATTTGAATATACATTATACACGAGTATATATTAAAAAATATGCAACTTACCTCAGTTCATGCATGTTTCCAGATATAATCTCCTTGGTTGCAAAAAAAAGTTAGATATGCGTATGAATATATATAGCATGTTCAAACTCACAACAAAGATTGATGCCCCCTTTTACATATGATTTACAAATGCCATTATCTCAGGTTCAAATAGATGAATGCACTTCCTATGAATTCGAATCTTCGAAACCCCCTTTATGTTGAATTCGACATGTATTCTATTTCGTAGCTAGCAATTTGGAATGTATCCATGCAAGTGACAAATGTATAAAGTGCTTCACACTAACAACATGGAGTGCACTAATTAATGTTTATATATGAATTGCAAAAGCATCCATTGCATGTATTTCAACCCGCTCTCACTCTATGGATCGATAATATGAAATAAACACATGCACATGCTAGAATTCAATAGAGTATGGGTGTCAGATAGACCGATTTTTGTACATACGCAATTTGCAAAATTCATGATCTCATCCAAAAATAATAATGCCATTTATATTTTAATATAATGCGTAGAACTGCCTTTTACACGTAGATGCACTATGCCTTGCCCCATTCTCACAAACGTGTTATATATCTCTCTATCTAATGCATAAGTGCACACACTTTATATGCATCGGCATTTCTCTTTCACACATGCTCACAATCTCTCTCATGGTGTCGGGGTGTCTCACGCACATGCTCTCTCTGTTTCTGTCTCTCTCTCTCACTCTTCCTGACTACTATGTACCACTCTTTTCACTAATCTCAGTTGGAAAACACTATTTCTCTCACATGCATATATACACATGCACGGTCTCTACTAGCCCTCTATACGCACATATATGTGCCTACGTGTCTCCCGCACGCACATTATCTTTAGGCCTCTCTCGCACACATTGCCCCCCCCCTCCGACACACCTCTCTCTTAGTAGTTGGCAGATATGATTTCATCATATCATTTGGTAGGATATCCCTGACTGTTAGGCTGGATGGTAATACGAGGCAAAGTTTTACCCTAGTTCGGATCGGACCCTTGAAGTTGAAGAAAGAGCCTACTCCTGGTACTGTATATTAGTGATAGGGGTGTGTACAAAGTACACGTGAATACCAGGCATTGTGCGTGTGTGTATACTATCGACGAACTAGCCCCCAAGCTTGTATAACATACTAAGGGCCTAGGGTTACAAATCATATATAGTCGGCTTATCACGAGTGGGGATAGAGTCCTCCGTGACTCTGGTAGCTTCGTGTTGTACGCCGAGTCCTCCACATGGGTCTTCGTATAACACGTCTCGGTCCAACCTATATGTGGCGCAGGATGGAACCGACCCATGAGTCTTCATGTTGACCCACCGCAACTAGAAATGATGTGCCCACCACACCACACACGCAATCGGCCACTAAGAAAATAAGCATATACAATAGTACAACGGTATCTAGCTCACGGTACGTCTCCATATTTTGTTGATGACACCGACGGACTTTGCATTTGATGCGTGCTCCGTATTTTGTTGACAACACTTACGGTCATTGTATTTGAAGTGAAAGCACGATATGGTCACTGGACTTCAGATTAAGCTCATCACGGTCACCACATACATGTGCTAACCAACATGTGGTTGGATGGTTAGAGGACAGTGGTTTCTCGAGCCCACCAAGGTTAAAGTCCGAGTGCTCGCATTTATCTTGTGTTAATTTCAGTATTTTCCGGTGATGTACGTTCAGTGGGAGGAGACGTTCCACTCGACTACGAGGCACCTATGGTGACTTCGTAAAATCTCAAGATCATATATGCTGGCCCACTCCCTCGAAGGTGCTCATAGGGGTAGGGTTCGCGTGTGTGCGCTTATAGCGGTGAGTGCTTGCACGTATATATGAGCCCTTGCGTCTGTACCGTGTTAAACAAATACATATCATGATTATACGGTCACTGGCTCACCCGTACAACTCCGTATTTTGTTGATGACACAATCAATTGACCAGTCAAACGTTCCACGCGACGCAACTAGTGTTGCACCACCGGGGCGCGTAACCGTGGGGCCCACCTATCAGCCCGTATATGAAAGAAAGAAATGGTAGTTTGAGTCTGTACTGTGTTAATAAAATAGGAGTACATTTTAGGGTGATCATACGGTCACTGGCTCACCATACAGCTCCGTAATTTATTGATAACACGATCAATTGACCAGTCAAATGGTCCACATTCAGCAGCGCACATTACCATAGGGCCCACCCGTCAGCGCGTATATGAAGGACATAAATGGTAATAAATTAGTGGTCGGTGGGTATTCGAAGTCGTGAGACCTCTGGTTGGCAGCCACCATCGGTTGGGGCGTTCATTGGGCGGTGGGGTGGGGATCCCCGGAGAAAAAGCTCGGCGGGGGGGGGCTAGAGGGATGGCCGGTGCGGCGGTAGACCGGCGGTGGGGAGTGGTTTCGTGGAGGGCGGGCCGGCCGCGAGCGGCGGGGGCGGGCGGTTCGGCCGGTGGTGGCTGGCGGCTCGGGGGTGGAGTTTGATGATAAACTGGAGGCCCTTGATTTCGTATCCAACGGCTGGAAAATCTAATGACCAGAGATGAAAAAGTCAGTCGACTGACGTGTAGCCTCACCCCACACGTACACATGCATGCACGCAAGACACGCACGCATGTACGCGTGCAACACTGACACGTACACACGCACGCATGCTGGCGTGCAACACTGACACGTACACATGCCCTCACGAACACACGCACGTACGCACCCATGCATGCAACACTGAAACGTACCCTTGCATGCACGCAACACTCGCACACCTGCATGCACACAACACACGACGCAAGACACACGCTAACCTATACGTTCATGCACCCTTTGTTAAGGACATGGATTGTTACGGGTATTAATCAATCTTATCTGTGATAAGCAGAACATTGATGTTTGTAGCGGTCTTTATGAATCACAACGTATCGAACGGGCTATCAACATAGTAGGCTTATCTACATGAAAAAGATGATGTCACACTCAATGAACAATCATCGGTTTATGAAATGCCCGCTTCTGACCGCCCTGGCCCACCAAAGGTTCCTCTGTTGTGCGCTGCCTGCATTGGGTCACCAACATGCAGGCCATACACCCAAAGATCCCACACATCAGTGGAAGAACGGCGCGGTGTCCTAGGTCAGAGTCGAGGGCGCCACTCGCGGCACGCTCGGCTGAACACGCCTCCGTGCCGCATTCAAACGCATCCATGAAACCCGCCTGTGTGCAAGCCGAGAAACCCACTCTGGACACACATCCGTTCATGACCGGGCCGGCGTTAAACACAACGCCGGTCGAGCTCCTCCCGTCCGCCGTTTATTTAATCTCCTATTTAAACGAGGCCAAACGCCGGCCAAGAATCGCACACCTCCACCGCTCCCCTATCTCCTCCACCATTTTGTCCACTCTTACAATGGCTTACGAAGAGTAGTTATTCCGCATCCAAGCTAGCTGGGTAGCCCGCCGGATACGAGCTATGCAGCTCACTGATCCACCTCCTTCCCCTCGCCCGACGGAGCCAGTTGCCACCCCAAGTCGGTGCGCGGTTCAGCAACTCCAGGCCAGCTCGACAAGGAGCGACGCATGGGCGTCGTTGCTGCCGTCCATGCCGCCGCCTTGTACCGCGTCTCCCATTTCTTTGGCCGAGACTCCCATAACGGCGGCCGGGCCATGCAAGCAGTGACAGAAGCCGGGTGCACAGAGAGCGATGAGTCGGTGGCCAGCGCCTCCGCGTCCGCCGCCATCATCGAGGAGAAGTAGAACACGGGAGGCCGCCGCCGCTTGGGTCCCATGAAGGCCACCGCGGAGGCGACGCCGGCGTACACAGCAGGTGTCTTGCCGGATCCTTTTGTTGTGAGGACCTTCGTCGACCCCGCATGGGCTCCACGGAAGAGGGGAATGTTAGGATGAACTCGAGTAGGTGCCGGCCATGGCGAAGTAGTGGCCGGTGATGAACTTGAACCGGTGCCGGCCACCATCATCTTCGGCACCAGCCAATGATATCAGTTGGGCAGTGGGGAAGCGAGCTGTCCGTTGCGCTGAAGCATATACCTCCGGGGCTCCCGGCAGTCCAGTGATCGTGCTGCCAGACATGAGGAACACAAATCGATCGGCGGGCGATCATTTAGGCCAGGTATTATATACCTGTGCTGTCCAGAACTAGCACCGCGTAGTTCATTTGAATGTAATGAAATCCATCATGTTTGTATGAAAATCCGGTATTTTATATGATTTCCGTCGTTGTTTATATGAAATATCAGTTTGTCTACGTGTTTGCGTGAATTTCGTCGGGCTGGTTGAGTTGCTGTCATAATGTGTGCGGCTATGGTTGGATGGCATAATTTGCGGGTCGTCGATCGGTCTGTGGGTGGCTCGGGCGGCATTGTGGGACAAAAAAACACAGCTCGTGCGAGCTCTCTCCAACGTGCGCACTGGAGGATGCATGACAGCATGAGCACCTGAGCCATTCCTCGTTCATCGGTGGCAAAGGCACCGGTGGACAAAAGGGTCGCCAATATTTTGGCTACCCCGGGCAAGATCCAAACAGCCCCTCCCAACAGATTCAAATCCATCATTCGCCGTGGAATTTTGCCATGTGTTGTTTTCATGGACTAACAAGATGCCCGTGCATTGCACGGAACATCAAGATGCATTTTTTTACAAACTCCCGCATGCATGCAAGGGATAATTAATGTCCTCCTTTGCTAGTACCACGAGGCAAACACCATTAATATTGCATCGATTAGTGTTAGTTGCCTTGTATATCTACAAATTGTAATTTTGATAGTGGCCCCTTGTATATAAAAATGGAGGGAGAAAGATGAGAGATAAGGTGAGGAGGAGTGGGGCGTGATGGTGACTGGTGGTCGGACTGGGCGGAGGCATGGGATGGACGGCGCATTATGTCTAGGTTTGTATCTCTCTCACACACACCCACGTAGGTGGGGGATGTGCACGAAGAGAAGAGGTGCACGCATGGCGCACGTACTCCCGTCTCTTTCCCAATCACACCCGCGCGGGTACATGGTGGAGCTCATTTCTGTATGAAAAAGGCAGCCCACGTGGTAATTTGGCACGTGTACTGGTTGTCCACTTGGTGGAGGGAGGATCGTCTACCACGGGTGAACAAACAAATTGTGACTTGGCGCGTTATGTTAAATTAAAAAAAAGAGGCAAACCATGTGGGGCCTGCCTTAGTGGCAAGGCTCTATACACTAGAGTACTTTTGATGTGTCCCGTCAACTCACAGAACGAGGAGAAGCTTGCTTTGTACGCCGTCTCCCCCGCCCACGGGCGCGGTGGCTCACAGGATGAGGTGAAGCTTGCTTACGAGTAGTAGTAGTAGTAGTAGTAGTAGTAGTAGTAGTAGTAGTAGTAGTAGTAGTAGTAGTAGTAGTAGTAGTACTACTACTATTGTACGCCTTTACGCCCGCTCCCTCGCCCACGCGCGCGGTGGCTCGCAGCACGAGGAGAAAATTTTACTACTCCCTTTGTTTACTCCTCGTCCCTACAAGTACGTACTTTAGTTAGTACTCCCTCCATTTACTTATACAAGGCCACTATAAAAAAAACATTGTGCATCTATACAAGGCCACAAATAGTAATCGAGACAAAAGTTACTACTCCCTCCTTTCCAGTTTATGGCTCAATTTCAAAATCTCTCCAACCAAGGTAGACGGTGAGTGGTCGAATTAATTTCGTAGTTTGCACAAGTAATTAGTACGCTCATTTTTCTCAAGAAGTTATGTTTACCGAGGCATTAATTAGAATGAATGCATGAATGACCACTAAATTTCCATGAACTTGTACATGCATTGGTTAGTTTCCTCTTGACACTGCTTGCGTCGGGTGATCTAACGCACCTCAAAATCCAACATGTAATGGTACTACTACTAGTATAGTAGAATTGAGACTTATCAAACGGAAAAACTAATGTTTTTTAGATGAGCCCTATAAACCCTAGTGGGTACGTACTCCGTAAACTAAATCGCTCCCTTTCATGAATTTTGTAGTATACTCCTCCGTCGACGCTCCCTTTCATGAATTATGTACTTCCTGTCGCCGACATGTGGGACATATAGCAACCGGGTCGACGTGTCAAGCACCAAATAACAGTGTAGAACAGCAGGGGGGACACACCCCACGCGTACCGGCCCAGTATTTGTAATGAGCAACGAGACGTCAAATCACAATGTTGCACCTTCCCAGACGGACGAAGCAACCATTATTTCACACTTCGGTTCGCCATCATCTCAAACCACGTAGTATTGCTTCTGCCTCAAGAGGGACATGTGCATCGCCTTGGTACATCATGACACGTGGGACCGCATGACAGGCCATGCTCCCCCGCCGATCGCTCGGTAAAATCACCTCATTTTTACTATACTTCCTCTGTATCGGTTTACTACATGGCATGCACGCTGTTCTAGGTTGAGAATTTAACTGGCTAAATATGTGATGAACAGTACTCTAGCCTTTTAAAAAATGTATACTTTTGTACAGTAGTACTATCGATGGATTGCACCATGGAGCAAAAATTGAAATTAAAAAAAAGGTGGTACATATAGAGAGAGCTCGTCGCCAAATTATGCATATAGTACTAATAAAAAAGCTAGTGCGTGCTTAATTGGGGTGCTAAATTCTATTAAAGAAATACTAGTAGTATGTACATACTGAAGAGTTAAAGTAACGAGAAGAAACATAACATAGTTCTGCTGGGGGTTCAGCACAACACACCCCTCAAATTAAACTAAGCACACCTGAAATTAAACTATGCAACTAATCCGGTAGACACTGCATTAGAAGTTTAGAACCACCATGAGCTATGACACTGCCACCTTACTCAGAGTCCTCGTCCATGTCCTCGACTTCGTCCTTGTCCCTCTCCCTCTTGGCCGATACTTCTTTGCTTGAATCGCACACTTGGCTGTTGCTCTTCATCCAACCCTTGTAGATATTGAAGCAAAGGTAGCCATCCATTGCAACGTAGTGGATGTGGTCTATATCTAGTACATTTCGCTGCCATGCATGACGATGAAACGTGTATGGAGGTTTCTCCAGTTTACCATATGAAGGATGAACCATGGCTCCTGCCAGGGTCAGCATTGAAGGCTGACGAGAGGACACTAGTCGGTTCTTCTGGAGGTCGAAGGGGTTGCCTACAACAAGACCTATCCGATGCAGGACATCCCTGTCGTTCTTAAAGTCTATAGTAACGAATTTCACTGTTTTGTCCTTGAGGAAGTTCTTAAAATCCTGGCACTCAACGTCGGCATGGCATATGTGGTAGACCAAGAAAACATTATGTACACAAACGTGGATCATTGCGGGCTTCTTCCTCTCTTCGTCCATTAGATCCTTCTCTGGTCCCAGGACTGTGGTGTACTCAACATCTAGCCCAGCGACCCACTCATCATCTGAGTTTTCGAACATGCGTCTGAAGCGAGAAAGGCATCCTTTCACCTTCGTGGAAGAACGGGTGTAGATACGTCGAACTCATCGCCGGTGATGGTTCTAACCTTGTACTCACCGCCGATCGTGGAGATTTGGGACGCCATGGATTTGGGAGGAGGGTTAGGATTAGTGGAACTGCCGTAATGTGAATGGATGGGATGACTAGGAGCAAACCGCCGTAGTATTAAAGGATGTGTGGGGACGAGTAGGAGCGAACTGCCAGCGTGCGAACGGCAGGGTAGTGGCTTTCCATTCTCCCATGATACGGGCTTCCCAGAGCCCTTGGATCTGAGATCGAATGGTTGCATGGCGTGATTCTAGACCTATGGGTGAATATCCTATCCTGGAGGGTTATTCTGCAAATTTTCAGCAACTTAGCATGTGACCGTTTGATCTCAGATCCAAGGGCTGCCAGCAGCCCGTATCATGGTCGTGCCTACCACAACCGCCGCGTCGCTCGCGCGGTCGCGCCCTTGGAGATTTAACACGGTGTGTTAGGCTATCTGATGTTGGCATGTCATACATAGTCATCACTTAGTCACTCATACTACAACAAGGTTGGCTATAAGTGTTTTTTACTCCTCTCTATCTCTTTCTTCGTAATGGAGGTGTTCAGGAATCGGGAGACTCACGCCAGTCGTAGCGCCGTAGTTAAAATGATAATGGCAAGTCAAATCATGGGGCCCCACCTGTCCAGCAGTAAATCGCTGTCAAATCACACAGCCCTACGTTTGCAGCAGCCGACTCCCTCGTCTTCTCATGTCTCTGTCGAACCGACTAGGCGGAACTGCTTCACCTACCGCGCAGGAAAAGCGCCGCCCTCGACTTTTAAATACAACTACATCTGCTTAAGAATCCAATGATATACTTTTCGTGACATAGTAACTCATATTTAGTTAGTCAAATGGATGACCTAGAACTACGTGCAGGCCCTATAAACTGAGACGCCTAAAAATAAAAAAAACCAAGACGGAGAGGGTAGTTCAGCACATATCTTTTTAGATCAATATAGTCGGGATTCACCTAGGAGCAAAACCAAGTGGTAGGTTGCTCCTGTCGTGTTGGCGTAGCAACTCAAGCAGGGTCAGTCCACACACGAAATGGTGACACACTTAACAGGACCCCTTTGGCCGACATGTGGCTCATCCACCGTCTTGTTCCACGTGTGATGCACCAAATTACAGTTCGGAGCAGCGGTTGGAATTGGAGGCACCCCAGTCGTCGCGCCACAGTAGTAGAAAATGAGCGATGAGGGGTCGAATCACAAAGCCCCACCTTTCCCGCATTAAGCTGAACGGACGAAGCAACCATCATTTCACTCTAGGGCGCAAGAGCATAAATAAAAGAGAAAACAATGATGCGTGCGGCATCTACCTAGGGCACCCTAGGGTAGGGGTCTCCACTACAGATCCTTTTTTTAAAGCGCCTCCACTACAAATCGGCTTCTCCCTCGTCCCCTTGAAGAAAACCGATGATGAGTGCAGCGGTAGGGTTTGTAGGAGTACTACGGCGTGCGGTGCCACGTCGTAGTAAACGGGTTCGAGTCGATGCCTTAAATATGTGTGGGCCGCTTGGTTTTACGGGAACGAGGCAGCATTTTGGGTTCAGGGACCAGTGGAGATATAGTATGTACAAAAAATTGTGGACGTAGGTTCGACCGAAAGGCAATGATGCATGGGCCCTGCATTTTGATATACTTGGGGCCGCGTGAAATTTGCTACTCTACTCAAAACTAGTAAGGTACACATGTATTGAACGCATGAGATTTCAAAACCAAATTATGAATAAATACACACTATAGCATGTAAAGCTTTGAGTCATATATGCATGATGTAGATGTTTGTTTAGTTCTTATAATTCATCTCATTCAAAATCAATTAGTTTTATAAAAAATGTTAAGATTCATGGGGTTGTGCATTGTAAATCATAAAGTAAAAAAAATAATGGTAATTCATTTAGAAAAAATAATCAATTATGATACAAAAGATTCTAGAACAAAGGAGAAGTGCTTGTGTTTTGAGGTTTGTGCATTATGCTTAAGTTCAACCATGGAGTCTTCTAAATTGTACATGTGGCAGATCTGGTGGAATGTTGATGATATCCAACGGCCAGTAGTGCTCAGATTTGCCTATCTCTGCGCTGTCAGGTTAGCTTCATCCATCGACCATCTTTCAAAGTTATTGGCACACTATATAGTTCTTGTGCCATAGTTGCATGTTTTGGAAAAAAGTTACTAGTGGTTTGTACTATCTATTTAGGAATAAAATATGTATACATGGAAGTTGTAGGGAAAGAGATGACATGGAGCATCTCAATTCCTATGAGTAGGTATTGGAAAAGAGATGTCATTTGGTTCGCATCAAAGGAACTTTTCTATTGAATCTAGAGATGACATGTATCTTAATTCCTATGAGGAGGGATTAGAAAAGAGATGTAATTTGGTTCATATCATAGGAACTTTTCTATTGAATATACGCTAATGTTTATTTTCCTTTGAAATTAAGGGAGTATAGGAATCCATTCATATGAACCAAGTGGCTCTAAAGCTATAGAAATGATATCATGTTTATTTCCTTTGAAATGTGGAGTATATGAATCTATTCCTATGAACCAATTGGCTCTAAAGGAAAAAAATCCTATAAAAATCATATCATATAGAGTTCCTATGATATTCCTCGACACTAAAGGGTGATTGAAATTGTTGCGGGTGATACGGCGGTCTTTCTTTGTAGACTCCTCACCCATCTTTATAGTTACCTCTCGAAGATGAATGAATTGATATATATATACATGGTATTCTACATGTGCAATTTGGTACACGAAAACTCGGTAGAAGTTTGCGAGGTTCGAATTTTCAATAAAGCTATATGCACTGCATATCAGAACGGAGGGAGCATATGGCAGTTGCTAACACTCACGTGGAAGATTTGTGTGTAGGAGGAGTGGCTGTTCTGTTAAATGACATGCCAAAACTGACACTGTCGGATGCCGATCTAATGGTTCTTACGGAGTTTGTCAGGAAAAGGCTTGTGGCGAACGTTTATCGGATAATGATTTACGGACACATGCATTGCATTGATACGTGCCCCCCTCTCTCTCATGCACACGCACCCTCACGAGTCAGGACTCTCCTGAGTCCTCTCGCAGACTTGCATGTCGCACCCACCGTCTATCTGCAGGTAGACGTCACGCACATATGTGCTCTGCACACCCTACCCTCAGAACTTCTAAAAACAAAAGACGGCGCACACATTTTATTTTAGCTCACACGTCACACACTTATACTATTACTCTTGCGGCGAACGTTCTTTTGGCATAGTATATTGTACTCTCACGAAGAGAAGCGGTGCACGCACGCACTAGTTCTCTCACACCCACTCACGGGTACACGCAGGAGCGCATTTTTTTGAAGCTGGTACAACAAAATCACTCCACTATATATAAAAGCAGGAACCTTAGCACTTTCTTTACTAGGGTTCCTCTCGTTCACTCTCTCATGCTCTCCAGATCTAAGCAACACATAGGTGGCCACACTCTCTCTCAGCTCACGGCTGGTCACAAATCCGGCCGGACAACCTCGACCGGGGCAGGGGTGTAGGTGCATCGTTCATGCTGTTGTCGGCGGCAAGGGAGGATACCAACGGCTGCCCGCGCGTCCCGATCAGCGGCCGTGTCGTTCTCTCCGAGAGAGCGCTGGCTCGGGAGGGCCTCCGACCCCTTCTTCCTCCCTACGGTATTGTGGCCAAGATGCGGCCTCCCGACGCCATCTTTGCCACATGCCGACGACCCTCAGGTATATATTCCTTCGAAACCTACCTTGCTCTACTGCCCCAGCTCCCTTCGTGTGGATCCTTTTCTACTTCCGTCTGCTGTTCCAGAGCCACCTAGACTTCTACTATTATTGGAAGTAAAGCTAGTTCGTACAGTCGACTCAAAGCGTTGGTTCAAATAGGGAAGAAAGTGGGAAAGTTGTAGCATGAATCTAGGACTTGGTTCTAAGAGGAAACGGGGGAAAGTAGTAATATATGTCATTGTTCAAATAACCGTATTTCGTATTTGCGCAAACAGGGATGTCTGTCTCCATATTGTTTCGGGATGTCTGTCTCTGTATTGTTTCTATCCGCGCAATCAAAAGCACACACCTCAGTTTTAGTACAACTGCGCAAAATGAGATGGCTATCCCTCATTGTCGTCATCTAACCTCCCATCCTCAAGGTATCCCTACATTGGTAGTAACTAAGGTAGAATGACCAACACAATCTAAAAGAAGCTGATTCATATGTTTTACTTCCTGATTGCAGTGCAGGGACGAGCGAAAACAACTCCATCCTAGTCCGGAATGCACTTTCTACCAGTTCATCCATGGACCGAGGACTAGCTGGCACGGCTGCACGGCGGTTTTTTGGACAGGTGCGCGGACAAGAGGAATTGTGGTCTGCTTATTTCTGCAAATAGCGGTGCTTAAATTTAGTGGAATGCACAAGCATTTCAGCTGGTCAGTACACTGCATGGTTCAATTCAGCATTCCAGCTGAGACCACAATTATAATTGGTTATTCTGGAATGAGAGAACCTAACCCTGAATGGTGGCAACAAGAAAAACCAGAGTGAACTCCAGGAAATTTAAGCCTGCCAGGAGGCCCTTTGCTCAGAGAAGCCTTGCTTGTTTTTTCCTGATTTGTAAACCTTCTCACAACTTTTTCTTTTGCTGTGAACTAGTATATGTTTGTTATGTTCTATGAATCATTGAGATGTATAAAATTGCTTAACTTATGCTTTTCAAGTTTTTTATGAAGACGAGTTTAATGTGAGTGTTCCACATGAGCGCTGGACTAGCGTGTGAACGTTTGGAATTTATTACATTGTGGCCTCAATTAACTGCATGAACCACTGTAACAACATACATAGTTGCTTATATGTCAGATAGCAAATTGTTGATTGTTAGCTGGTCGATAGCCTAGCGTTGAAGCGAGTTGAACCAATGTGCCGTGTTTTGCACAACTGCTTACAAGTGGGGTAGCACCAACAGTGTTTACAAGTACTTATGTATACGTCGGCGCACGGTTCTCGAATGAGTGCTCTATTTCATCAAAACACACACTGTTCGTATGATAAACCGTGACAACTTATGTCTTACCATGCCATATTCACGAAAAAACTAGTGAGGAAGCATCTGTTTTGGCAACAATTACGATGGTTCTGACATGATTCACGGGCACACAAAAGTAGCAGCAGTTCCCATATACGGATTCAAACAAAGTACTAGCCCTGAGGGGTCGATAACAGGCAAGGTTCAGATAATTAGACACAATCCAAACTACTATTAAACACTAGCTGGGGCAACTATTTCATGCCTCGATCTAATTTGGGCTGGACACAAGACGGACCTTGCCATGAACATCATCGAGGATGTCTCGCAGCAGCTCAATCCTGTGAACCTTCATGAAGACAACCTTGTGGCCTTTCCACTGATAAACTTGCCATGTCATCTTCCTGCGTAAGCTTGACAAGAACAGTATGCCTCACAAACGAAGGAGTAGCTTTGAACTTCTTGTGCTTCAGTGCACCCTGGACAACACGCCTGACAACAGTGAGGCTAGAATACAACTCTTCATTGGTATAACCGCAAATGGCTTCCATGATCCAACAGCCTAAGAACTCTGTTTTCCCACTGCGTATATTCAGGTCGTCTGCCTCATAGCGAGTGACATGTACAACCACACAATCCTTGTCTGCATCAGGGCTCTAATTGAAACAGAAACAAATTCTGAATTACTTTTCAGTATAAGAAACACAAGTTATTTAAACAACTATGTATAGCATGGCATCGAAGCTAATAAAATTTTGCATTATTAATCACCACATACTTCCTTTTCTAAAAAAAGTCACCACATACTTAGATGAAAAACCACAATCGAGATCGGCAAAGAAGGAAATCACCTTGGGCAGCTCAACGGGGGGGACACATCCTCGAAGGGGGAAAATTGCTCCTGCAGTGCCACGGGGGCTGTAACCTCAAACGGGGCGTTGACCATCTCAGTAGTGGTCGTGAGCGTATCTGGGGTCGGCTCGGTGGTTGCCTCCATCTTCTTGGAGCTCTCTGTCTCGTGGGGATCAGCCTCCCGTGTCTACTCCAATATCGGCAGATCTTTTCCTGGTTCTCCTTGGTCCATTATGAAACTGACAAATACTAGGAGACCACTGAAAGGAAAACACAATCGCAATGACAATGAAACAAAAAAGAGAGTGAGGATCGGTTACTGCTTTGCAGAAGTTCTTTTTTTTCACTGAACAAAAATATACCAACATCATGGATCCGCTTACCTTCCCTTCGTTCAGAGAGAAGAACAGTGGTAGATGCGAGTGTTGCCTTTCTTGAAGACGGTGAGGGGGGAGGGGATTCAACGAAGAGTGAAATGATGGTTGCTTCGTCCGTCAAACTTAGACTGCGGGGAGGTGGGGTTTTGTGATACGACGGCTCGTTACTGTCGCGCTACGACCGGGGTGACTCTCCGCCTGCATACTGCCTTCTAATTTGGTGGATGGCATTTGGGCCCGCGCGCTGCATGGCCCGCATGTCGGTGAACAAAAGTATAACGGCATTCAATAGAGGGAGACGTTTCAATGACCTAGGAGGAGCCAGAAGCGGTAGAGTGTCTCCACTATACTAGTAGTAATTATTTTTCTGGGTAGCTGTAGAGTGTCTCCACTGTACTAGTAGTAATTGTTTCTCTGGGCCCAAGACAAAACAGACCATCCACACTAGTAAATAGTAAAATCAATTCAAAGGCGTATATACTTACTGAATTGACGGATGGGTATGTCGAAGAGCAAAAAAAGGAGTTTCGGGTGGGCAAAAGAGCTTCTCAACATGTCGGGCTTCTATTTACAACATATTGTGGTCATAATCCAGTAAATTTTACGACCCAGGATGTTCATTCTATGGACCTGACCGATCCATTTGACTGTGACTGCCGAAAATAGTGCTGGAGTTAGATGTTGTTACCCTTTTCAATATGGTTTTTTTGTAAACCTGATGAACAATTAACCCTCATGCTTTTGTCCAGTTTGTAAGCTGGAGTTAGATGTTCCTGCCCTTTTCAACTCGGCTGTGACTGTCATATTTTCTTTGAAACAAGGCAAATGGCTTGCCATTCGTTTAATTTAGAGTGAAATATTGTAACAAATCCCAACCAAGCGAAATAACATCACTCTCGCCGGCTGCTTGAGCTCACTGTGCATTACAGAAGCCAAGTGATTAGCCCCCACCAACACCCACAAACTTATTTCGAACTATCACATCAAATGGGCTATAAATTTTCATAGGAAAGTCTGCAAGACCGAGATAGATTTGGATTCTGACATTTGGGACCCGCGAGAAAATAGCCTATCCAAGGTGGTGTCGACTTACTAGCCAGTCAACAAACGATTCTTCCTACCAGCCG
This sequence comes from Triticum urartu, assembly GCF_003073215.2. Lineage (NCBI taxonomy): Eukaryota > Viridiplantae > Streptophyta > Magnoliopsida > Poales > Poaceae > Triticum > Triticum urartu. The sequence continues at coordinate 354,644,350 of NC_053025.1, forward strand.
TTGGATTGACATCCAACATCTGTCGTGTATCTTCTATCTCTTGTATTCTTCTTCCTCCAGCCGCCCAAACCAAACCACCCCGTCGGCTCCGCCTGCTCCTGCCTCCCATGGATGGTTGCGCCACCGCCGCCCTACCGTACGTACCCTCCAACGTTGTCCAGTCCCTCCGTCTATTCCCCCACACGTCCTGTTATTCTCCGGCGATGTCAGCCCCAACACGCACCCGCGCCCGAACCATTCAACCCTCGTACTCCCCTTCGCCTACGACTGGACCGGCGCATCTTCAATGGCTCCTGTTCGTTCCGTCCGAGGCCTCACCGTCGTCCTCCGCCTTGCGGCCTTGGTTCGCTCGCCGTGCACAGTGCGCCACCCTCTTGCGTTGTAAACATCATCAACAACCGAGAGGAACAAGGAGATGACTGTACATGGAGAGGATGACAGTAGGGACCCACCAGCGTCATGGCAGTACGCAAGCAAGTGCCTCTATAGTACAAGCCCAAAATATGGTTCCTCCTAATGGTCGGACATCTGGGGCTCACGCCATTGTCAACATAGTCAATAAACGAGAGAATTACACTATGAGCGGCTAACACCAGGGACCCAGCAAGTCGCGCATTTTTTTTGAGGAACAAGCAGTTGTTATTTATACTAGTTTTAGCGACGGATCAGGGTAACAACGGGGCTGTGCGGGGCTGTGGCCCGTCTAGCCAGGGTTTTATTTATGTTTACCACATCATGAGCCCAGTTGTGTTTTTTCTTGCTGAAAATGGCTAGCCCAGTTCTATTTTTTTAAAGAAATACCCAAACAAGGCCTACTTGCTTTATTGGCCCTGCTGGGCTACAAATCTTTCAAGACGAGGAGAGTTCTATTCGGTTTGCCCAGAAATGGGTTGTACATTTTTAAAACACATCAAACCGGGAATTAGTTTCAATTTTTTTTCATTACAAGATCTTAAATTTCATTGATTTTTATGCGTGGACAATTATTTGGATTTTATATTTATATAAATTATTTTTCAAAATAGTTTGAATGTGAATCGATATTTCTGGATTAAAAACAGTTGGCCGCACCAAAATATGCAAAATTTCGTACACTTTCCATGGCCACAATATGGGGTGTAATGCTAACAAAAAGAAGATGGGCTCCAAAAAAATTCTTAAGAATTAGCAAATGGGCTGTACATTATTAGAAATAATGGCAGATGGGCTGTATGTTGTTTTCCACATATTTGAGGCTGACTTGTGCGCCTACTACAAGTTGACGCGTATGCTTTCATTAAAAAAGGTTGACGCACACGCAAAGCCCTGTCAACTTAGTCAACACATGAGGGCAGTGACTGTTGGATGTCCATCCAACGGCCGTCATGCTTCTTTAATCTCTGCTCTTCATGCTCCAGCCGCTCAACCAAGCGCCGGCGGGACTGCCTGCTCCCTCCTCCCTCGGCCGGCTATACTGCCGCGCAGGCCTCACGGCCCCACCGTACTCCCATCGCTGGCCTAGCCATCCCTCTACTCACCCACACATGCTGTTATTCTCCGACGATGGCAGACGAACCAGTAAACCCTCGTACTCCTCCGCGTGGGAAACAACTGCCGAGTATTCCCTGGCTCCGTGTCGTTCCCTTCCTAGGCCTCGCCGTCGTACACCGCCCTAGTGCTCTCGGCGCGGCCTGGTCAACGTGGTCAATGAACGACATCCATCGGAAGTGGACTGTACGTGGAGAGGCTGACAGCTAGGTCCATGCCCGCATGCAAGGAAATGCCTCCTTATTACGTGCAAAATAATGATTCCTCCACCTGACAGCTAGGACCCACAGGAAGGGCCTCTGTATTTCGCGAAAAAAACGTTCCCCCCGCTGACAGGTCAGACCCACCAGCTATATCTTCGCACGTAAGGAAGTGCCTCCTTATTACGCCCAAAAAATGAATACCCCCTGCTAGCTGGGACCCACCATATTGTTGGTCTGACTTGTGGGCCTACTAAGTTGACGGGGACGGAGGGCTTTGTCAACTTAGTCAATACTCCAATGACCGTATGATGTCCATCCAACGGCCATAGTGCTTCTTCAACCTCTGGTCTTCTTGCTCCAGCCGCCCAAAGCAGCGCCGGTCGTGCCGCCTGCTCCTGGCCTCCTGTGGCCGGCTGTGCTACCGCGGAGGCCTCACCGCCCCCATACTACTCCCACCACTGGCCAGGCCATCCCTCCACTCACCCACACCCCTTGTTATTCTGCGGCGACGGCAGCCTGACACCGCAGCCGAACCAGTGAATGCTCGTACCCCTCTTCGTGTGGGCATCCACTGCCGGCTCTGCGTCGTCCCCTTCCTAGGCCTCGCCCTCGTCCACCATTGTGGTGCTCTCGGCGCGGCGTGGTCAATGTGGTCAACGACCAACTTCCATTGGAAGAGTACTGTATGTGGAGAGGCTGACAGTTGGGTCCACTGCAGCCGCAAGGAAGTGCCTCCTTATTACGCGGAAAATAATTATTCCTCCACCTGACAGTGGGGACCCACCGGACGGGCCACCAATATTTTGCAAAAAAATCGTTTCCCCCTGACTGCTAGGACCCACCGGACGGGCCATCGTATTTCGCAAAAAAAAGGTTCCCCCCGCTGTCAGCTCGGACCCACCGAAAGTGCCTCCTTACTACGCACAAAAAAATGAATACTCCCCCAGCTAGCTGGTACCCACCTCGGTGGGAGGCTGACTTGTGGGCCTACTAAGTTGACGGGGACAAAGGGCTTTGTCAACTTAGTCAATATGAATGATTCTAGCTCCAGTGACCGTATGATGTCCATCCAACGGCCGTGGTTCTTCTTCAACCTCTGGTCTTCTTGCTCCAGCCTCCCAAAGCAGCGCCGGTCATGCCGCATGCTCCTGCCTCCCGTGGCCGGCTGTGCTGCCGCATAGGCCTCACCGCCCCCTACTATTCCCACCGCTGGCCAGGCCCTGCGGCGACGGCAGCCTCACACCGCACCCGAACCAGTGAACCCTCGTACTCCTCTCCACGCGGGCTTCCACTGCCACATCTTCCCCGGCTCCGCGCCGTCCCCTTCCTAGGCCTCGCCGTCATCCACCGACGTGGTGCTCTCCGCGCGGCGTGGTCAACGTGGTCAAGGAACGACTTCCATCGGAAGAGTACTGTACATGGAGAGGCTGGCAGCTGGGTCCATGGCCACAGCCCAGTTTTTTTGTGATTTGCCAAGTAAGTCGCTTTGTCAGGCTTGTTGGGCTGCAAATCTTTCAAGACGAGGAGAGCTTTCATTCGGCTGGCCGAGAAAATGGCCCATCAGTAATGAGAAATGGGATGTACATTTTTAAAACACATCAAACTGGCAATTAGTTTTATGCGTGGAGAATTTGTTCCCGCAGATATTTGGTTTGTGATTGGGTAATCCTTACCAATTATTTGTTCATATCTGTACCTTGTTGCTTTATTCATCTACCTTTATCTAAGTGGCTTCTCAACTTATGGAAGTGTGATGATTTACTTTGTAATTCATTCGTTCATTCTTGTTCGAATGTTAAGGCTATATGTTGCAATTTCGATCCATTGATTCAACTTGAATATATGTCTTTCAAGATGCTAACGGATGTCAACCTCTTCAGGATGGCTCCTCCAACGCGTCAGAATCCGAAACCTCCACCACCACCTCCACCTCCGGAGGCATGGCAAGCTGTCATGGCCACCACCAACGCCAACATTCATATGCTTTTGCAACTCTTGCAAGAGCGCAACCAAGGAAATCAATGCCAAGGCAACAATCAAGCTCAGTTTGCTACCCTCAATCAGTTCCTCGCAAACTAGCCGAAGTCCTTCAGTAACTGTGGCGAGGCCACAGACGCCGACAATTGGCTCGTGGATATCAGCAAACATTTTGAGTGTAGCAATGTCAGGCCTGAGGACTTTGTCAAGTTTGCTTCGTTTCAACTAAAAGACCAAGCTGTTGAGTGGAATCAACAATACAAAGATTCCAGAGGAGGTCGTGTGATTACCTGGGATGATTTCCGCCGAGACTTCAAAGCTCACCACATTCCTCAAAGTGTTGCCGAGAGTAAGCGCAAGGAGTTCCGCAATCTCAAGCAAGGAAGCATGTATGTTTACCAATACAACATCCTATTTCAGAGGCTCGCTCGCTTCGCTAAACAAGACTTCACTGACGAGAAGAGCATGATTTATCAATTCAGAGGTGGCCTCAGAGAAGATCTGCAACTAGCTCTCGTGCTTTTTGAGCCGACAAAGTATGATGAATTCTACAACATGGCACTAAAGCAAGAAGCCGATCAGCTCAAGTGCGATGCTTCTAAGAAGAGAGTCAGGGATGCAACTCCATCTTCTTCTTCAACTCAAGTGGAAGCTAAGCAACATATATTCTGGTTGCCTCCTCCTCCATTTCGTCGGCCTTACCAGCAGAAGAGTAAAGGTGGCAATGGATCTTCCCACCCACCCAACCCAGGCTATCAGAACAAAGCTCCGTCTCATGCTCCAAGGTCAAGTGCTCCTTATCACCATCCGCTCTCAGAGGTTACTTGCAACAAGTGTCAGCAGAAAGGGCACTATGCAAACAAATGCTTCAACCAAAGGCGCCTTCCGCCTCCTCCTCCTGTGAGATCTGCCAGTAATGCAGTGGTCAAGCATAATTCCAAGTTTGCAAAGGTCAACATGATGAACGCAGCTCAGGCAGAGGACTCTTCAGAAGTGATCATGGGTAACCTTCCAGTGAACTCTTTTCCTGCAAAAGTATTGTTTGATACTGGTGCATCGCTTTCTTTCATTTCAAGACCTTTTGTTGCCAAGCATGAGTTTGTGACCAAAAATATTCCTTTCCCGTTGAAGATTGTGTCCCCGGGGAAGCAAATGACATCTAACAATTGCGTCCCGGACATGTCTATCGAGATGGGCGACTATAAGTTTTTGTCTTCTCCTATTGTTCTTGGTGACTCGGATATTGATCTAATTCTCGGCATGTACTGGCTTTCTAAGCACAAGGCTCAGCTTGATTGTGCTGCCAGCCAGATTCAATTGACACACTCGTCTGAGGATGTGATCATCTATGCCGCTCGTGATCATACCATTCGACTATTTTCTCTCAATGAGAAGGGCGAGTTGGATGCCATCTCTCAGATTCCAGTCATTTGTGAATATCAAGATGTCTTTCCAGAAGAGCTTCCAGGAATGCCTCCTCACCGGCCAGTTGAATTCGTCATTGATCTTGAGCCTGGCACGAAACCTGTTTGCAAACGTCCTTACAAGCTTGGACCGAAGGAATTTAAGAAATAGATCGATGAATAAGAGCGTCTGGGTCTAATCAGACCGATTTCATCTCCATGGGGTCATCGTGTTCTTTTTGTCCAGAAGAAGGATGGCACGGACCGACTTTGTGTCGACTACCGCCCATTGAACAAGAAGACAATAAAGAACAAGTACCCACTTCCCAACATCAATGAGCTTTTCGAGCAACTTAAAGGTGCTCAAGTATTCTCCAAGCTTGACCTCCGTATGGGTTATCATCATATTCGGATTCGTGAACAAGATATCCCCAAGACAGCATTCAGAACAAGCTATGGTTCTTATGAATATATTGTCATGTCTTTCGGTCTTGTCAATGCTCCTCCAACATTCTCTCGCATGATGAACTTCATCTTCAACCCTTACACAAATGATTTCATCTTGGTGTATGTCGATGATATTTTGGTCTTTTCCAAGACCAAGGAGGATCATGCCAAACATTTGAGATTGGTGTTGGACAAACTCAGAGAGCATCAATTCTATGCGAAGTTTTCAAAGTGTGAGTTTTGGCTCGATGAGGTTCTCTACCTTGGCCATATCATCTCCACCAAGGGCATTGCTGTTAATCATGAGAAGGTGTCTGTAATTGTGAATTGAGAACCGCCTCAGAATGTCAAGCAGCTCCACAGCTTTCTTGGGCTTGCAAGCTATTGTCGAAGATTCGTTGAGAATTTCTCTAAGATTGCAAAGCCTCTTTCCGACCTCCTCCAGAAGCATGTGAAGTATGTCTTGACACCTGAGTGTGACGTCGCTTTCAACACCCTCAAAGAGAAGCTAGTCACAGCTCCAGTTCTGACTTCTCCTGATGAATCCAAACCATTCGAAGTTTTCTGTGATGCCTCCCTGCAAGGTCTCGGTGTTGTGTTAATGCAAGAGAAGAAAGTTGTGGCCTATACCTCTCGCCAGTTGAAGCCCAACGAAAGGAACTACCCCACTCATGACCTCGAGTTGGCGGCAGTTGTCCATGCTCTTTTAACATGGAGACATCTCTTGTTGGGAAGGAAAATGGACATCTTCACTGATCATAAGAGCCGCAAGTACATCTTCACTCAGCCCAACCTCAACCTCAGACAGACTCGTTGGGTCGAAATGATTCAAGAGTACAACCTGAGTATCGAATATACTCCAGACAAGGCCAATGTCATTGCTGACGCTTTGAGCAGGAAGGCTTACTGCAACAGCTTAATTCTCAAGCCCTTCCAATCGGACCTTTGTGAAGCTTTCCGCAAACTTAATCTCCAAGTTGTTCCTCAAGGATTTCTTGGCCAACCTCATAGTCTCTCCTACTTTGGAAGATCAAATTCGTGAGGCACAACTTCTTGATGCAATGGTGAAGAATGTGAAAAATGGGATCGCCAAGAGCCAACCCAAGTACAAGTGCTATCGCCTTGAGGACAAAGATACTCTATTCTTCGAGGACCGAATTGTGGTTCCTAAGGGTGATCTACATAAAGTCAATATGAATGAGGCTCACAATTCCCTCCTATCCATTCATCCTGGGTACGAAGATGTACCATGACCTCAAGCAGTCATATTGGTGGACTCGAATCAAGCGAGAAATTGCTCAATTCGTGAATGAATGTGATGTCTGCAAAAGAGTGAAAGCAGAACACCAACGGCCAGCTGGTCTCGTCCAACCTCTTGCCATTCCAGAATGGAAGTTTGACCATATTGAGATGGACTTTGTGACTGGTTTTCCCAAGTCCAAGCGTGGAAATGATGCTATCTTTGTTGTCATCGACAAGCTTACAAAAGTGGCTCATTTTCTTCCTATCAAAGAATCTATCACGGCAGCTCAGTTGGCAGAGCTATATACCTCCAGGATTGTCTCCTTGCATGGCATTCCGCAGTTGATATCTTTAGATCATGGAAGCGTCTTCACTTCTAAGTTATGGGACTCCTTTCAGAAGGCCATGGGCACCAACATTCGCTTCAGCACACCCTTCCATCCTCAAACTAGTGGACAAGTCGAGCGAGTCAATCAAATTCTTGAAGATATGCTCAGGGCTTGTGTCATTTCTTTCGGTATGAAGTGGGAAGATTGTCTTCCATATGCTGAGTTCTCCTACAACAACAGCTTCCAAGCAAGCTCAGGCAAGGCCCCATTCAAGATTCTCTATGGCAGAAAGTGTCGTACTCCTCTTAATTGGTCAGAGACTGGTGAACGCCAACTTCTTGGCAATGACTTAATCACAGAAGCTGAAGAAATGTGTAAAGTCATCCGTGAAAATCTCAAAGCCGCGCAATCGCGCCAGAAGAGTTACTATGATAGCAAGAATAGTGACTTGGCTTTCGAGATCGGAGACCATGTCTACCTCCGTGTCTCTCCAATGAAAGGTACTCGTCGCTTCGGTATCAAAGGGAAGCTTGCCCCTAAATACGTGGGTCCTTTCAAGATCATTGGCAAAAGCGGCAATCTCGCCTATCAACTTGAGCTTCCATCCAACTTCGCAAATGTGCACGACGTGTTTCACGTGTCACAGCTTCGCAAATGCTTCAAGACTCCTGACCGCACCATCAACTTCGAAGAGATTGATCTCCAAGAAGACATGTCTTATCATGAGCATCCCATTGCTATTCTTGAAGAAACCGAGTGCAAGACTCGCAACAAGTCTATCAAATTCCTAAAAGTGAAGTGGTCACCCCATGCCGACCGAGAAGCCACCTAGGAACGTGAGGACCCGAATATCTGGAGTTCTTTCAGTCCTAGATCTCGGGACGAGATCCTTTCGTAGTGGTGGAGTGTTGTAACACCCCGGATGTAACTTGCCATATTTGTACTACGACTCTTGCCATTTTCGGCTCTAAGTTATGAGATTCCTCGTCGTTGGGTTTTGTCTTCATTTTGCATTTTGTTCATGTCATGCATTCCATATCATGTCATCATGTGCATCGCATTTGCATACGTGTTGGTCTCATGCATCCGAGCTTTTTCCCCGTTGCCCATTTTGCAATCAGACACTCCTACGTCCTCCGGCACCCCCCTTTTGCCTCTTTTCGTGAGCGGGTGTTAAACATTCTCGGAATGGACCGAGATTTTCCAAGCGGCCTTGGTACACCACCGGTAGACCGCCTATCAAGTTTCGTGCCATTTGGAGTCCGTCTGATACTCAAACGGTTAACCGGGGAACCGGAAAGGCCTCGTGTGTGTTGCAGCCCAACACCCCTCCAAAGTGGCCCAATAACCCATCCAAACCTATCCCATGTCCTCTGTCGTCGGATCACGATCGTGTGGTCAAAAGCTACGCCTCATTTGGATACTCCCACCACCTTCTAGGTATAAATATGTCCTCCCTGTCCAAATCCGGGTCCAAACCCTAAAAATCCCCTCCTCGCACCGACGGACACGTCCTCCCGCGCCGGACGAAATCGCGCCGCTGCCCCGAGCCACTCAGCGCCCGCCACCTGGCCCCGCATCGCCTCCATGTCGCCGCGGGCCCGCGCGAGCCGCCGCCGCTCGATCCCGCTGTGCCGCCTGCCGTTCTGCGCGCCGCCGCCCGTCGTCTTGCCCCACCGCAGGCGCCGCACCTTGCCCCACGCCGGCCACCGCCGCCTCATCTCGGCGCCGCCTCCGGCCACCGCACCGCCGCTCCTCGCTCCATGCCGCCGCGCCCGACCTCCACCTCCTCCCCAAGCTCCACTCCGGCGAAGCCCGAGCACTCCGGCGAGCCCCCTCCTCCATCTCCGGCCCTCTCCTTCCCATATCCGGCGAGATCCAGGCGAACCTCGACTTCCGCACCGATGAACCCTAGATCTGGAGGTCTAAAATATCTCTAAGTCTTTTCCTCTATTATTTTTTTATGAAATGTTCATCATGCCATAACTTCTCATCCGTAGCTCCGTTTCGTGCGTGTGATATATCAAAATGTTCATCGTGATGTGCTCTTAATTTTGTTCCATTGTGAAATGTTTGTTTGAGTCCATTTTGATGCCCAAATCGTTGATTCAAGAGTGCTATAAAATGTTAGATGCTGATTCTTAGCAGTTTATGAGATTTGTCATTTTTGCCACATTTGTGGTGTGCTTGATATGTACATGATCTCTACAAGTGTTTTGGTCTATGCCATGCCATCTTTACAGGGGTGTTTGCCATGTATTTTTGTGATATTTTTGGTGACTAGCACAAGCATGCAAAGTAGCTCTCGTAATATTGCTGATTTCAGAGACTTAGAATTTCACTAAGTCATTGCTTTGCTGTTATTTTTATGCCATGTATTCATGTTGCTACAGTGAGATCCATGCTTGTTTTGAGCATCTTCAGTCAGGATGATTTTGACATATGGTTATGATCTATCCATCCATGCCCCTGTTTGCATTTATGGAGTGCCCTAGCATGACTTAATCTTGCTCTACTTTTTCTATAAAATGTTCCTGGCAGATTGTTTACATGTTAATCAATTTTGCCATGGTTGTTGTAGTTGATCCAAGCATGCTATAAACTTGGTCTTGCCATGGTTAGCCTTATGATCATGTCTTCTTGCTGGTAGTATGCTTAGTTTGTCATGCAAGGCTTTGTGATGAGTGAATCGAGCTCGCAAAGATGCCTTCGTAATTCTGTTGATGCCATGCTCAGTTTTCTGCTAAGTCTGAATCTGTTAACAAAACTTGCTATGTTTACATGCGTGCCATCATATTTTCTGTGCACTTTTGACTCTAGGTCAGTAAGGGACTTTTGTTCTATGCATTTAGTAGATTCATGCCATGCCTTGTTTTGCTACGATATGTTCCTGTAGCATATTGTTTGCTTGCTCTAAACGTTGCTTTCTGATGTTAATTCCTGGCATGTTAGTATTTTCACTAAGTCTGTGATGCTGATATCTTTTGCACTTTTGCCATGCTTGTTTAGACCTGCTCCTGTGTGATTTAGCCATAGCTTAGTGTTCATCTTTTGTCAAGCATCTTGAGTAGATCGCTTCCATGTGCTTTGTTGTTATGTTGGAGTGCAGTAGCTTAGTTTCTTGTTGCATTCTAGATGGCATCGTGCTGTTAATCGCAGAATTGTGCCATTCTTGTTTTGCTTGCCATTTGCAAGCCGTGCATCCGATTCCGGTGATCTTTATATCGATTTCGACCAAAATCAACTCATCTTTCCAATGGCGCACTTGGTTTGCAAAGTTGATGCCTGGTTCATTCTTTCCCTTCCGAAGCACGCATATGCATTGCATATCACATCCCGCATATCACGCCATGTTTTGCATCATGTTGCTTGCGCATTGCACCATGGTTGACTGTTGTTTCCTTTGCTTGTGTTCTTGCTTTGGGTAGAGCCCGGAGACGAGTGCGTGATCGAGGAACCCGTTGAGTACGCTTAGGAGGATCAAGCTTTCGTCAACTCGGAGAACTTTGCAGGCAAGATGACCATACCCTCGAAATCACTTCTATCTTTGCTTGCTAGTTGTTCGCTCTATTGCTATGCCGCGATACCTACCACTTGTTATATCATGCCTCCCATATTGCCATGACAAGCCTCTAACCCACCTTTCCTAGCAAACCGTTGTTTGGCTATGTTACCGCTTTGCTCAGCCCCTCTTATAGCGTTGCTAGTTGCAGGTGAAGTTGAAGTTTGTTCCATGTTGGAACATGGATATTGTTGGGATATCATTATTATATCTTGTTTACTTTAGTGCATCTATATACTTGGTAAAGGGTGGAAGGCTCGGCCTTATGCCTGGTGTTTTGTTCAACTCTTGCCGCCCTAGTTTCCGTCATACCGGTGTTATGTTCCTTGATTTTGCGTTCCTTACGCGGTTGGGTGTTATGGGAACCCCTTGACAGTTCGCCTTGAATAAAACTCCTCCAGCAAGGCCCAACCTTGGTTTTACCATTTTCCACCTTAGCCTTTTCCCTTGGTTTCCGCGGACTCAAGGGTCATCTTTATTTTAAACCCCCGGGCCAGTGCTCCTCTGAGTGTTGGTCCAAAACAGAGCCACTTGCAACGCCACCTTGGGGAAACTTGAGGGTTGGTTTTAGTTGTACATAGTGTTCATCCGGTGTGCCCTGAGAACGAGATATGTGCAGCTCCTATCAGGATTTGTCGGCACATCGGGAGGCTTTGCTGGTCTTGTTTTACCATTGTCGAAATGTCTTGTAACCGGGACTCTGAGTCTGATCGGGTCTTCCTGGGAGAAGGAATATCCTTCGTTGACCGTGAGAGCTTGTGATGGGCTAAGTTTGGACACCCCTGTAGGGTTTTGAACTTCCGAAAGCCATGCCCGCGGTTATGGGCAGATGGGAATTTGTTAAAATCCGGTTGTAGAGAACCTGACACTTAAGTTAATTAAACTGAATCAACCGCGTGTGTAGCCGTGATGGTGTCTTTTCGACGGAGTCCAGGAAGAGAACACGGTCTCGTGTTATGCTTGAACGTAAGTAGTTTCAGGATCACTTCTTGATCATTATTAGCTTCTCGCCCATGCTTTGCTTCTCTTCACGCTCTCATTTGCGTAAGTTAGCCACCAAATATGCTAGTGCTTGCTGCAGCTCCACCTCACTACCCTTTTCCTTCCTTTAATCTTAAATAGTCTTGATCGCGAGGGTGTGAGATTGCTGAGTCCTCGTGACTCACAGATACTTCCAAACAGATGCAGGTGCCGATGATGCCTGTGCAGGGGACGCTACCGAACTCAAGTGGGAGTTCGACGAGGATTCGGGCCGTTACTATGTGTCTTTTCCGGATGATCAGTAGAGGAGCCCAGTTGGGGCGATCAGGGATCTAGCATTTGGGGTTGTCTTTCTTTATTTGGTTCCGTAGTCGGACCTTGATTGTATTCTGGATGATGTATGATATATTTATATATTGTGTGAAGTGGCGATTGTAAGCCAACTCTTTATCCCTTTCTTATTCAGTACATGGGATGTGTAAAGATTACCCCTCTTGTGACATGCCTACTATGCGGTTATGCCTCTAAGTCGTGCTCCGACACGTCGGAGATATAGCCGCATCATGGGTGTTACAAGTTGGTAATCAGAGCCTTCCCCGACTTAGGAGCCCCCTGCTTGATTGAATCACTGACGTTGTTGAGTCTAGAAAAATGTTCTGAGTCTTAGGATTATATATATCAGAGAGTAGGATTTTTTTTACTCCTCAGTCCCTTCATCGCTCTGGTGAGGCATCCTGACGTACAGTTTTGACTCTTCTCTCCTCAAATTTCACTAAAAAAATTAGGATCACGCGGGTATCTTGGAATCATTTCGATGGTTTTGTGACGAGAACATTGTTCTTGGTGCCCCCTGACATTTAGGGGTTGTGGCAGTGTCCCGGGGAGTTGAGCTCCGAGGTGTTGTCGTCACAATTTTATCGTTGCAATTCTGGAATACCTAAGTTCATTGACATCGAAAATCTCCTTTATGCAGTTGTTGGTGAGATAACCTCGACGCCACCCAGTACTGGGGCGGGAGTTCGGGAGTATTGCCATAACTCGTATAACGGATGCTTTTCGAAGGTTGAGGCAAATGATTTCCGAAGGTTTCTTGGTTATGTATTGAAGGATGGGTACAGCTGGATGTAGGATTTGCTAGTTTTGGGTGAGATATTATGCTTCCCTTGTATCCCCAACACCTGATTGCATAACCAGAAAGTGTTGGGAGTTTTATAGGTGGGAATTCATGTAGCTCTAGTATTTCTTCCCGCAGATATTTGGTTTGTGATTGGGTAATCCTTACCAATTATTTGTTCATATCCGTACCTTGTTGCTTTATTCATCTACCTTTATCTAAGTGGCTTCTCAACTTATGGAAGTGTGATGATTTACTTTGGAATTCATTCGTTCATTCTTGTTCGAATGTTAAGGCTATATGTTGCAATTTCGATCCATTGATTCAGCTTGAATATATGTCTTTCAAGATGCTAACGGATGTCAACCTCTTCAGGATGGCTCCTCCAACGAGTCAGAATCCGGAACCTCCGCCACCACCTCCACCTCCGAAGGCATGGCAAGCTGTCATGGACGCCACCAACGCCAACACCCATATGCTTTTGCAACTCTTGCAAGAGCGCAACCAAGGAAATCAAGGCCAAGGCAACAATCAAGCTCAGTTTTCTACCCTCAATCAGTTCCTTGCAAACCAGCCGAAGTCCTTCAGTAACTGTGTCGAGGCCATAAACGCCGAAGATTGGCTCGTGGATATCTGCAAACATTTTGAGTGTAGCAATGTCAGGCCTGAGGACTTTGTCAAGTTTGCTTCATTTCAACTCAAAGACCAAGCAGCTGAGTGGTATCAACAATACAAAGATTCCAAAGGAGGTCGTGTGATTACCTAGGATGATTTTCGAGACTTCAAAGCTCACCACATTCCTCAAAGTGTTGCTGAGAGTAAGCGCGAGGAGTTCTGCAATCTCAAGCAAGGCAGCATGTCTGTTTACCAATACAACATCCTGTTTCAGAGGCTCGCTCACTTTGCTAAACAAGACATCACTGACGAGAAGAGCATGATTTATCAATTCAGAGGTGGCCTCAGAGAAGATCTGCAACTAGCTCTCGTGCTTTTTGAGCCGACAAAGTATGATGAATTCTACAACATGGCACTAAAGCAAGAAGCCGCTCAGCTCAAGCGCGATGCTTCTAAGAAGAGAGTCAGGGATGCAACTCCATCTTCTTCTTCAACTCAAGTGGCAGCTAAGCAACAGAAATTCTGGTTGCCTCCTCCTCCTCTGTTTCATCAGCCTTACCAGCAGAAGAGTAAAGGTGGCAATGGATCTTCCCACCCACCCCACCCGGGCTATCAGAACAAAGCTCCATCTCCATGCTCTAAGGTCAAGTGCTCCTTATCACCGTCCGCTCTCAGAGGTTATTTGCAACAAGTGCCAGCAACACGCAAACTAAGGCATAGCCTAGTGGTGGGAAGGGGTTGATGCCTTCCCACCCACCTAGGTTAAAGGCATGGTACTTGTAATTTGGGTTTGTTGCACCAATTATACTGTAGGGGGTTCCCTTATAGTCTTTCTGTCAAAAAAAACAAGTGTCAGCAGAAAGGGCACTATGCAAACAAATGCTTCAACCAAAGGCGCCTTCCGCCTCCTCCTCCTGTGAGATCTGCCAGCAATGCAGTGGTCAAGCATAATTCCAAGTTTGCAAAGGTCAACATGATGAACGCAGCTCACGCAGAGGACTCTTCAGAAGTGATCATGGGTAACCTTCCAGTGAACTCTTTTCCTGCAAAAGTATTGTTTGATACTGGTGCATCGCTTTCTTTCATTTCAAGACCTTTTGTTGCCAAGCATGAGTTTGTGACTGAAAAGATTCCTTTCCCGTTGAAGATTATGTCCCCGGGGAAGCAAATGATATCTAACAATTGCGTCCCGGACGTGTCTATCGAGATGGGCGACTATAAGTTTTTGTCTTCTCCTATTGGTCTTGTTGACTCGGATATGGATCTAATTCTCGTCATGGACTGGCTTTCTAAGCACAAGGCTCAGCTTGATTGTGCAGCCAGGCAGATTCAATTGACACACTCGTCTGAGGATGTTATCATCTATGCCGCTCGTGATGATACCATTCGACTGTTTTCTCTCAATGAGAAGGGAGAGTTGGATGCCATCTCTCAGATTCCAGTCATTTGTGAATATCAAGACGTCTTTCCAGAAGAGCTTCCAGGAATGCCTCCTCACCGGCCAGTTAAATTTGTCATCGATCTTGAGCCTGGCACGGAACCTGTTTGCAAACGTCCTTACAATCTTGGACCAAAGGAATTGAAGAAACAGATCGATGAACAAGAGCGTCTGGGTCTGATCAGACCGATTTCATCTCCATGGGGTTGTGGTGTTCTTTTTGTCCAGAAGAAGGATGGCACGGACTGACTTTGTGTTGACTACCGCCCATTGAACAAGAAGACAATAAAGAACAAGTACCCACTTCCCAACATCAATGAGCTTTTCGAGCAACTTAAAGGTGCACAAGTATTCTCCAAGCTTGACCTCCATATGGGTTATCATCATATTCGGATTCATGAACAAGATATCCCCAAGACAACATTCAGAACAAGCTATGGTTCTTATGAATATATTGTCATGTCTTTCGGTCTTGTCAATGCTCCTCCAACGTTCTCTCGCATGATGAACTTCATCTTCAACCCTTACACAAATGATTTCATCTTGGTGTATGTCGATGATATTTTGGTCTTTTCCAAGACCAAGGAGGATCATGCCAAACATTTGAGATTGGTGCCGGACAAACTCAGAGAGCATCAATTCTATGCGAAGTTTTCAAAGTGTGAGTTTTGGCTCGATGAGGTCTCTACCTTGGCCATATCATCTCTGCCAAGGGCATTGCTGTTAATCATGAGAAGGTGTCGGTAATTGTGAATTGGGAACCGCCTCAGAATGTCTAGCAGCTGCGCAGCTTTCTTGGGCTTGCAAGCTATTGTCGAAGATTCATTAAGAATTTCTCTAAGATTGCAAAGCCTCTTTCCAGCCTCCTCCAGAAGCATGTGAAGTATGTCTCGACGCCTGAGTGTGACGTCGCTTTCTACACCCTCAAAGAGAAGCTAGTCACAGCTCTGACTTCTCCTGATGAATCCAAACCATTCAAAGTTTTCTGTGATGCCTCCCTGCAATGTCTCGGTGTTGTGTTAATGCAAGAGAAGAAAGTTCTGGACTATACCTCTCGCCAGTTGAAGCCCAACGAAAGGAACTACCCCACTCATGACCTCGAGTTGGCGGCAGTTGTCCATGCTCTTTTCACATGGAGACATCTCTTATTGGGAAGGAAAGTGGACATCTTCACTGATCATAAGAGCCTCAAGTACATCTTCACTCAACCCAACCTCAACCTCAGGCAGACTCGTTGGGTCGAAATGATTCAAGAGTACAACCTGAGTATCGAATATACTCCAGGTAAGGCCAATGTCATTGCTGACGCTTTGAGCAGCAAGGCTTACTGCAACAGCTTAATTCTCAAGCCCTTCCAATCGGACCTTTGTGAAGCTTTCCGCAAACTTAATCTCCAAGTTGTTCCTCAAGGATTTCTTGCCAACCTCATAGTCTCTCCTACTTTGGAAGATCAAATTCGTGAGGCACAACTTCTTGATGCAATGGTGAAGAATGTGAAAAATGGGATCGCCAAGAGCCAATCCAAGTACAAGTGCTATCGCCTTGATGACAAAGATACTCTATTCTTCGATGACCGAATTGTGGTTCCTAAGGGTGATCTACGTAAAGTCAATATGAATGAGGCTCACAATTCCCTCCTATCCATTCATCCTGGGTACGAAGATGTACCATGACCTCAAGCAGTCGTATTGGTGGACTCAAATGAAGCGAGAAATTGCTCAGTTCATGAATGAATGTGATGTCTGCAGAAGAGTGAAAGCGGAACACCAATGGCCAGCTGGTCTCGTCCAACCTCTTGCCATCTCAGAATGGAAGTTTGACCATATTGAGATGGACTTCGTGACTGGTTTTCCCAAGTCCAAGTGTGGAAATGATGCTATCTTTGTTGTCATCAACAAGCTTACAAAAGTGGCTCATTTTCTTCCTATCAAAGAATCTATCATAGCAGCTCAGTTAGCAGAGCTATATACCTCCAGGATTGTCTCCTTGCACGGCATTCCACAGTTGATATCTTCAGATCGTGGAAGAATCTTCACTTCTAAGTTATGAGACTCCTTTTAGAAGGCCATGGGCACCAACATTCGCTTCAGCACAGCCTTCCATCCTCAAACTAGTGGACAAGTCGAGCGAGTCAATCAAATTCTTGAAGATATGCTCAGGGCTTGTGTCATTTATTTCGGTATGAAGTGGGAAGATTGTCTTCCATATGCCGAGTTCTCCTACAACAACAGCTTCCAAGCAAGCTCAGGCAAGGCCCCATTCGAGATTCTCTATGGCAGAAAGTGCCGTACTCCTCTTAATTGGTAAGAGACTGGTGAATGCCAACTTCTTGGCAATGACTTAATCATAGAAGCTGAAGAAATGTGTAAAGTCATCCGTGAAAATCTCAAAGCCGCGCAATCGCGCCAGAAGAGTTACTATGATAGCAAGAATAGTGACTTGACTTTCGAGATCGGAGACCATGTCTACCTCCGTGTCTCTCCAATGAAAGGTACTCGTCGCTTCGGTATCAAAGGGAAGCTTGCCCCTAGATATGTGGGGACTTTCAAGATCATTGGCAAAAGAGGCAATCTCGCCTATCAACTTGATCTTCCATCCAACTTCACAAATGTGCACGACGTGTTTCACATGTCACAGCTTCGCAAGTGCTTCAAGACTCCTGACCGCACCATCAACTTCGAAGAGATTGATCTCCAAGAAGACATGTCTTATCATGAGCATCCCATTGCTATTCTTGAAGAAACCGAGCGCAAGACTTGCAACAAGTCTATCAAATTCCTGAAAGTGAAGTGGTCACACCATTCCGACCGAGAAGCCACATGGGAACGCGCGGACCACCTCCGTTCCAAATATCCGGAGTTCTTTCAGTCCTAGATCTTGGGACGAGATCCTTTCATGGTGGTGGAGTGTTGTAACACCCCGGATGTAACTTGCCATATTTGTACTCCGACTCTTGCCATTTTCAGCTCTAAGTTATGAGATTCCTCATGGTTGGGTTTTGTCTTCGTTTTGCATTTTGTTCATGTCATGCATTTCATATCATGTCATCATGTGCATCGCATTTGCATATGTGGTCGTCTCATGCATCCGAGCTTTTTCCCCGTTGTCCGTTTTGCAATCCGACACTCCTACGTCCTCCGGCACCCCCCTTTTGCCTATTTTCGTGAGCGGGTGTTAAACGTTCTCGGAATGGACCGAGATTTTCCAAGCGGCCTTGGTACACCACCGGTAGACCACCTGTCAAGTTTCGTGCCATTTGGAGTCCGTTTGATACTCCAACGTGTAACCGGGGTACCGGAAAAGCCTCCTGTGTGTTGCAGCCCAACACCCCTCCAAAGTGGCCCAATAACCCATCCAAACCTATCCCATGTCCTCCGTCGTCGGATCACGATCGCGTGGTCAAAAGCTACACCTCATTTGGACACTCCCACCTCCTTCTAGGTATAAATATGTCCTCCCCGTCCAAATCCAGGTCCAAACCCTAAAAATCCCCTCCTCACACCGACGGACACGTCCGCCCACGCCGGACGAAATCGCGTCGCCGCCTCGAGCCACTCAGCGCCCTCCACCTGGCCCCGCATCGCCTCCGCGCCGCCGCAGCCCATCAGGCCCGTCGAGGGCCCGCGCGAGCCGCCGCCGCTCGATCCCGCTGTGCCGCCCGCCGTTCTACGCGTCGCCACCCGCCGTCTTGCCCCGCCGCAGGTGTCGCGCCTTGCCCCGTGCCGGCTACCGCCGCCTCACCCCGGCGCCGCCTCTGGCCACCGCACCGCCGCTCCTCATTCCGCGTCGCCGCGCCCGACCTCCACCTCCTCCCCAAGCTCCACTTCGGCGAGGCCCGAGCATTCCGACGAGCCCCCTCCTCCATCTCCGGCCCTCTCCTTCCCGGATCCGGCGAGATCCAGGCGAACCTCGACTTCCGCACCGACGAACCCTAGATCTGGAGGTCTAAAATATCTCTAAGTCTTTTCCTCTGTTTTGTTATGCCCTGTTCATCATGCCATAACTTCTCATCCGTAGCTCCGTTTCGTGCGTGTGATATATCAAAATGTTCATCGTGATGTGCTCTTAATTTTGTTCCATTGTGAAATGTTTGTTTGAGTCCATTTTGATGCCCAAATCGTTGATTCAAGAGTGCTATAAAATGTTAGATGCTGATTCTTAGCAGTTTATGAGATTTTTCATTTTTGCCACATTTGTGGTGTGCTTGATATGTACATGATCTCTACAAGTGTTTTGGTCTATGCCATGCCATCTTTACAGGGGTGTTTGCCATGTATTTTTGTGATATTTTTGGTGACTAGCACAAGCATGCAAAGTAGCTCTCGTGATATTGCTGATTTCAGAGACTTAGAATTTCACTAAGTCATTGCTCTGCTGTTATTTTTATGCCATGTATTCATGTTGCTACAGTGAGATCCATGCTTGTTTTGAGTATCTTCAGTAAGGACGATTTTGACATATGGTTATGATCTATCCATCCATGCCCCTATTTGCATTTATGGAGTGCCCTATCATGACTTATTCTTGCTCTACTTTTGCTATAAAATGTTCCTGGTAGATTGTTTACATGTTAATCAATTTTTCCATGGTTGTTGTAGTTGATCCAAGCATGCTATAAACTTGGTCTTGCCATGGTTAGCCTTATGATCATGTCTTCTTGCTGGTAGTATTCTTAGTTTGTCATGCAAGGCTTTGTGATGAGTGAATCGAGCTCGCAAAGATGCCTTCGTAATTCTGTTGATGCCATGCTCAGTTTTTTGCTAAGTCTGAATCTGTTAACGAAACTTGCTATGTTTACATGCGTGCCATCATATTTTCTGTGCACTTTTGACTCTTGGTCAGTAAGGTTTTGTTCTATGCATTTAGTAGATTCATGCCATGCCTTGTTTTGCTATGATTTGTTCCTGTAGCATATTGTTTGCTTGCTCTAAATGTTGCTTCCTGATGTTAATTCCTGGCATGTTAGTATTTTCACTAAGTCTGTGATGCTGATATCTTTTGCACTTTTGCCATGCTTGTTTGGACCTGCTCTTGTGTGATTTAGCCGTAGCTCAGTGTTCATCTTTTGTCAAGCATCTTGAGTAGATCACTTCCATGTGATTTGTCGTTATGTTGGAGTGCAGTAGCTTAGTTTCTTGTTGCATTCTAGATGACATCATGCTGTTAATCGCAGAATTGTGCCATTCTTGTTTTGTTTGCCATTTGCAAGCCGTGCATCCGATTCCGGTGATCTTTATATCGATTTTTACCGAAATCAACTCATATTTCCAGCGGCGCACTTGGTTTTCCAAGTTGACGCATGGTTCATTCTTTCCCTTCCGAAGCACGCATATGCATTGCATATCACATCCCGCATATCATGCCATGTTTTGCATCATGTTTCTTGCGCATTGCACCGTGGTTGATTGTTGTTTCATTTGCTTGTTTTCTTGCTTTGGGTAGAGCCGGGAGACGACTGCGTGATCGAGGAACCCGTAGAGTACACTTATGAGGATCAAGCTTTCGTCAACTCGGAGAACTTTGCAGGCAAGATGACCATACCCTCGAAATCACTTCTATCTTTGCTTGCTAGTTGTTCGCTCTATTGCTATTCCGCGATACCTACCACTTGCTATATCATGCCTCCCATATTGCCATGACAAGCCTCTAACCCACCTTTCCTAGCAAACCGTTGTTTGGCTATGTTACCGCTTTGCTCAGCCCCTCTTATAGCGTTGCTAGTTGCAGGTGAAGTTGAAGTTTGTTCCATGTTGGAACATGGATATTGTTGGGATATCATTATTATATCTTGCCTACTTTAATGCATCTATATACTTGGTAAAGGGTGGAAGGCTCGGCCTTATGCCTGGTGTTTTTTTCCACTCTTGCCGCCCTAGTTTCCGTCATACCGGTGTTATGTTCCTTGATTTTGCGTTCCTTACGCGGTTGGGTGTTATGGGAACCCCTTTACAGTTCGCCTTGAATAAAACTCCTCCAGCTAGGCCTAACCTTGGTTTTACCATTTGCCACCTAAGCCTTTTCCCTTGGGTTCCGCGGACTCAAGGGTCATCTTTATTTTAAACCCCCGGGCCAGTGCTCCTCTGAGTGTTGGTCCAAAACAGAGCCACTTGCAGCGCCACCTCGGGGAAACTTGAGGGTTGGTTTTAGTTGTACGTAGTGTTCATCCGGTGTGCCCTGAGAACGAGATATGTGCAGCTCCTATCGGGATCTGTCGGCACATCGGGAGGCTTTGCTGGTCTTGTTTTACCATTGTCGAAATGTCTTGTAACCGGGATTCCGAGTCTGATCGGGTCTTCCTGGGAGAAGGAATATCCTTCGTTGACCGTGAGAGCTTGGGATGGGCTAAGTTGGGACACCCCTGCAGGGTTTTGAACTTCCAAAAGTCGTGCCCGCGGTTATGGGCAGATGGGAATTTGTTAATATCCGGTTGTAGAGAACCTGACACCTAACTTAATTAAAATGAATCAACCGCGTGTGTAGCCGTGATGGTGTCTTTTCGGCGGAGTCCAGGAAGAGAACACGGTCTCGTGTTATGCTTGAATGTAAGTAGTTTCAGGATCACTTCTTGATCATTATTAGCTTCTCGCCCGTGCTTTGCTTCTCTTCTCGCTCTCATTTGCGTAAGTTAGCCACCATTATGCTAGTGCTTGCTGCAGCTCCACCTCACTACCCTTTTCCTTCCTTTAATCTTAAATAGTCTTGATCGCGAGGGTGTGAGATTGTTGAGTCCCCGTGACTCACAGATACTTCCAAACAGATGCAGGTGCCGATGATGCCAGTGCAGACACTATCGAACTCAAGTGGGAGTTCGACGAGGATTCGGGCCGTTACTATGTGTCTTTTTCGAATGATCAATAGAGGAGGCCAGTTGGGGCATTCGGGGATATAGCATTTGGGGTTGTCTTTCTTTATTTGGTTCTGTAGTCGGACATTGATTGTATTTTGGATGTTGTATGATATATTTATGTATTGTGTGAAGTGGCGATTGTAAGCCAACTCTTTATCTCTTTCTTATTCAGTACATGGGATGTGTAAAGATTACCCCTCTTGCGACATTCCTACTATGCGGTTATGCCTCTAAGTCGTGCTCCGACACGTGGGAGATATAGCCGCATCGTGGGTGTTACATTCTATGCTTAGCGCCAAACCCCTTGTTCGTCTCCTCCTCCCCTGTAGTTTCCATTATTTTTTCTCTCTTTTCCGATACTTTCTTCTTTTTCGCTTTAACGCTTTGGTACGGCTAGACCACACACCATTGACACATACATCTCTAAATATGTACTTCACTTTTACCTGGGGGCTTCTTGGACAGAGGTTCTTGTCATTCCTTGAGCATTAAGCTCCTCACATATGAGTTTTTCCATATGTACCTTTTCTTTGCCCTATATGCTTCGATATGACTTAAGTT
Source organism: Triticum urartu (assembly GCF_003073215.2). Taxonomy (NCBI): domain Eukaryota; kingdom Viridiplantae; phylum Streptophyta; class Magnoliopsida; order Poales; family Poaceae; genus Triticum; species Triticum urartu. Next base: position 354,666,596 of record NC_053025.1, read on the forward strand.
CTGGCCAAGCTGGGTTGCCTGGCTCCTGTGCTTATGCCCTACATTCCCTTTAGTTTGGCTAGGGCATAAAGGGAGGACCTTTGCAATTGTTACTGGCCGGTCATCCGGATGTGTACCTCAGACTGGGTGAAGCCAAAAGCTAGTGTTCTTACGGGAATATTAGGTCGATGAATTAAAGATGTTTTTTAAACTCACTCCATTGTGCACCCCGAGAAGTTATACGAACTATGGTGCCCATATCACAATTTGGACATGTACATTAAATGCATGCACACCCAGGGAAAGGAACCCTTAACGGAACTATTCTCTCTCGAAGATGTTTCTTACGATATTAATGTAATATAACATAGCTAGCTGGATACAACTTGTCAATTCAAGCAACTATGACCCCTACGCCTAGTTTTCCAGGCATACCCCGGCCTATTAGTCCGCGAAGGTCTTCGGAAACACTCCGCACCTTTGGGTCCGGAGGTTGAAGCGAAAAGGTCCGCCATGACAAATGATATACAATTCAGCTAGAGTTCCACATAATGAGGAAAGTACACGGTCACTTGGACTCGAACACCTCCTCCTCTACACCTTCCAACAGGCAGTCTAACTTACAATCCTGTCGGGAATATTTGGTGGCCACCTCTACTTGGTCATATACTAAACTAACGGGAATTTCTTCCCCATTTGACCCTAACGGTCCAACCCGGGCTATGTGATTTGGATCCAGCTTGGTATATCGCGTTTTCACCATGGCCCAGGCCTCTCGCGCGCCCTCTCGGCAGGCCGATATCTTCCATAGTCGGATACGCCGCCGCACTCCCTTAAACAGCTCTAGAAGCTCCTCCATACTTCCTAGAGGGGAGGCGGATGGCCATAAGGCCTTGGCAACGCTCCGCATGGCCATCCGGGCATGCTCGTGCACTTGAGACAGTCTTTGCAGCAGATCACTCGATGATCCAGACACCTCCTGTTCAGGACGGCCTATCAATATACCTGCAAACATGAATATATCAGTCCCATTTATCTCTGAACTACTTTAAAAATAGTTCGGACACATACTGAATATGCCGCCCCACAGCCTCTTGTTCTCCTTCACGGGATCGGCTAGCTGGGCTCGAACGTCTTTCAATTCTTCACCCAATGTAGTGTTGGAATCCTGTAGCTTGTTTTTCTCATCCCTGACGCGGGTCAGCACACGTTCGCCTGCGGCGTGTTGCATTTTCGCCTCTTTTTCTCCCTCTTGGGCGATCTTCAACTTCTCTTCAAGTTGATCAAATGACCCTATTATGCGATCAGCAGCAGAATTAGCACAGTTGGTATACAATTATTGTTCCTCAGTGGAGGGGAACATTACCAGAAGACGACTTCTTAATGTTTTCCAGTTCGGCAGTAGCAGCATTTAGCTGCTCCCAGCACTGCTCCAGCTCCTGGGCTAGTAAGCAATTCTTCTCTGTAAGGACCTGGTCGTACAAAGATCCTTAAATCAGTTGTGCCAACTGCTTTCAGTCTCAGGGGCAACGGGAATATGGTTATCCTTTTTTGACAAAGAAAACTTACTTGCACATCTGTCAGATATTGCTTCGTGGCTCTTCTAAGCCCATCTCGGGCAGCTCAGATGTATGCGTCGCCTGAGCTAAAGGCATTAAAAGCCTCCTCCGAGAACTTGGGGTCTCGCAAGACAGCCCTGCAGCGTCGATGGTTCAGGGCACTCTCTACCTCTGAGTTGGTGACGGACATATTTTCTGAACCCTCGGCCGAAGGGCAGTCCGGCTCTGTTCCTGCACTAGCCCCAGTCTCCCCGATTGGATCTAAATCCCGGTTGTTGGGAACACCACCGACCGGGTCCCCGGACACAGTTCGGCGAACCTTCTCCCTGTAACCAAACAAACACACGAGTCACAGTCGGATGCGACTGCTGAAAGGCATGTTTATCTGTACCTCCTCGATTAAGGCCTGGCTGTGTCTTCACCCGCCTTCCTCTTCGAAGGCTTGCCCGGCGCGGGAGCCGATCTCTCCGAAATTGCCGAACGTCTCCCTGTGAAGCACGATATAGTGTGGTGGGTGAGGCAAAATAAGAGCACTCTTTTAGAGAGGGTGTTTCTTAATTGTTTACATGTGAAGCAGGAAGAAGGCCAGGGTAGTCAGCGGTGATGGCCACTTCTATGCCATCATAGCTTGTCTGGTAAAACACTCCCTCCGCAAGCACCACGAATATATCTGGATCCTCTTCAAACCCAGGATCTAGCTCCCGGTTGTGGATCTCCGGCTATGGGGCAGGACTATGAAGTCCTTTCGGTGACCTTCCGCCAGTGTTGTCATAACAAACAGACTGGAAATTTATCAAAAGTAATCCGGAAGTGGAATGAGTGGAATAGAGGGGTTGAGGCTTACCCAACTGGGAGGATCATACATAGAATACCCGTCCCTGCGCTTAATGTGAAGAAACTCCTCTTCCTCCCCTTTAAATAGCTCGGCCAATATATTGGCCAGAGCGACGGGGGTATCCGGACCCTTCCAGCCATAGTGGGAGGAGTCATCCTCTCCATTGTAGTGCCACATGGGTAGCCCTCTGTATTGTAGTGGCTGAACCCCTCGCACTATGGAAATTTCCATTACCTCGATTATTGTGAGTCCGGACTGAGCGAGCGTCTTTATCTTGCTCATAAGCTGGCAAACTTGTACGCTGTCATCCTCTTCAAGACTCTAGGGACGCCAACTGTGGCGTTTCTTCAGCGGAACGCTCGCAAATTCAGAAAGACCCTTTTGAACTGGGTCAGGAAGCGCGATGTCCTCAATATAGAACCATTCGGAAGGCCATTCTTAAGGTGCCTTCCTTGGTGTGCCGGACAGATATCCAGTATCGGCGATACGCCATACTTCGGCTCCGCCCACTTCAAATATTGACCCCTCGTGATTACGCGGGACGAGACAGAACAACTTCCTACATAGCTTGAAATGAGCCTTGATACCCAGGAATAGTTCGCATAAAGCGACGTAACCCGCAATGTGCAGGATGGGTGCAGGGGTGAAGTTGTGCAGCTGGAGGCCATAGTATTCCAAAAGCCCTCGGAGGAAAGGATGAATGGTAAATCCAACGCCCCTTAGTAGGTAGGGGACGAAACATACTCGCTCTCCCCAGGATGGATTGGGGAAGTCCTCTACCTGAATCTCACCGTTGAAGGAATCTAGCCCCGCTCGAACAGAAACTAGATCTGCGGGGGGAAGAAATCCCTGCGTCTGCAGCTTCGTCAATTGACTGTGGGACACCGAACACCTCTCCCACTGGCCTTTCTCTAGGCCGGAACGGGTGGAGGAGCTGGGGGCACTAGCCATGCTGTAATGGTTTCTCCTAAGCAGTTTCCGGGGATTTCCTCTACGTGGTGCCGAATGGATCTAGGATCCAATCTCTTAAATAGGTGTTGTTCCTTGCATGGACGGGGTGTTATCTGCAAAAATACCCTGACCTTCCACCTTCACTTGACACATGGAAGGCGAAGTTATTTAACGTGCATAAGCCGAGGGGAGCGACATTGAACCGATGGCCGAATACATCACTTGGAGATCATTAAAGGAGGGACCCGCCTTGCAATGCCGAAGACAATTTGTGTGCCGAACACCTCGCTATTGAAGACTAGTCTGGGGGCTACTTAGGGAGTCCTGGACTAAGGGGTTCTCGGGCGTCCGCCCTGTTATCTGTGGGCCGGACTGATGGGCTCTGAAGACATGAAGGTCGAAGACTGTACCTGTGTCCGGATTGGACTCTCCTTGGCATGGAAGGCAAGCTTGGCGACCGACTATGAAGATTCCTTCTTATGTAACCGACTCTATGTAACCCTATATTCCCCCCTCCCCGGTGTCTATATAAACCGGAGGGGTTAGTCCAGAAAGGATTTACTCGTTACCATAGTCATACAGGATAGGCTTCTAGGGTTTAGCCATTATGATCTCGTGGTAGATCAACTCTTGTAACACTCATATTCATCAAGATTAATCAAGCAGGACGTAGGGTATTACCTCAATAGAGAGGGCCCGAACCTGTGTAAACATCGTGTCCCCCATCTCCTGTTACCATCGATCCTAGTCGCACAGTTCGGGGCCCCCTACCCGAGATCCGCCGGTTTTGACACCGACACACACCCTTGCCTTCTTCCTCCTAAAAACGCAGTTGTTGCGTTGCTGCCAGATTTTCCATAGCACAGGCATTATAAAGGATTTTATTCCCTTTGTGAATGTTGGTCGTGTCGTGGAGACCATGGCTTCCACCCTTTCTAGAGACCTATTGTCGTTGGTTTCGCTGGCCTGGCTCAAACCCTGGCAGTGCTGCTAAGAAGACAGCTTGGCTCAAATTGTCTTCGTGAAAGAGCATTCCCAGAACAGGTGTGTGGAGCTCTCAAGGTTTCTGAGGCAGAGCTGGCAAAAATAGTCGTTAGTCCAGCCCCTACGTTGGAGACGGTTGTTGCACCATAGCCGGTTCTGGTGAAGGAGCCATGCAAACATCTTGAGCTTAGCCAGAGCCCAAGCACTCCAGATCAGGGTTTGATGCATGTCGGTCGTCGATCACAAGAACTGGAGGGTGTAAGCCGAGTGGGAGCTGTATTGGCCTGATCTTCAAAGTCCCAACACACCTGGTCTTGTTCTTCAGCCTGGAGGGCGAGCTGCTGATGCTAAATAAGATGATGCAGGTTTAAAACCTTGTTGACTAGGTCGTTTGTGTTGCCATGCACCAGGTCCATGACCCATCGATCTCCGGCAATAGCCTGAGCCACCGTTCTGCCCTTGAGCCTTGAATGTTTGAAGAGGGTTGGGAAGCAGAACTTCAACGGCACTGGCCCTAGCCATGAGCTATGCCAGAAGCTCGCCATCTTGCCATTGCCAATGGTCACCGTCATTGCGGCGTTAAACAGTGCTTGGTTTGAGGCATCGCACGGGGGCTCCGTTCCCACCCAGTGGCGAGAGGCAGTTTTCCAGTTGTGCCAGAGCCAACGCAGCCGGAGCGCGTGACTGAACTTTGATAGGTTCAGTACACCGAGCCTGCCATGCTCGATTGAGGAGCAGACTCGTTCCCAGTTGACCTTGCAGCTGCCGCCAGAGAGCTCTCGGTCCTTCCCCCATAGAAAACATCGTCTGCATTTGTCAATTTCCTTCAGGAGCTTCATGGGGACTCGCAGCGCGGTGAGAGCGAAGGTTGGTAGGGCAGTGAGGACGCAGCACACGAGGATGCGCCTGCCCGCAATGGAGAGCATACATCCCTTCCACCCCGCCAGCCGGGCACGGATCCCGTCGAGGATGAATTGTAGATGGACTAGTCGAAGCTGGCCCGTGGTGAGGGGTAGACCTAGGTATCTAATCAGAAAATGGGCGATCGGGCCGCGGAAAGCTTGAAGAACTCACCCTAGGTCGATGTTGTTGTAGTGGATCGGCGTGGCCGTGGATTTTGCAAGGTTTATCCGCAGGCCTGAGGTGTCACCGAAGCTATGGAGGATGCACATCAGGTGGTTAATTTCCTCCTTGTCAGGGTTTGCGAGGATTATTGCGTCGTCAGCATATAGGCTCACTCTGAGCTTGATCTCTCTACCTGGCACCGGAATGATCTCGAGTGCCTCCTCAACGGCTAGGAGTAGGCGGTGGATGGGGTCGATCGCGATGATGAAGAGGAGAGGGGACAGGGGTCACCCTGTCGCAGCCCTCGGCGATGGAGGATTTGCATGCCTGGCGATCCCTTGAGCAGGAAGGCCGAGGATGAGGTGGCGAGAGGCAGCATGATCCAATCCCTCTAGCGGGAACTAAACCCTAGCGTCGTGAGCAGTTCTAGGAGATATTCCCAGGAAACATTGTCAAAGGCTCTCGAGATATCTAGCTTGAGGAGAACTACCGGTGTCTTTCTATGGTGCAGGCTCTTGATGCAGTTTTGGACGTAGACGAAGCTATCATGCAAACATCTAGCCTTCAGAAAGGCCGTCTGTGCGGGCGAGATGATGGATTGCACCACCACGGCTAGACGGATCGAGAGCACCTTGGAGATCAGCTTCGCTATAGAATGGATCAGGATAATCGGCCTGTGGTCACCAATGCATTCCGCTCCATCTTTCTTGGGGATGAGTGCGATGACCGCGGAGTTTAGGGCCCCAGAGTTTTGCTCGGCCAGGTGGTAGAATTGGTGGAAATCTTGCATGATATCTTCCTCTATGGTACTCCAACATGCTTAGAAGAACACATCACAAAAGCCGTCCGGACCTGGCGATTTTTGAGCTGGTGAGTCCTTGATCGCAACCCATACTTCCTCCTCTGTAAATGGGTTGTCCGGCCCACTTCCTTGCACCGATGGCATTTGAAGTTGATCCCAGTTGATCAACATGGGTCGGTGTTGGGGGTGCCCAAAATGTTGTTGAAGTGATCGTGCATTGCTTTCTCCTTTTCTGCGTGTGTCGTCACCACATTTTCTCCAACCTTCAGAGCATGGATGAAGTTCTGGCGCCTTCTTGAGCTGATTTTGGCAATGAAAAACTTGGTGGGGGTGTCGCCTGTGTGCAGCCAGGTGAGGCGGGAGGCTTGCCTTTTCTTGCAACGCTCGATCGCTGCAAGGCCCATAAGCTTGATCTTCAGCCCTTTCCTAAGCTCAGCCTCGGCTGCCGTGAGCCACCGTCGCTCCTGGGCCACATCAAGGCGCAAGATGACTTTGCAAGCGATGTGGAATTGGAGCTTTGTGTCACCAATCAGGTTTCTTCTCCAAATGCGAAGATCCTTGGCAGTTCGGCTCATCATGGTGCGGAGGTGAGAGAAGGCGCAGGTCGAGGCCGTCGGGCATGACCAGGCAGCGGCGACTATGTCGAGGAAGCATGGGAACTGCGGCCAGAAGGATTCAAATTTGAAACCTCCCCACCGACGAGGCCCTATCGCATCCACAAGGAGCAGCGGGCGGTGGTCCGAGCACGCGGTGGATGCCACGATGAGGAGGACGCGTGGGAACAGGGCCTCCCAAGGAGAGTTGCCGAAGAACTTATCAATGCTAACTAAAGTTGGGTTTTCCCTCTCGCTACTCCAGGTGAATCTGTGATTGCTGCACTTGATTTGGCGTAGCCTTGCTCCGTCGATCGCAGCTCTAAAACGGCCCATAAGCCTCCTGTTTAGGTTGTGGTTGTTTTTGTCTCTGGCCTCATATATTAAGTTGAAGTCACCATTAATAAGCCAGGGCTCGGCGGCTAGTGGTGCAGTCTTGGCTAGCTCGGCGAGGAAGTCGTCTTTGCTCGTGTCGTCAGTCAGTCTGTAAACCGTGGTGAGCCAGAAACGCATGAGGTTGCAGGCGAGGGTGATCTTCGCCGTGATCGCGAACTGACCTATGGCATGGTTATCTACTCAGACTATGTCCTTGTTCCAAAGGATGGCAACACCGCTGCGCGTGCCGATGGCCGGCAGCACAGCACAGCCGAGCAGGGTGCCACCACCGATGTCGCGTACAAGCTCCGGTGTCCAAACATCTAATTTTGTCTCTTGGAGGCAAAGGATGGCGGTGCGGTGAGCTGCAACCACTTCCCGCACTGCCTCCCTCTTCGCCGGGGAGTTTACACCGCGCACATTCCAGGTCATGATCGGGGGGGTGGAGAGGCTTCACTCATGGGGACACACAAGAGATCTCTGGCGACTACACTTACTAAGATAGATATTGCACTGGTACACCCACCATCTCTCCGGGGGACGCCATCGACCACCAATAGGCCCCAAACTACGACGGCACGAATCGAGCCACAATCTACAACTAGTACAATAGAGGGAAACTGATCTTAACTCCAGCCAGCCGAGTGTTGGCCGCTGCCGGAAGCTACAACTAATACTAATGAAACCTAGCCACACTAACATGGTCACACTGTAGCCTCCTCAGTGATTCCATCAGGGCCGTTGAGCCCCGTCGCGATGCGGAGAGTGCCCTTTTCCATGTTGGTGGGCTTTGCGATGATGGCGATGTCATCGTCTGAGAGGGGCTCATCGAACTTGCAGATGAGAGCTTTTGCCGCCTTCTTCATCATCCGTTCCTTTGGGCCCAGCAGCCCGAGGCCTTGCACCAGCCTGAGCGAGCAGCGCTGTGCCACATACACCTTGCAGTTTTGGGAAGCTTGGCGTGCGCTCTGCCATGGGGGAGGGACAGAGGTTGCCCTTGACTTTGGCGGGGCAGAGTTGCGCTTGTCCGGCGCCTGTCCGAGCAGGGAGGCAGGCTTGTCGGTGAAGAGGCGTCGTGGAGCTTCCCTTAGCTCAGCGATCTCCAGGAGCTGGACCTGCTGGGTCACTGCGCCGAGCTGGAGGGTGACCGTGTCAGTGCGCGACAGAGTCTGGCAGCTGAAGTGCTCCGGGGCGTGGCGCGGCCCGGAGAGCGTGGGGCTGAACACGTCCGGCTCCCTGGCCGCGTTTTTGCCCTTCTCTGGCTTGGCGCGGTCTTGGAACTCAAGGGGCGCCACGACGGAGATGGCGATCTCCTCGTCCAGGAGCACGGTGGTCGCGTCGCCCATGGAGGGCGCAGCGAGCGCCTTCTCTGTAGTGGCGAAGAACACTGCGACGTCATCTTGCATGGTGTTGGAGCCGATCGGAGCCGCCGTCGGAGCGCGCGTGGGTGCGGTGGGGGATGGGATGTGGACTTGGCTGGCAAGCTTTGCTTTTCCTTGCTGCTTCATGTTTGGGTAGGCCTGTGTGGATGAGCGGCCGTCGTGCCGCCCGTGGCCTTTGGTGCTCCTAGAGTGACGAGCCCAGGGGAGCGGCTGTGTTGACGCTCCGTACTCGTGGCCTTGCCATGATCGGTCTGGGCATTTTGACCGCGGCACCGGCCCAACAGCGTGTCCTTCCAGGACCGGCGGCTACTGCCACCTCCACCCTGACCATCGTGGTCGCGGCGGGGGCCTCCCCCAAGGAGCCCGCGGCAGCCCGTGTCCAACACAGCGGCGCGATGCTGACGGCGGTGGTGCTCCATGGGCTGACCGTCCTTGACATGCATGATCCAGGTGCCAGGAAGGGTGCGGGGCAGATCGTCATCGTGGTCGGAGTTGAAGGAGGGCAGGCCACTCTGAGCGGAGTGCGACGATCTCGGGGAGCGCTGGGACCAGTCTTCGACCCTGTCGACGTGGATGAGGAAGTCGTAGCACTCCGCGCCGGGCGGCAGGGCCACTCTGCGGTCCGGAGGCGAGAAGCCGTCCATATCCTCCACCCTGCCGGTGCCTTGAGGCAGCTTCCAGTAGGTGTGCCGGGTCAGGATGAACAGCATGTCCCAGACCCACACCCAGCAGGCGAAAGTCTTGGTGTGATCGTGCTCCAGGGTGCGGCTATCCAGTCGGTCGATGAGCACCTTGTCGCCGAAGACCTCTTGGACGCCCTCCAGCGTCCAGTATTGTTGGGGTAGGTGCTCGATGACGCAGCGCACATGGAGGTTGAAGGTGTCGTGGCCCGCGTGGTCGTTCTCCCCCCACGGTGCGATGGCGAAGTTAGCACCGTCGACGCGTAGGGAGCCACGGCGAACCGCGTTGTCGTGGTGGGCTGGCTGCGTGAAGATGATGAAGAAGTCCTCCGGGTTGTGCGCTGTCACCCGTAGATGGTGTGGCGGGACGCAGAACTGCGCCTCCAGAGCTCGGCTGACAGCCATTGGCGAGGTAGCGCACACGCCGTCAGTGGTGCGCAGTGTGATGGCATGGCGGAGAAGGAAGAAGATGCTCTACTCAATGGCTGGGGTGGACACTCCTACTTTGTGGCTAGCGCGGGGGCAATGAGTGGGGTCAACCAGGTTCAGCTCAGCCATGGTCACCGCGGTGGGTGGGCTCGGGGTGGTCGGGGCAGGGTGGGGAAGCGGAGGCGTCCGTGGACGGGGGCGCGGGCAGGAAGAGGGCCTAGCCTACTAGAAGCAGAGTCGTCGTGGCCATTGCGAGGATTTTGGGGGCACTCACAGGCAAAATAGCCTAGGAGATCATAGATGACACAATGGAGGGGATCTCGACAATCTTTCCGATGGTGGTGTTTGCTGAGGCAGTGGAAGGAGCGTCCCCAGAACCTGCTTAAGAAGGCCTCGCGGCCACCCACCGCATTGAAAGCCGGCCGCCAGTCCGAGCGGTGTGCTGCGTGCGGCAGGCAAGGAGCCATCGGATCTTGGGAGGGCTTGCGGTTTTTCCGTGAGTGGACCTCGGTCCAGCCACCATCCACGCTAGAAATGGCAAGCTTATCCGCAGGGGATGGGATGACGATGATGGATGCTACCTCTTGAGCATGCGTTGGTTTTCCCTTGAAGAGGAAAGGGTGATGCAGCAAAGTAGCGTTAGTATTTCCCTCAGTTTTTGATAACCAAGGTATCAATCCAGTAGGAGACTACACGCAAATCGCCTAGTACCTGCACAAACAAACAAGAACCTCGCAACCAACGCGATAAAGGGGTTGTCAATCCCTTCACGGTCACTTACGAAACTGAGATCTGATAGAGATAATAAGATAAATATTTTTGGTATTTTTGTTGTATAGATTGGAAAATAAAGATTGCAAAATAGAAATAGCAAGTTGATAGGAAAATAGTATGATGGAAGATGGACCCGGGGGCCATAGATTTCACTAGTGGCTTCTCTCAAGATAGCAAATTCTACGGTGGGTGAACAAATTACTGTCGAGTAGTTGATAGAAAAGTGCATAGTTATGAGAATATCTAGGCATGATCATGTATATAGGCATCACGTCCGTGACAAGTAGAACGAAACAATTCTGCATCTACTACTATTACTCCACACATCGACCGCTATCCAGCATGCATCTAGAGTACTAAGTTCATAAGAACAGAGTAACGCATTAGGCAAGATGACATGATGTAGAGGGATAAACTCAAGCAATATGATATAAACCCCATCTTTTTATCCTCGATGGCAACAATAAAATACGTGCCTTGCTGCCCTTGCTGTCACTAGGAAAGGACACCGCAAGATTGAACCCAAAGCTAAGCACTTCTCCCATTGCAAGAAAGATTAATCTAGTAGGCCAAACCAAACTAATAATTCGAAGAGACTTGCAAAGATATTAAATCATGCATAAAATAATTCAGAGAAGAATCAAATATTGTTCATAGATAATCTTGATAATGAACCCACAATTCATCATATCTCGACAAACACACCACAAAAAGAGTTACATCGAATAGATCTCCAAGAGAATCGAGGAGAACTTTGTATTGAGATCCAAAGAGAGAAGAAGCCATCTAGCTAATAATTATGGACCCGAAGGTCTGTGGTAAACTACTCACACATCATCGGAGAGGCTATGGTGTTGATGTAGAAGCCCTCCGTGATCGATTCCCCCTCTGGCGGAGCGCCGGAAAAGGCTCCAAGATGGGATCTCACGGGTACGGAAGGTTGCGGCGGTGGAAATAGGCTTTCGTGGTGCTCCTGGATGTTTTTGGGGTATATGGGTATATATAGGAGGAAGAAGTACGTCGGTGGAGCTGTGAGGGGCCCACGAGGGTGGGGGTGCGCCTACCCCCCTGGGCGCGCCCTCCTACCTCGTGGCCTCCTCGCTTCTTTCTTGACCTGCACTCCAAGTCTCCTGGATCACGTTTGTTCCAAAAATAACTCTCCCGAAGATTTCATTCCGTTTGATATTCCTTTTCTGCGAAACACTGAAATAGGCAAAAAAACAGCAATTTGCACTGGGCCTTTGGTTAATAGGTTAGTCCCAAAAATAATATAAAAAGGTATATTAAAGCCCATTAAACATCCAAAACAGATAATATAATAGCATGGAACAATCAAAAACTATAGATACCTTGGAGACGTATCAAGCATCCCCAATCTTAATTCCTGCTCGTCCTCGAGTAGGTAAATTATAAAAATAGAATTTTTGATGTGGAATGCTACCTAGCGTAATTCTTAATGTAATTTGCTTTGTTGTGGCATGAATGTTCAGATCCGAAAGATTCAAGTCAAAAGTTTAATATTGACATAAAAATAATGATACTTCAAGCATACTAGCAAAGCAATCATGTCTTCTCAAAATAACATGGCCAAAGAAAGTTATCCCTACAAAATTATATAGTCTGGCTATGCTCTATCTTCACCACACAAAGTATTTAAATCATGCACAACCCCGATGACAAGCTAAGCAATTGTTTCATACTTTTGATGTTCTCAAACTTTTTCAATCTTCACGCAATACATGAGTATGAGCCATGGACATAGCACTATAGGTGGAATAGAATGGTGGTTGTGGAGAAGAAAAAAAGGAGAAGATAGTCTCACATCAACTAGGCGTATCAATGGGCTATGGAGATGCCCATCAATAGATATCAATGTGAGTGAGTAGGGATTGCCATGCAACGGATGCACTAGAGCTATAAGTGTATGAAAGCTCAACAAAAGAACTAAGTGGGTGTGCATCCAACTTGCTTGCTCATGAAGACCTAGGGCATTTTGAGGAAGCCCATCATTGGAATATACAAGCCAAGTTCTATAATGTAAAAATTCCCACTAGTATATGAAAGTGACAACATAGGAGACTCTCTATCATGAAGATCATGGTGCTACTTTGAAGCACAAGTGTGGTAAAAGGATAGTAGCATTGTCCCTTCTCTCTTTTTCTCTCATTTTTTTATCTTTTTATAGAATTCGTCCGGAGTCTCATCCCGACTTGTGGGGGAATCATAGTCTCCGTCATATTTTCCTCACTTGGGACAATGCTCTAATAATGATGATCATCACACTTTTATTTACTTACAACTCGAAAAATTACAACTCGATACTAGAACAAAATATGACTGTGAATGCCTCCGGCGGTGTACCAGGATGTGCAATGAGTCAAGAGTGACATGTATGAAAGAATTATCAAGGTTTCTTTGCCACAAATATGATGTCAACTACATGATCATGCAAAGCAATATGACAATGATGAAGCGTGTCATAACAAACGGAACGGTGGTAAGTTGCATGGCAATATATCTCAGAATGGCTATGGGAATGCCATAATAGGTAGTTATGGTGGCTATTTTGAGGAAGGTAAATGGTGGGTGTATGGTACCAGCAAAAGTTGCACGGTACTAGAGAGGCTAGCAATGGTGGAAGGGTGAGAGTGCGTATAATCCATGGACTCAACATTAGTCATAAAGAACTCACATACTTATTGCAAAAATCTATTAGTTATCGAAACAAAGTACTACGCGCATGCTCCTAGGGGGGTATATTGGTAGGAAAAGACCATCGCTCGTCCCCGGCCGCCACTCATAAGGAAGACAATCAATAAATAAATCATGCTCCGACTTCATCACATAACGGTTCACCATACGTGCATGCTACGGGAATCACAAACTTTAGAACAAGTATTTCTCAAATTCATAACTACTCAACTAGCATGACTCTAATATCACCATCTTCATATCTCAAAACAATCATCAAGTATCAAACTTCTCACAGTATTCAATGCACTTTTTATGAAAGTTCTTATTATACCCATCTTGGATGCCTATCATATTAGGACTAATTTTATAGCCAAAGCAAATTATTATGATGTTCTAAAAGACTCCCAAAATAATATAAGTGAAGCATGAGAGATCAATATTTCTATAAAATAAAACCACCACCGTGCTCTTAAAGATATAAGTGAAGCACTAGAGCAAAATTGCCTAGCTCAAATGATATAAGTGAAGCACATAGAGTATTCTAATAAATTCCAATTCATGTGTGTCTCTAAAAAAGGTGTGTAAAGCAAGGATGATTGTGGTAAACTAAAAGGCAAATACTCAAATTATACAAGATGCTCCAAGTAAAACACATATCATGTGGTGAATAAAAATATAGCCTCAAGTAAAGTTACCGATAGACGAAGACGAAAGCGGGGATGCCTTCCGGGGCATCCCCAAGCTTAGGCTTTTGGTTGTCCTTGAATTTTACCTTGGGGTGCCTTGGGCATCCCCAAGCTTAGGCTCTTGCCACTCTTTATTCCAAAATCCATCAAATCTTTACCCAAAACTTGGAAACTTCACAACACAAAACTCAACAGAAAATCTCGTGAGCTCCGTTAGTATAAGAAAACAAACAACCACTTCAAGGTACTGTAATGAACTCATTCTTTATTTATATTGGTGTTAAACCTACTGTATTCCAACTTCTCTATGGTTCATACCCCCCTGATACTAGCCATAGATTCATCAAAATAAGCAAACAACACACGAAAAACAGAATCTATCAAAAACAGAACAGTCTGTAGTAATCTGTAGGTTTCAAATACTTCTGTAACCCCAAAAATTCTGAAATAAATTGGTGGATGTGAGGAATTTGTCTATTAATTATCTGCAAAAAGAATCAACCTAATCTCACTCTCCAGTAAAAAAAATGGCATCAAACCTCGTGAGCACTAAAGTTTCTGTTTTTTACAGCAAGATCGCAAAGACTTCCCCTAAGTCTTCCCAAAGGTTCTACTTGGCACAAACACTAATTAAAATCATAAAACCACATCTAAACAGAAGCTAGCTAAATTATTTATTACTAAACATAAACAAAAAGCAAGAAACAAAAATAAAATTGGGTTGCCTCCCAACAAGCGCTATTGTTTAACGCCCCTAGCTAGGCATTGATAATTTCAATGATGCTCACCTGAAAGACAAGAATTGAAGCACAAAGAAAGCATCATGAAACATGTGAAAAACACATCTAAGTCTAACATACTTCCTATGCATAGGCATCTTAAAAGAAGAAATTATCATAGCAAGCAAAAACTAGCATATGCAAGGAAGCGGAAAGAAACAATAGCAATCTCAACATAACGACAGGTAATTTAGTAACATGAAAATTTCTACAATCATATTTTCCTCTCTCATAATAATTACATGTGGGATCATAAGCAAATTCAACAAAATAGCTATCACATAAAATATTTTCAACATGATCCACATGCATGCAAAGTTGACACTCTTTCAGAATAGTGGGATTAACATTAACTGAAGTGAGGACCTCTCGAAACCCACTTTTATTAAAAACTTCATAATATTGAACATTTTCCAAATATGTGGGATCTAAAGTTGACACTCTTCCAAACCCACTTTCAATATTATTACAAACATTATTATCAATCTTATATTCATCATGGGGCTTAAATAAATTCTCAAGATCATAAGAAGAATCACCCCAATCATGATCATTGCAACAAGTGGTGGACATAGAAAAACTAGCATCCCCAAGCTTAGGGTTTTGCATATCATTAACACAATCAACATTAATAGAATTTATAATAAAATCATTGTAATCATGCTTTCATCAAAGGGACTATCAAGTATGGTTGCAATAGCAACAATCTCATGTTTAACAAAAGGAACTATAGCAAATTCATCTTCATAAATATTGGCATCATGTCCACAAGAATAGCAAGCATCATGTTCATCAAGGGATATTTCAATCAAATCATCAGAATCATAATTATTTATAGATTCATGCATATCATTATTTTCTTCCGAAGCAACGGTCATTCTTTCAATAAGTTCTTTGACATAGGCATTATAAGCATAGTTTTCATAGCAATATTTAAGTATGTCAAAATTTTCAGATTCGTAGAGAGTAATATCATACTTTTCAATCAATGAAGCAACTTCATAAGCACCCTTAAAAGCAACGAATTCTTCAATTTGTTCGATATCGTAGTAACTATAAACGCCCTTTGCATTAGAAGATAAGATTTCATTATCATTAAACTGACATAGGTAGGGGAGGTGTTTTTTTGGGTTCTTAGAGCAACAAGTAAAATCATAAATTTCACAAAGATTCCAAGCATAACACACCAATCTGTTTATTTGATCCCATAAGAGTCTCCCTTTTTTAGACAAATGGTGATGCACAAAATGAGCATGCTCATCTAAAGATTTCCCATCAACCAGGCTAGTTGGGATTTCAGCACGAGCGCATAAGGATTGAAGATGATCCAAGTAGAACACTTTAAGTGGATCCATATCAATAGATTTTTAGCAAGCAAAGATGCAAGCAAATGGAAGGCACATGGAAACACAAACACAGATACATATAGGAAGAAGGCAAAGAAAAGGCAAAGGTTTTCGAAAATCGTTTTAGAAGTGGGGGAGAGGGAAACGAGAGGCAAATGGCAAATAATGTCATGCAAGGGATAAGAGTTTGTGATGGGTACTTGGTATGTCTTGAGTTGACTTGGTGCAACCTCCCTGCCAACGGCGCCAGAAATCCTTCTTGCTACCTCTTGGGCATGCGTTGGTTTTCCCTTGAAGAGGAAAGGGTGATGCAGCAAAGTAGCGTTAGTATTTCCCTCAGTTTTTGAGAACCAAGGTATCAATCCAGTAGGAGACTACACGCAAGTCGCCTAGTACCTTCACAAACAAATAAGAACCTCGCAACCAATGTGATAAAGGGGTTGTCAATCCCTTCACGGTAACTTACGAAACTGAGATCTGATAGAGATAATAAGATAAATATTTTTGGTATTTTTTGTATAGATTGGAAAATAAAGATTGCTTAATAGAAATAGCATGTTGATAGGAAAATAATATGATCGAAGATGGACCCGGGGGCCATAGGTTTCACTAGTGGCTTCTCTCAAGATAGCAAATTCTACAGTGGGTGAACAAATTACTGTCGAGCAATTGATATAAAAGAGCATAGTTATGAGAATATCTAGGCATGATCATGTATATAGGCATCACATCCGCGACAAGTAGACAGAAACGATTCTGCATCTACTACTATTACTCCAAACATCGACCACTATCCAGCATGCATCTAGAGTATTAAGTTCATAAGAACATAGTAACGCATTAGGCAAGATGACATGATGTAGAGGGATAAACTCAAGCAATATGATATAAACCCCATCTTTTTATCCTCGATGGCAACAATACAATACGTGCCTTGCTGCCCCCGCTGTCACTAGGAAAGGACACCGCAAGATTGAACCCAAAGCTAAGCACTTCTCCCATTGCAAGAAAGATCAATCTAGTAGGCCAAACCAAACTGGTAATTCGAAGAGACTTGCAAAGATATTAAATCATGCATAAAATAATTCAGAGAAGAATCAAATATTGTTCATAGATAATCTTGATCATAAACCCACAATTCATCGGATCTCGACAAACACACCACAAAAAGAATTACATCGAATAAATCTCCAAGAGAATCAAGGAGAACTTTGTATTGAGATCCAAAGAGAGAGAAGAAGCCATCTTGCTAATAACTATGGACCCGAAGGTCTATGGTAAACTACTCACACATCATCGGAGAGGCTATGGTGTTGATGTAGAAGCCCTCTGTGATCGATTCCCCCTCCCGCGGAGCGCCGTAAAAGGCCCCAAGATGGGATCTCACGGGTACAGAAGGTTGCGGCGGTGGAAATAGGGTTTCGTGGTGCTCCTGGATGTTTTCGGGGTATATGGATATATATATAGGAGGAACAAATATGTCGGTGGAGCTGTGAGGGGCCCACGAGGGTGGGGGTGCACCTACCCCCCTGGGCGCGCCCTCCTGCCTCGTGGCCTCCTCACTTCTTTCTTGACGTCCACTCCAAGTCTCCTGGATCACATTTGTTCCAAAAATAACTCTCCCGAAGGTTTCATTCCGTTTGGATTTCGTTTGATATTCCTTTTCTGTGAAACACTGAAATAGGCAAAAAAAAACCAGAAATTTGCACTGGGCCTTTGGTTAATAGGTTAGTCCCAAAAATAATATGAAAAGGTATATTAAAGCCCATTAAACATCCGGAACAGATAATATAATAGCATGGAACAATCAAAAATTATAGATACGTTGGGTAGACGTATCAATGGACTTTAGGCGTCGAGTAGGGGGCGAGCTAGGATCCGCCGGATCGACTGGAGTGACGGCTGCAGAGCATTCATCCCTCAGAAGCAGGCGCGGCGCGGAAACCACATATGGGGATGGCGAGCCCCGAGATCCAGGGAGTCTGGCACCTCAAATGGGCTAGGGGAGGAGGGCGCAGGACTGCCCCGCGGTCCTGAACCGGTGCTGGAGAGCGGAAGAGGCAGCGAGCCCATGTTGGGTGGCAGCGCGGGGCGGCCGCCGCAGCCGGAGTGGCACGCGGCGCGGGGAGGGATAGGGGTGGCTATCCTAGCGAGTTCACTACTATAAATTTCCTAACCATGATCTTTGCTTTAGATGTCGTCATAATTATGTGCTTTTCTATCACTTGCTCAATAGTAATTTGTTTACCCACCGTATGCTTTCTTTTAACAGAGAAGCCTCTAGTGAAAACTATGGCCCCCTAGTCTATTATTATCATATTATTTTCATATCTATAAAACCAAATACCCAAAAATACCTTGCTGCAATTTATTTACCTTTACTTTATTTTGCACTTGTATTTATCTTTTATAACTATCTCTATCAGATCTCATCCAAGCAAGTAACCGTGAAGGGATTGACAACCCCTTTATCGCATCGGGTGCAAGTACTTGTTTGTTTGTGTAGGTACAATCATTGGAGACTTGTGTGTTCCTCCTACTGGATTGATACCTTGGTTCTTAACTGAGGGTAATAGTTATCTCTACTTTGTTGCATCAATTTTTCCTCTTCAAGGGAAAAACCAATGCAAGGTCAATAAGTAGCAGGAAGGATTTCTGGCACTGTTGCCGAGGAGGTTCTACATCAAGCCTACCAAGTACCAATAATAAACTCTCGCCTCTTGCATTAACATTATTGGGCGCTTGCCTCTCGTTTTCCTCTCCCTCACTTCTAAAACGTTTATAGAAAAACACAAAAATATTTGCCTTCTTTCTGTTCGTCTTTCTGTTTGCTTTTTGTTTGCTTGTGTGCTAGATTGCTTGCTTTGTCATGATGTCTCAAGAAAATACTAAGTTGTCTGACTTTTCCAACACTAATAATAATGATTTTATTAGTACTCCAATTGCTCCCGCCACTTGTGCGGAATCTTATGAAATTAATGCCACTTTATTGAATCTTGTTATGAAAGAACAATTTTCTGGTAGTCCTAATGAAGATGATGCATCTCATCTTAATACTTTCGTTGAATTGTGGGATATGAAAAAGAAAAAGATGTGGATAATGATATTGTTAAATTGAAGTTATTTCCATTCTCACTATGAGATCGTGCTAAAACTTGGTTTTCATCCTTGCCTAAAAATAACATTGATTCATGGAATAACTATAAGGATACTTTTATTTCCAAGTATTTTCCTCCCGCTAAGATCATCTCCCTTAAGAATGATATAATTAATTTTAAGCAACTTGATCATTGATGTCTACTACACAACCTTCTTCTTGTAGACGCTGTTGGGCCTCCAAGTGCAGAGGTTTGTAGGACAGTAGCAAATTTCCCTCAAGTGGATGACCTAAGGTTTGTCAATCCGTAGGAGGCGTAGGATGAAGATGGTCTCTCTCAAGCAACCCTGCAACCAAATAACAAAGATTCTCTTGTGTCCCCAACACACCCAACACAATGGTAAATTGTATAGGTGCACTAGTTCGGCGAAGAGATGGTGATACAAGTGGTATATGGATAGTAGATAATAGTTTTTGTAATCTGAAAATATAAAAACAGCAAGGTAACGAATGATAAAAGTGAGCGTAAACGGTATTGCAATGTGTTGAAACAAGGCCTAGGGTTCATACTTTCACTAGTGCAAGTCCTCTCAACAATAATAACATAATTGGATCATATAACTATCCCTCAACATGCAACAAAGTGTCACTCCAAAGTCACTAATAGCGGAGAACAAATGAAGAGATTATGGTAGGGTACGAAACCACCTCAAAGATATTCTTTCCAATCAATCTGTTGGGCTATTCCTATAAGTGTCACAAACAGCCCTAGAGTTCGTACTAGAATAACACCTTAAGACACAAATCAACCAAAACCCTAATGTCACCTAGATACTCCAATGTCACCTCAAGTATCCGTGGGTATGATTATATGATATGCATCACACAATCTCAGATTCATCTATTCAACCAACACATAGAACCTCAAAGAGTGCCCCAAAGTTTCTACCGAAGAATCACGACGAAAACGTATGCCAACCCCTATGCATGGGTTCATGGGCGGAAGCCGCAAGTTGATCACCAAAACATACATCAAGTGAATCACGTGATATCCCATTGTCACCACAGATACGCACGGCAAGACATACATCAAGTGTTCTCAAATCTTTAAAGACTCAATCCGATAAGATAACTTCAAAGGGGAAACTCAATCCATTACAAGAGAGTAGAGGGGGAAGAAACATCATAGGATCCAACTACAATAGCAAAGCTCGCGATACATCACGATC
This sequence comes from Triticum urartu, assembly GCF_003073215.2. Taxonomy (NCBI): domain Eukaryota; kingdom Viridiplantae; phylum Streptophyta; class Magnoliopsida; order Poales; family Poaceae; genus Triticum; species Triticum urartu. The sequence goes on from NC_053025.1 coordinate 354,686,835, forward strand.
GTATCACCTCAAGAACACGAGAGAGAGAGAGAGAGAGATCAAACACATAGCTACTGGTACATACCCTCAGCCCCGAGGGAGAACTACTCCCTCCTCGTCATGGAGAGCACCGGGATGATGAAGATGGCCACCGGAGAGGGATTCCCCCTCCGGCAGGGTGCCGGAACGGGTCTAGATTGGCTTTCGGTGGCTACGGAGGCTTCTGGCGGCGGAACTCCCGATCTATTGTGCTCCTTGATCGTTTTAGGGTATATGGAGATATATAGGCGGAAGAAGTACGTCAGGGGAGCCACGAGGGGCCCACGAGGGTGGAGGGCGCGCCCAGGGGGTGGGCGCGCCCCCTTGCCTCGTGGCTTCCTCGTTGCTTCCCTTACGTGGACTCCAAGTCTCCTGGGTTGCTTTCCTTCCAAAAATAAGTTCCGTGAAGTTTCAGGTCAATTGGACTCCATTTGATTTTCCTTTTCCGCGATACTCTAAAACAAGGAAAAAACAGAAACTGGCACTGGGCTCTAGGTTAATAGGTTAGTCCCAAAAATAATATAAACTGGCATATAAATGCATATAAAACATCCAAGGTTGATAATATAATAGCATGGAACAATCAAAAATTATAGATACGTTGGAGATGTATCAATCATGAACATGTTGCACAATCTTGGGAGAGGATTAACTTAATGATAACAAATTACCCTACGCATGATTTAAGTTTATGGATGATCATACAAAAAAATTATGCAAGATTGAATTTTGCATCTAGAAATCTTTTAGATTTTGCCGCGAGTGGTACTTTTATGGAAATCACATTAGGAGAAGCTATTAAATTCCTAGATGATATTATGGAATTACTCTCATTGGCATACTGAAAGATCTTCTACTAGTAAAACAGTGCATGCGATTGAAGAAATTAATACTTTGAGTGGAAAGATGGATGAACTTATGGAATTGATTGCTAGCAAGAGTGCTCCTATTGATCCTAACGATATGCCTTTGTCTACTTTGATTGAGAATAATAATGAATATATGGATATGAATTTTGTTGGTAGGAACAATTTTGGCAACAACGCATATAGAGGTTATTTCAACCCTAGGCCGTTTCCTAGCAATTCCTCTAATAATTATGATAATTCCTACAACAATTCTTATGGAAATTATAATAATATACCCTCTGATCTTGAGAATAATATTAAAGATTTTATGAACTCCCAAAATATTTTCAATGCTATGGTAGAAGAAAAATTGCTTAAGATTGATGATTTGGCTAGAAACGTCGATAGAATTTCTCATGAGATTGATTTTTTAAAGATCGGATCTATGCCACCCAAGCTTGATATTAATGAGTGTCTAGAATCTATTCAAATTTCTATTGATGAAACTAGGGAGAGAATCACTAGGATGCGTGCTAACAGAGAATGGCTAGAAAAAGTGTGTTCTTCTAGTTTTTGTGATAATCTTGATGAAGATCTTAAAGTAATTGGTGTGACTCCTATTGAATCTTTGTTTGCTAATGTAAAACTTGATAAATAAGGGCCTAGAGATGATTTAGCTTTACCTAGAAGGTGTCCCAATAATTTGGAGGGTGGAGATATTAGTGCAAAAATTGATGAAAGTGGGATTAGCGAGGTCAAAACTTTAACTTGTGATGAGCCCACTCTTTTGGATTTCTAGGACTTTAATTATGATATTTTTTTCTTTTCTTGATTGTATTTCCTTGTTACAATCTATGCCTAATTCACCCCATGCTTATAATCAAAATAAGGCTTTTACTAAACATATTGTTGATGCTATGATGAAATCTTTTGAAGAAAAACTTGATTTGGAAAGTTCAATCCCTAGAAATCTTTATGATGAATGGGAACCTACTATTAAGATTAAGATTAAAGATTATGAGTGCAATGCTTTGTGTGATTTGGGTGCTAGCATTTCCACTATTCCAAAGACTTTATGTGATGTGCTAGGTTTCCACAAACTTCATGATTGTTCCTTAAATTTGCACTTAGCGAATTCCACTATTAAAAAACCTAGGGGAAGAATTAATGTCCCGTAGATTTCATTGTGCTTGACATAGATTGCAATCCTACATGCCCTATTATTCTTGGTAGAACTTTCCTTAGAACGATTGGTGCAATTATTGATATCAAATAAGGAAAACATTAGATTTCAATTTACACTAAGGAAGGGCACGGAACACTTTCCAAGAAAGAAAATTAAGTTTCCATATGAATCTATTATGAGGGCTACTTATGGATTGAATACCAAAGATGACAACACCTAGATCTATGCAATATGCCTAGCTAGGGGCGTAATACAACGACGCTTGTTGGGAGGCAACCCAATTTTATTTTTATGTTTTGCTTTTGTTTTTCAATAAATATGCAATTATACTTTTGTTATGATTATGTTTTAGTCTTTTAGTTAGTGTTTGTGCCAAGTAAGACCTTTCGGATGATTTGGGTGATAGTTGATTTGATTTTCCTGAAAAATAGAAAATATTGTGTCCAGTAGCATAATTGTTAAAATTCACTGGAGGGTGATAAAATTCTGAATTTTTGACACAAGATTGATATACAAATTTCCTATGTTTTCCTAATTGTTCAGAATTTTTGGAGTTACAGAAGTTTGGCAAAAGTCCAGATTACTACAGATTGTTTTGTTTTCGATAGATTCTGTTTTCATTGTGTTGTTTTCTTATTTTGATGAATCTATGGGTAGTATCGTGGAGTCTGAGCCATGGAGAACTTAGAATATAGTAGATGTAACATGAATATAAAATTGTAATGAGTTCACAACAGTACCTAAAAGTGGTTATTTCCTTTGTTTCACTAACGGATCTCATGAGTTTTCTATTGAGTTTTGTGTTGTGAAGTTTTCAAGTTTTGGGTGATGTTTTGATGGACTATGGAATAAGTACTGGCAAGAGCCTAAGCTTGGGGATGCCCAAGACACCCCAAGGTAATATTCAAGGACAACCAAGCATCTAATCTTGGGGATGCTCCGGATGGCATCCCCTCTTTTGTCTATAATCCATCGGTAAATTACTTGAGGCTATATTTTTATTCACCACATGATATGTGTTTTGCTTGGAGCGACTTGTATTATATGATTCTTTGATTTTTTTTTTAGTTTTCCACAGTCATCCTTGGTGTACGCACCTTTTGAGAGGGGCACACATTAATCATGAATTTATTAGAATACTCTATGTGCTTCACTTATATCTTTTGAGCTAGGTAGCTGCTCTAGTGCTTGACTTATATCTTTTTAGAGCACGATGGTGGTTTTATTTTGAAGAAATTGGTGAACTCTCATTCTTCACTTATATTATATTGAGAGCCTTTATAAATAGTATGGCAATTTGCTTGGGTTATGAATTTAGTCCAAATATGATAAGGTATTCAAGAGAGATGTAATAAAAACTTTCATGAAGATCATTGAATATATGAGAAGTTTGATTCCTTGATTTGTTTTGAGATATAAAGATGGTAATATTAGAGTCATGCTAGTTAGTAATTGTGGTTTAGTAAGAATAGTTATCGTCGTGGTGGGTCACGATCACCTATGGGGCCATCGGCCCCTTGTGGTTCGGCAAGGGGGAAGGTCACATTGCACAAAGAGCGGAAGCCATGAGATAGCACGACGGTGGTGATGTTGGTGGTTTTTACCCAAGTTCGGGCTGCCGTGAGGCGTAAAACCCTACTCCTGCTTTGGTGGATTTCATGGAGGAACCCAAAGAGTGTGCAGCGCTCTAGCCCGGCAAGGTGGCATCGGGAGGGGAGCAGCTACGCACGTACAAGTATGTAGGGGTCTGAATCATTTACTCTGCTGTCTTGGACCTCCTTTTATAGCTTAAGGGGTGACCACAGTGGCAAAACAATCTTTATCTAGTGATTAGATAGCTAATAGTGCTATCATGCCTAACTCTGGCAGTTAGGACAAAGTGCATTAAATGCACTGCTAGGTGTCATGCTGAGGATGCAGCTCAGCAAGACTGCCATGCCACTTAATCATCTTTTCCTTATCTACTTGACACGCCTCTCGACGGGTGTCATATGGAGGTAATCTGCCTTCCAAATGGCTTCCACGTGCTCAGTGGAAGGCACTTGATAACCTTGAGGGTTCGACACCGCATTGATAGCCGATTTGCGTCGTAGTGCGGTGGAGCGGTGGTGCCTTGGCGGGGAGATTTGCCCTTGGCGGACCCGGCAAGCCTGCTGGGGAAATCTTGGACTTGTCCTTGGGGCGGCCTCAACCCGTCCAGGCTCTCCTTCCTGGCAAGGGAGGATTTCCCAAGGTAATATCTTGTTGTCTTGGTTTGTCTTGGTCTTCTTGATCCGCTTTTTGACCTTTCAAAGAGCTGCTTCTCTGGCTTGGTCTTGATTTTATTGTTCGGTGTAGTTGCTTATTTTGTCGAGCTCAGACTGCCGAGTCGGAGGCCTACTATCCGTTCACAAGTCAGGGGAAAGATACAACCCCTGTTCGTGTACCCCAACAGAAGCCCCCGGGCCTGAGCCATATGTGCCGCTGGGCGCATTGGGTTAGGCCCAAAATAGTGCATGGACATGAGTCGAGGAAGTGCTACGCATGCAGTGGTCGTTATGATGACCAGTCCACTCAGCGTAATTACCGTATGTCGTGGGGCGTGGGACTGTAGCAGTTAATGGGTAGTGCTTATGTAAAACGGTAACTTTTTCTGAGGAAAATAGTGAAGAGCCAGCCCCCATGTTCGTTCCCCATAAAAGAGGCAATGTGAAGGGACGCTGCTCATTCGCATCCATTCCTCCTTTCATCATCTTCTTCCTCAAGCCAAGCAACCGCTCTCGCGCCCACATTCGCCTCCAACACCCCGCTAGATCTCCCACTCTTTCCGTAATCCTGAAGGATGGGAAAGAAAGCTGCCGCCGCGAGGGGGGAAGCGGACGGCCAGTGCGAAGGATGCAGCAGCGGAGGGGAAGAAGAAGAGAGCGGCGAAGTTGGACACGAGGCGACAAGACGATGTGGTCTTCTTCACGTCGAGCTTGGACAGCAACGCCCTGATCATGAGGTATGCGTCTATGTGGGGGAGGGAGGTTCCGAAGAGGCACGGAGCGCCCTGGTCTTGCCAGAGGGAGACGAGGTTCCACCAAATTCGTACGGATTCTTCTACGCGTACTTCCTCTGCGGCCTCTCCCCTCCCTTCTTTGATTTCTTCGAAGCCATGATAGTGGTGTACGGATTCCACCTTTTGGATATCATGCCCAATGCAATGGCGTGCATGGCGATCTTGGCCGATCTGTGCGAGTATTTCGTTGGAGTCACCCCCAACGTGGATTTGTTCAGGCATTTCTTCATTTTGCGAGTTGAAGACAGATCTCACCGCTCGGGGAACATAGGTTGGATCCCCCAAGGCAAGAAGGATAATTAGGATTACCTCCCTGGTCAGCAGCGTAGCAGGTGGGAGGAATGGAGGGCGGACTGGTGCTGGATTCGGGATGAGGGGGCCCCAGAGTTTTGTGCGGCGCGGACGGAATGTGTCATACGCGGCAGCGAATGGGTCAAGCTAGGCCTCACTGACGACAGGTTTCGCCCGGTGCTGAACAGGATCGCCCATCTTAAAGCTGTTGGGCTAACAATCGAATGGGTGGGGGCTGACTTCCTTCTGCGCCGCGTCGCACCACTGCGAAAGAGGGATAGACTCGCTTGGCAGTACGGGCATGCTGCTAACAGTATGCATGTGTACCCGGGCTTTGCCAACAATCTGTCGATCTACGGCCACGGCTGGTTGTGCGAACAACTTTTTGGCAGCCCCGGGCCATTCCGTTTGCCTGCAAGGGTCGTCCCACCGCACATTAACTTTGCTCGGGACCAAATTCTGAAATGGATGCCTTACTACAACGCTTATGGAGTCAAAGCCGATTGGCAACTGCCTGAGCTAGATGCAGAGATCGAATGGGTTTCCAACCTGGAAGAAAGGGCTTCCAGGGTGGAAAGCAACATGTTCAAGCGTACCTCCACGGCAGAGGCAGAATACATCAAGAGGCGGATTGAAGAGGACAAAGCACTCCAAGCTGCCAAGAAGGCAAGGCCTGGAGAAGAGGGGGAGGAAGAAGAAGTGGAGGCTGAAGGCGAAGGCTCTTCCTATGAGAGGAGCGAGGAGCACGCCGCGGAGGAGGCTACCGGGATTGAGCATGTCGGGGCTGAAGCCCTTTATGCCGCGACAGCAGAGTCCCAAGAAGGAGGTGGGCCGAGGAAGTAGAGCAGCTTGAGGAGGAGTGGCTTGCAATGGGCCCTCAAGCCCTAGAGCCAAACCTAGACCAGCGTCCTTGCAGGCAGGCGAGCCGGGGAGCAGCGGCCCCTATTCTTGTGTCCGCTACCAAGAGGGTGAAGAAGATCGCCTCCAAGAGTGACAAGCCGGATGTGGTGCGTCACCATTCTTCCCGCCTTTCTGAGGCCAGGACTCCACCCGCTATGCGACGAACGGTTACGGGGGTTCATCCCAGCCCCCAGCCGAGTCCGGTCTCCTCGCGCAGCTCAACCCCGTCGGAGCCCCCAGCTCCGCCAAAGAGCTCGAAGCTGCCGGGAAGCTTTGTCCCTACGACCCTGAAGAGGGGTAGGGCGACCCCGCCACCTATGGGGTACGCACTAGGCTCCATGCTCATTGAGTCCGAGTAAGGGGAACAATGACGTTTCTTGTTGAAGGATCATGTACTTCATAATTTTGTTGATCCATCCCTATTTGTTGACTTTAATAGAGACGAAGAACCCCTCATCCATTGGGCCAAACGATCCAAGCAGGTGGTGTCATTGGGGCCCTTGGCGGGCACGGGTCTGGCGGGGGATAGCATAAATGATCCTGTGCCAAGCCCCAAGCCCAGCCCCCGGCACGACGGTATGGGGCAAGTCTCTCCCACCAGGAGAGACGCGGAAGAATGTGTCCCATCCCCTACCAAGGAAGAGGAGGAGATCCATCAGAGCAAGGCCCACCAGGAGGGGTCCACTCCACCTAATGCTCAAGCAAAGAAATCCCCGGCAAGGGCCTCTACTGAAGGATCGGCCCATGCGGAGGCTATGGTCACCGAGGAAGGGGGCGTGGGTCGCGCTCCGGCAACTGATGTTGCCAAGGAAACAGATGCCCTTCCACGGCAAACACCACCGGGTAATCTGCTTGCTCTTTGTCCTTTATTGCTTGAACTAGTTTGCTCCCAAGTCTCTGCTCAGCAATTTACAGTATCTCTTTACCTTTGCTTGTTGATCCTACCTGCAGTTCCGTTGGCCGAGGAACCCGAGTTGTTGGAAGAAGTGGCCAGTATTAGCAAGGATGATGCCGAAGAGGCCGCCAAGATTGATGTCGCGAAAGGCCAGGAACACACTGCCGGGGACATCCAAGAAGCCCCAAAGGAAGCAGAGAAGATCCCTGGTAGCGTGTCAGGGCCAGAGGTGGTAGTTGAAGAAAACGCTCATCTTCAAACTATGGGCCCTCTTCCCCCGTTTGGCACATTGGCTGCAGTTCTTCAGCCATCTTCAAGCAAATTGGCGCTGGTCCTTGCCCAACCTGGGCTTCCAGCCCCTGGCTCATCTGTCGTAGTGGGTGCAGATTTTGATGAAGAAATCTGGCGTATCTTGGCACCGCTGTTCCAGAGGGCCAAAGAGGCTGACAATTCTGTTGATGTTGACATGGACTTGTCTTTCTTGGAATCCATGGTGACAAGCATTAAAGATATACAGAACAGATATAGTCTGAAGAGGCAAACTATCAAGGAGTAGCGTGACACTGTTGGCCTCACGGATCAGAAGTTGAGGGATAAGGGCAACGAATTGCGTGAGTGGCATAGCAAGCAGTTCCAATCCCTTCGGTGGCAATAGGAAGTGATAACCATGGCCAAGGCGCATGCAAAAATCGTTGATGGACGAGTCAAACTGCTGGCACCCGTAAAACTCGTCGTCGAGGAGGACCTTGCACTGCAGCTTGTTGTCGATGAAGAGGCCATTGAGCTTGGTCCAGACGGCGTCGTCGTCATCATCCACCATAGTGTGGAAGAGATCGCTGGAGATGGTGAGGTAGAATCAGCGGATGATGGTGGCGTCGAGGATCATCCACTCCTCGTCATGAATCATGAGGCTCGATTCCACGGTACCATCGACGTGGCCGTGCAGTAAGTACTCGCGAAACACCAAGGAGAAGTACTGCTTCCAAGCAGAGTAGGAGGCGGTGGATTGATCAAGCACCACCGGGACGCGCTCATGAATGTTGAGGTCGCGAACGAGGGTGACGTCGGGACCTGCGAAGGGGTTGGAAACGGTGGAGGAGGAGGATCTCATGGCGCGGCGTGAGGTGAAGGTGGCACGGGTTGGGGGTGGCGGCTTGGGTTGGGGGCGGCTCGGGTTGGGGTTGGCGCGAGTGGGAAGGGGTTAAGAGGAGGAGGAGGAGGAGGGTGCGGAAGTGGGATGCAGCGGCGACCGGCGGCGGTGGCGGCGGCACGGGAGATGCGCGGCGGCAACGGCGGCGGGTGGCGGCGGCGACCGGTGGCAGTGGCGCGGAGGGCGCGCGGCGACGGCGACGGGTAGCGGCGGCGCGGAGGACGTGCGGCGGTGGCAGCAGCTAGGGTTAGGTCAAGTGACTTGCGATAGATACCATGTGGAATACGAGGTGTAGGCCATGCAAACACAACACATTGATCGATGCATCAGACACATATATATGAGTACAGAGGAAGGCTACAACCTCAACTATACCGCTGGACTAGAAAATGAACCCAGGACACAATATACACGTACACATATATTCAACACAAAGAACTCATCGACACGTACACATAAGAGTGTCCAAGTTTCACGAGAGAAGGCCATGTGTAAACTCTGTTGCAGCAAGCTTATTTTATATCCATTCGCGGCATAGTTAAGAAAAGACAAAAAAAATTGTTGGACAAAAGAGTTTATCACTACGTAGTCAGGTACCAAAAACTTAAAACATAAATAAATAACAGCAATAAAGCACCATGAATGGGAGTTGGGCGTTTTAGAGGCTGAGCTAGATGAGTCTCGGAATCACAGCCCAGCGCCCGGTCATTGGGATAGGTGCGCTGTAGGTTTTTCTTTCCTATACGTGATAGATTTTTGTGATATACAGAGGTGCCGTGGGCAGGTGTCCTCGCATTAGACTAGTCATAATAGAAGTAACTTAATTAATAACATCACATATTCCAATACAAAATTACTTATACATGAGCCTCCGGCGAGTTGCAGTGTTCGCCCGAACATGTGCGTGGTGCTGATCTGAATTTGCAGAGATGCTCGTGGGGCAAGGCCGATGGAAATAATAAATGAGGTAGATGGGTGTGGTGGGAAGATCTTTTAAAATACATGAAGAACTTTTTAAAGTACGCAAATATTTTCTTAAAACTGCGTGAAGGGTGGATGATTAATTCGATGAATTATGATCCGACAAGCGAATGGCGAACTGCGCTGGCGACTGCGAGGGCGATCCCAGGGGCGACTCGCCCGGCGCGGCGTCTCCCCCTGCCCTGCCACCCCCGTCCTCCCCGTCGGCAGCCTCCCCCCCCACCCACCCCCGACCTCCTCGCTGCGGCTTCGCCGCCCACCTCCTCACTGTGCCCTCCATCGCCCTCTGCCTCCACGCGGCTCATCTGGGCTGACATTGCTGAGGCCGACGACGTCGAGGTTGGTCGCCCGGTCGTGTGCCGCGACCGTGTCCCTCCTGCCCATGCTCGTGTCTGGCGGCCGGACGATGCCGGTGGCCCTACTCCTAGGGGTGGGAGTTCGGCCGGCCGCCCGTCCGCCCGGCGCCGGCACTGACCGCTGAGCTGGTCTTAGTCGCCGAGGAGCCAAGGGGCGACCTTGGGCTCAGGTCGCCGCTGCCGACGCCGGCCGCAGGGCTGGGGGTCGCGGGCCGTGCCGACCGCGGTGCCGCGCGTCTGTCCTGGCGTGCTGGTGCTCCTCCTTCCTCGGGTCCTGCCACGGCATCGGCCATGGCGTGGCTGGTGGTGACTGCGGTCATGTACCGCCCCTCGCCTTTTCATCCGTTCATCTCCGCCTTGGTGTCCCCCTTCCCCGTTCGCCCGATCCTTCTTGGGGCCTGCTCCGTCTGCGCCCTCCTAGCCCTGCCGCAGCCGCGGCGCCGGCGGCGGCGCTGGGAGAAACCCTGCCTCCCCGCTCGGTCGCGACGCTGGAGCTGGACTTCCCATTGCTCCTGGACCTCCCCCTGGGCCGGCCTGCGTGGCCCATTGCGGGCTGGGGCGGTAACAGGCCGTGGCTCACAATGGCTGCGGGCCCAACCAGGCTGCACATTTGGCCGCCCCTAGGGTTCCCGATCCAGCCGGTTTCCACTCCTGCTCCTCTCCCTCGCCGCCTCGACACATCCTTGCCTCCCCTCGCTCTCGCCGCTACTTCCCCTTCTCTGGCTCTGGCGTCGTCCCCCCCTTCGCCCCCAGCGGCCATGCCTCAGACTGGGGGGATGATGTCGGCCGGCCCAAGCGCGGCCAGGACGAGCGTCGGGATGCCCCCCGCTCCTCCCCGAACGGGTTGCGCCGGGAGGCCGACCTCCACCAACAGCTCGTCTCTCGGCCTCTCGCCCGTCGGTCCCGCCGCTCATCGGCGCGCGCGAAGCGCTGCTCATCGGACCGCAACCGCCGCTCCCCTACCCGCCATGCATCCCCTCGGGACCGCCCTCGCTCGCCCGTGGATGAGCAATGGCGCTCCTCCCGGCGGCGTTCGCCGTCCCCTTCCCAGCACCGGGACCGCTCCCTCTCCCCTCCAAGACTCCAGCAGCAGCAGTCTGGCAACTCTCAAGCCCCGCGCTGGTACCAACCTCCTCAAAATCAGCCATCCTTCCCTTCGGCTAGCGGTGGCAATGGCAACCGTGGCCGCTAAGGGGCTAAGAAGAAGAAGAAGGGGCTAGCTTGCCCTCCCGTCCCTGCCTCATCCACCGCGCCGGCCCCTCCTACGGACACCGGTGCCCCGCGTGACACTCCGTCATGCTTCAATTGTGGGCTCACCGGTCACTTCCAGGTGGCATGCCCCAACCCGCCAATGTGCTACCTCTGCAGGGACTCCGTCCACCCTGCGGTTCTTTGCCCGGACCGGCCGGTGACCGAGGAGATCATGATGTACGGCCATGGCATCGAGGGCATGGGCTTCTTCCACGTCGAGGTGCCAGATGCTCCTCCGCCCTCCCCCTCACTCCTGGCGATTGTCTCCGTCATGGGCGAGGGTGTCGCCTCCCCCGTGATGATCGAGGCCGAGCTCAACCACCTGTGTAGGTGCAAGCGGGACTGGCAGGTGGCCCCCACTTCTGCCAACACCTTCACAGTGGTTTTCCCAAACGGCATCAGCATGGGGTACTACACTTGCAGCGGCAACATCACCTTGGTTCTCAACTAGTTGGTGGTGGCCATCTCCGAGCCGAAGTGGGATCCCAAGGCGATGGCGGTTCTGGACATGGCTTGGGTCCTCATCACCGGCTTGCCCGATGTTGCCCGGTCTGAGCGGGTCATCCGCAGTATGTCCATGATCCTCGACAAGGTGGTGGTGGTCGACGAGCTCTCTCTTTGCAAGGAGGAGGAGATCCGGGTGAAGGTGAAATCCCTGGACTCCTCCAAGCTCCACGCCACAGTCCCTGTGTTCTTCAACGACGAGGGCTTTGACCTCAGGATCTGCCCTGAGCCACCAAACCATGTCGGCCGCCCCCGCTTCTCCGATGATGGCCACCAGGGGGGTGGGCCGGGTGATGCCGACGACTCCCACCACCGGCGCCCTTGCCCCTCTCGCCACGACGACCCAGAGGACGATGACGACATGTCGGAGCACTCCCGCTCCCCGTCCCGGGAGCCATCCAACTCACCTTCGGGTCGTGGTGGTTCTAGGGCCGGGAGCACCCGGGAGACGGCATCCGCCCTCGAGGCTGCTTTTCGGCTGGCTGCCCCTCCTCCGGCCTCTCCTGCTTCGTCAACGGCGACCAGTGACATCTCTAGTGTGGGCCTGCTCGTTGTCTCGCCCTCGTCGCCCCGCTCCCCGTTCACCGACTCCTCCTAGATTCCGACTACTCTGAGCCCGCCTCCTTCGCCCCCCCCCCCCCCCCCCACCTGCTGAGGACTCGGCCGGGGGCACCCTGGACCCCCCCTCCCACCCGCCCTGCCTCCTCCGTTGGTGGCCCCCAATGCCTCACTTGCCTCTCCAGGACCACTGGTTGTGGGGGTGCCCGATGTCGTGACCACCCCTGTCACTGCGCACCCACATGGACGGTGGCGTACGCCCGGCGGCCCCGCTCCACTTAGATGCCGGTGACTGCCTCCCACCGCAGTGCCCGCCTCGATGCGGCCCGTCCGACGGACTCCCCGTCCCCATCCGTCCCCGAGCATGCTGAGCTTCGGGCGGCGGCCAGGAACCTCGAGCTAGGTGCGGATTCCATCCCCCCCCCCGGTTCTTCCGGTTGTTCCTTTTCCGCGCTTGAGGTCGTTTCCCTTGGCCACCTCGCCGGGGTGGCCACTGACTCGGCAATCATCTTCAGGGGGAAGTTGGACCCCCCCCCTTAGAGCAGATCGTGGCCATTCAGGCCTGTGAGATCTTAGATGGCAAACTTGCAGAAACACGGGTGCGCCTCCGCCGCCAACCCCGGAACCGGCCGCCACCCCTTCCACGGCAGTGGTTCCGGCGGTGCGTGGTAAGGTGATCCGTGGGCACACTCGCTCTTGCACTGCGGCCCTCTAGGCGCAGAGCGCTTCCCGTGTCCAGGGGTCAAGCAGCCTCCCGATGGAAGTTTAAATGCGAGTCCTCTTCTGGAACATCCGCGGCTTTGGCCATGACGGCCGTCGCCGCCAACTCATCGAGTATATCCATGACGAGCACATTGACATCATTGCCATCCAGGAAACCATGCATACGGAGTTCACCCTTCCCGAGCTCGACAGTCTTAGCCCTCACCTATTCGCCTATCATTGGATCCCTTCTAGTGGGACCACTGGGCACTCGGGTGGCATCCTTTTAGGTATGAAGGATGCCACCTTTGAGGTGGGCGGGATGGATCGAGGCAAATTTTTTGTTAGTATGGAGATCTTTGAATGGGCGCTCAACTTCAAATGGGAGGTCGTGACCGTCTATGGTCCGGCGGACCACCGTCGCTCCCCGGTCTTCCTCGCTGAGACGCAACATAAGATCTCCGCTTCCCTCCTCCTTGTCATTGTGGGAGGCTACTTTAACCTCATCCGCTTTCCGGATGAGAAGAACAATGATTGGATCAACCTCCCCCGGATGCAGATGTTCAATGATTACATCACGGAGCTCGGCCTCCGCGAGCTTGAGCGGACGGGTGCGAGGTTCACCTGGACCAACTGGCAGGTTGACCCGACGCGATCCATCCTGGATCACGTCCTAGTTTCCCTAGAATTGGAGCTTAGGTGCCCCTTGGCATCGCTTCGGGCGATCACCTGGATCGGTTCCGACCATGTGCCTCTCCTCTCCACCGTCGACGAATGCCCCTGGTACCGCCACGATTTCGGTTTGAGATCTTCTGGCTCAACCAGGTAGGTTTCCGCGAGGCGGTTGCGGCTAAGTGGATCACCGTGTGTTCATATCCACACCGCTCTATGTCCGTCGTAGACTCGTGGCAGCTTTGCGCCAAGCTCTCCCGCCAATTTATGAAGGGATGGGATGCGAACCTTGGGAGATACCTCCGTGAACGCAAAAAAGCCCTCCTAACTGCCATCCAAGCCCGGGATGCCCGCGCTAACACTTCCGGGATCTCCTCGGACGAGTGGATGTTGAGATATGATCTCAAGGATCAGCTCTCGACCATCTACACGGACGAAGAAGCATACTGGAGACTCCATGGTACCCAAAGATGGGTGCTCCACGGAGACGCTAATACGGCGTACTTCCAGGCCATCGCCAATGGGCGACGATGACGGAACTCCATCCATTGCTTGTGGGATGGAGATTCCTAGCTTGTTCATCCCTCGGACATCCGAGTCCATGTAGAGGGCTTTTATAAAGCCATATTCTCCCCCGCCCTCGGAGTGGGGCCGCACTGGCCCCCGACACTTGGTCAGTTAACCAGTTAGTGTCCGACGAGGCTAATGCCGCCTTGGTGGCGCCTTTCTTGGAGGATGAGGTCCTCGCGGCCATAAAGGGTATGAACCCCTCCTCGGCCCCAGGACCGGATGGACTGCTAGTGATGTTTTTCAAAACATTCTGGAAAACCGTCAAACCGGAGGTCATGGCCCTCTTCGACGAATTCTTCTCGGGGACCATGGACCTTGGGCGCCTAAAGTATGGGGTCATCACTCTCATCCCCAAAGTTCAGGGTGCTTCGAACATCCGCCAGTTTCAGCCTATCACTGTGATCAATATGATATTCCAGATCCTGGCCAAAGGGTACGCCAATAGGGTGACCCTTTTAGCTGACACTGTCACTCACCCCAACCAATCCGCCTTCATCCAAGGGCGGTTTATTCTGGATAGGGTATTGGTCTTCCATGAAGTCCGGTCCAAGCACCAGCGGGCGGTCTTCCTGAAGCTTGACTTCCATAAGGCCTATGATACGGTTCACTGGCTCTTCCTTCGGGAAGTCCTGCTCCGCAAGGGTTTCTATGACCGGTGGGTGACCAGAGTTATGCAACTCGTCTCCTGCGGTCGGACTGCGATTAACATTAATGGTGAGACCGGCTCTTACTTCCCCACTCTCTGTGGGGTTCGCCGGGGCGACCCGTTCTCCCCGTTTCTGTTTAACATGGTGGTCGATGCCCTTGAGGTTATCCTGGATAAGGCCAAATCTGCTGGCCATATCCACGGCTTAGTCCCTCACCTACTAGGAGGGGGAGGGGTCTCCCTCCTACAATATGTCGACGATACCATAATAATGGTGGAGGGTTCTGCATCCGACATTGCAAACCTGAAGTTCCTCCTCCTGTGCTTCCAACAAACATATGGGCTCACGATCAACTTCGATAAGAGCGAAGTGATGATCCTTGGCTATCCCCCGGAGGAGACCCAGGCCTTAGCAGATCAGTTGAACTGTCAACTGGGTACTTTCCCCACGACTTATTTGGGGATGCCCATTAGTGACTCGCGTCTCAGCGTGGCTGACCTTCGCCTGACTGTGACCCGGATGCAGCACCGGGTAGAGCGGTGGAAGGGGCGGTGGCTCTCGAAGGCAGACAGGGTAATCCTAATCAACTCCTCGCTTGCCAGTCTCCTATGGTTTCTCATGAGCTTCTACAGCCTCCATGAGATGCTCCATCAGGAGATCACCAAATACTAGTCCAGGTTTTTCTGGGAAGGCGAGGGTGACAAGCAGAAGTACCATATGGTGAGCTGGCCCAACATTTGCAAACCCAAGGACCAGGGGGTCTGGGGATCTTTTCTTCTCGGCGCATGAACATCACTCTCCTGACCCGATGGCTCTGGCGAATCGCCAATGGGGAGGGAGGCCTCTGGCTTACCATCATCCGAAATAAGTACCTTCGGGGCCAACCCCTAGCTTTTTGTCAGTGTTCTGGTGGTTCCCAGTTCTGGTAGGCGGTAATCCAGCTACTTCCCATGCTCCGCATCGGCATGTCCATCTCGGTTGGCCCCGGGTCCTCGACCCTGTTCTGGTTCGATCGTTGGTTAGGAGACTCCCCCCCTGGCCGCTCGATTCTCGGAACTATTCACCATAGCGGTTGACCCTCGGGTCTCTGTCGAGATGGCCCTTATTGACTTAGGGCGTCTCTGTAATGCCCCAGATGTAACATTCCATAACTGTAACTCCAACCTTGCAATTTCCGGCTGTGTGATATGTTATTTCCTCCATGGTTGGGTTTTTGTCCTTGTTTTTTATTTTGTTCAGGTCATGCATTTCATCTCATGTCATCATGTGCATCTCATTTGCATTCGTGTTCGTATCATGCATTCGGTCATTTTCCCCGTTGTCCGTTTCGGAATCCGACACTCCCACATGCACCCGTTGCACCTCTCAGAT
This sequence comes from Triticum urartu, assembly GCF_003073215.2. NCBI lineage: Eukaryota > Viridiplantae > Streptophyta > Magnoliopsida > Poales > Poaceae > Triticum > Triticum urartu. The sequence goes on from NC_053025.1 coordinate 354,702,775, forward strand.
CTCGTTTCGTGAGCGGGAGAAAAATGTACTCAGAATGGGCCGAGATTTGTCGAGTGGCCTTGGTACATCACCGGTAGGCCGCCTGTCAAATTTCGTTCCATTTGGAGGTCGTTTGATGCCCCAACGATTAACCGGGTAACCGCAAAGGCCCATCTCTTGTTCCAGCCCAGCACCCTAATACGTCTCCGTCGTATCTACTTTTCCAAACACTTTTGCCCTTGTTTTGGACTCTGACTTGCATGATTTGAATGGAACTACCCGGACTGACGCTGTTTTCAGCATAATTGCCATGGTGTTATGTTTGTGCAGAAATAAAAGTTCTCAGAATGACATGAAAATCAACGGAGATTATTTTTGGAATATATAAAAAATACTGGAAGAAGAATCCATGTTAGGGGGCCCACACCCTGTACACGAGGGTGGGGGCGCGCCTACCCCCGGGCGCGCCCCCTACCTCGTGGGCCCCCTGACGCTCCACCGACCTCAACTCCAACTCCATATATTCGTGTTCGGGGAGAAAAAAATCAAAGAGAGAAGGATTCATCACGTTTTACAATATGGAGCCGCTGCCAAGCCCTAAACTCTCTTGGGAGGGTTGATCTGGAGTCCGTTCAGGGCTCCGGAGAGGGGAATCCGTCGCCATCGTCATCATCAACCTTCCTCCATCACCAATTCAAGATGCTCACCCCGTGCGTGAGTAATTCCATCGTAGGCTTGCTGGACGGTGATGGGTTGGATGAGATTTATCATGTAATCGAGTTATTTTTGTTAGGGTTTGATCCCTAGTATCCACTATGTTCTGAGATTGATGTTGCTATAACTTTGCTATGCTTAATGCTTGTCACTAGGGTCCGAGTGCCATGATTTCAGATCTGAACCTATTATGTTTTCATGAATATATGTGAGTTCTTGATCCTATCTTGCAACTCTATAGTCACCTATTATGTGTTATGATCCGTTAACCCCGAAGTGACAATAATCAGGACCATTATCGGTGATGACCGTAGTTTGAGGAGTTCATGTATTCACTATGTGTTAATGATTTGGTCTGGTACTCTATTAAAAGGAGGCCTTAATATCCCTTAGTTTCCAATAGGACCCCGCTGCCACGGGAGGGTAGGAAAAAAGATGGCATGCAAGTTCTTTTCCATAAGCACGTATGACTATATTCGGAATACATGCCTACATTACATTGATGAACTGGAGCTAGTTCTGTGTCACCCTATGTTATCCGTCATAATTATCCGTCATAATTATCCGTCACTGATCCAATGCCTACGAGCTTTTCATATATTGTTCTTCGCTTATTTACTTTTCCGTTGCTATTGGTACAATCACTATAAAACCCAAAAATATTACTTTTGCTACCGTTACCACTACTATCATATAATTTGCTACTAAATTCTTTGCTGCAGATATTAAGTTTCTAGGTGTGGTTGAATTGACAACTCAGCTGCTAATACTTGAGAATATTCTTTGGCTTCCCTTGTGTCGAATCAATGAATTTGGGTTGAATACTCTCCCCTCGAAAACTGTTGCGATCCCCTATACTTGTGGGTTATCAAGACTATTTTCTGGCGCCTTTGCCGGGGAGCATAGCTCTATTCTTTGAGTCACTTGGGATTTATATCTGTTGATCACTATTAAGAAATTGAAAGATCAAAGGACCAAAAAATTTCCCTCAACTACGAGGGGAGGTAAGGAACTGCCATCTAGCTCTGCACTTGATTCACCTTCTGTTTTGAGTAAAGTTGCGACACCTACACCTGCTATTGATTCCGATAGGTCGCATGTTATTGATGATGCCACTTCTGCTTTGTATGATACTTATGATGAAACTACTTCTATGCTTGATACTACTATGCCGTTAGGTGAATTTCTTGATGAACAACTTGCTAGGGCTAGAGAGAATGAAATTATTGAAACGGATAATATTGATGAAAGTGATGATGAAGATTCTCCCCCTAGATATGAATTGCCTGGTGTTCCTGAGGGTTATGTTATGGATGAAGAAACTGCTAGAGACTTCTTAGCTTGCAATGATAGATCTGATCTTAAGAAATTATTGGCCAAGCTTAAAGAAAAGTCTTTGAATGCTAGAATGAAATATGACCCTGCTTTTGCTACTTCACCTATCTTTATTATTAATAAGGATTATGATTTCTCTGTCGATCCTGAGATAATTACTTTGGTTGAATCTGATCCTTTTTATGGCTATGAATCTGAAACTGTGGTGGCACATCTTACTAAATTAAATGATATAGCCACCCTGTTTACTCATGATGAGAAAACTCGCTATTATTATATCCTTAAGTTGTTTCCGTTCTCATTAAAGAGTGATGCTAAAACATGGTTTAATTCTCTTGATCCTGGTTGTGTGCGTAGTCCCCAGGATATGATTTATTACTTCTCTGCTAAATATTTCCCCGCTCATAAGAAACAAGCTGCCTTAAGGGAAATATATAATTTTGTGCAGATTGAAGAAGAGAGTCTCCCACAAGCTTGGGGGAGGCTTCTCTGATTACTTAATGCTTTTCCTGATCATCCTCTCAAGAAAAATGATATACCTTATATCTTTTATAATGGACTAACCGATGCTTCCAGAGACCACTTGGATAGTTGTGCTGGTTGTGTTTTCAGGGAAAGAATTGTTGATCAAGCTGAATTTTTATTGAATAATATGTTGACTAATGAAAATAATTGGACACTTCCTGAACCAACTCCTAAGCCAACTCCGAAGAAAAGGGGTATTCTATTTCTCTGTCCTGAAGATATGCAAGAGGCAAAGAAATCTATGAAAGAAAAAGGTATTAAAACTGAAGATGTTAAGAATTTACCACCTATTGAAGAAATACATGGTCTTAATTTGCCGCCTATTGAAGAAACACATGGTCTTGATAACCCGACACAGGTAGTAAAGGTAAATTCTCTCTATAGATTCGATAAATGTGAAATCCCATTTACTAAGTTTGCTAGCCCATGCTTATTTGAGTTTGATGACTTTATGGTTAAACAAGAAAACTTCAACGCTTATGTTGGTAGACAATTGAAACACAATGCTGATATGCTTGAACACTAGGGAAATTATATGGCTAACGTTAAAGGTGAACTTAAACTTATTAGTAAACATGTTTCTATGGTTACCACTCAAGTAGAACAAGTGCTTAAAGCTCAAAATGATTTGCTCAATGAATTAAATAATAAGAAGAATGATAATGTTGTTAGTGTTATGAATAGAGGTGGTAAAATGACTCAGGAACCTTTGTATCCTGAGGGCCATCCTAAGAGAATTGAGCAAGATTCTCAGAGAACTAACGTAGATGCACCTAGTCCTTCTAAGAGGAAGAAAAAGAAAAATGATAGGACTTTGCATGCTTCTAGTGAACCTGTTATTGACACACCTGAGAATCCCAATGATATTTTTATTTCTGATGCTGAAACACAATCTGGTAATGAACATGAACCTAGTGATAATGTTAATGACGATGTTCATGTTGATGCTCAACCTAGCAATGATAATGATGTAGAGATTGAACCTGATGTTGATCTTGATAAACCACAATCAAAGAATCAACGTTATGATAAGAGAGACTTTGTTACTAGGAAGTACTATAAAGAAAGAGAACCATGTGTTCAGAAACCCATGCCTTTTCCTCCTAAACCATCCAAGAAAAAGGATGATGAAGATTTTGAGCCCTTTGCTGAAATGATTAGACCTATCTTTTTGCGTATGTGTTTGACTGGTATGCTTAAAATGAATCCTTATGCTAAATATATGAAAGATATAGTTACTAATAAAAGAAAGATATCGGAAGCTGGAATTTCCACCATGCTTGCTAATTATACTTTTAAGGGTGGAATACCAAAGAAACTTGGAGATCCAGGAGTACCAACTATACCATGCTCCATTAAAATAAACTATGTTAAAACTGCTTTATGTGATCTTGGAGTCGGTGTTAGTGTTATGCCTCTCTCTTTATATCGTAGACTTGATTTGAATAAGTTGACACCTACTGAAATATCTTTGCAAATGGCTGACAAATCAACCGCTATACTTGTCGGTATTTGTGAGGATGTGCCTGTTGTGGTTGCAAACGTTACTATTTTAATGGACTTTGTTATTCTTGATATTCCCGAGGACGATAGTATGTCTATTGTTCTTGGAAGACCCTTCTTGAATACTGTAGGGGCTGTTATTGATTGCACCAAAGGCAATGTCACTTTTCATGTTAATGGTAATGAGCATACGGTACACTTTCCGAGGAAACAACCTCAAGTCCACAGTATCAATTCTATTGGAAAAATTTCAACAATCACTATTGGAGGTTTTGAATTTCCTCTTCCTAATGTCAAGAAGAAATATGATATTCTTATTGTTGGGGACATGCATATCCCCGTTGAGGTAGCCTAGTGTTACTCGAAAATTCTCCGGTTTCATGTTATTCAAAATGAGTTTGTTAACAAGACCTGATCAACCTTGTTAGTGGATTCCTTTTCATGAGCATGAGATGGATGAATTTAGAAAACACAACTCTCTGTACCCTCTTTTTACTTTCTGTTATTTATATTAAATAAAGAAAAAATAATATTTTTCTGTCTGTTTTCTGAATTATCCATGCAATAAAAAATACCCCAAAAATAAAAGTTCTCCAAATGCCCTGAAATTTAAATATGATTTTTTCTAGAATATTTGAGAATATCTGGCACTGAAAACACAACAGGGGAGCAGCCACGTGCCCACGAGGGTGGAGGGCGCGCCCCCCTGCCTCGTGGACCCCACGTGGGTCCCCTCCACTTATTCCAACCACCACACACTCCTTCTTCCTCCCAAAAAAATCACCAACCAGCTCAAACCCGAGTTCTTGCTCATCTTGCTGCCATTTTCGATCTCCTTGCTCAAAGCTCCATTCACAAAACTGCTTTGGGGGATTGTTCTTTTGTATGTGGCTCCTCCAATGGTCCAATTAGTTTTTGTTCTAGTGCTTTATTCATTGCAAATTTTTGCTGCTTAGGTGACCTTGTTCTTGAGCTTGCATGTCAAATTTATGTGGTCAAAAGTAGTTTTAATGCATGATATGGCCTATAGGCACTTCTAGGAGCAATTGCTATCAATCTTGTTGAGTTTGGTTCACTTTTATTTTAAGTTACTAAAAATTTCAGAAAATTTCAGAAAAAGCTGAAGAGATTTTTGAGGGGCTCATCGAGTCGAAGCTCGGAGGATAAGCAAAGTGAAGAGAACAATAAGACCAAGTATAATCTCCCTCGTACTGCGGAGGTTCGGACATGTGAATGGCCTTGCGATGAGTTCTTGAGAGAAGCTGGGATTCATGAAGACTTCTATTATTTGGCTGAGAATGCAGGCCTCACCGCCTTCCTCCACAACCAGCATGAACAATATCTCTTACTCACCAATATCTTTGTGCAAAATTTTCATTCCCATGCTAGGAGATCACCACCTTCGGTGGAATTTTATTTATATGATGAGCATAAGGAGATGTCACTTTTTGATTTTTTTTTTCCAGGTCTGTTTGATACCCTTTGAGGGCAGCTTAGAGGAACCACATCGTAATGATGTGGAGGGATTTATTGATATGATTGCTGTAGGGGAAACGAGGAAAGTTTCCAATGCGAGATTCACTAGCATACATTTTCATGTTTTATATTACTTCGCAATATTTGCTAGTAGATGCTTAATTGGTCGCGGGAACTGTGGGAACCTTAGTGCTCCTGATATTGCTATTTTGCGCCATGCCTTGTTTAATGATACTACTTTCAGCTTAGGCGCTATTGTTGCTAGACGGTTAAATCTGAACCGTACAAAGGGCCCCGTCCTCGGAGGCATCTTTGCCTCACGCCTTGCTACACACTTTAACATACCTATTAGGCATTATGAGAAAGAGGAAAAGTTACTGCCTCCTATTTCTCTAGGTTATAAGAGTATGGTAGCACATGAGTTTATTGTTCAAGATAAAAATAAGACACTCAAATATAAACTGACATTTAACAAAAATTATTGTGAGTTTATTACCTTGCATGTGCCCTCTTTGTTTAACATATTTTCAGGCATATACCTTGTTCCGTCGGAGGACATTCTTGCCTATCGGAACCATATGACAGCGGCAGAGCCAGAGCCACAATCTGACCCTCACCGTCAGTCCGTTTATCAGTGGAATCCGGAGGAGATCGCCAGCCAGTGGCAATCTAAGGACCCTTCTCAGTACGACCCCAACTACAGTTTTGATCCATGGGCATAGACCAACTTAGGCCAAAAGCCTAAGCTTGGGGGAGTACGTATTTCTCACCAACATTACATTCATGTTCACACACTCATGCCAAGTTGTCGGTGCTCATACTTTTTCATTGTATCATCCATGCTAGTTTATTTTCCTTTTAAGCTTTCTTCTTGTGTGTTTGAAAAAACTTAAGAAAAACCAAAAAAATAGTTTTAGCTTTTAGTTAGTTTACTTTCCATGCATGTAGTAGTAGTAATTAAAAAGAAAACCCAAAAAGATTTCTCGTTCTTCTTTTGCTTGTTGGGAGCTTTCCCGTGTAAATAGTTTTGTTTTATTTCTTTCCTTTGGGGGTCGATAGGAGAAGACTATAATGAAAATATTGAGTGGCTCTTATATGCATTATTGTTGATTTAACGAGGAGCCCATATTACCTTGTCTTCTCCCATGAATTGAATGCTTGCAGATTCCAGCTTAGTCCAATGCACGTGCACTATTATTATTTTCCACACTATTCGGACGTGCAAGTGAAAGGCAATAATGATGATATATGATGAACTTATTGAGATGAGAAAAGCTGGTATGGACTCGACCTCTCTTGTTTTTGTAAATATGATTAGTTCATCGTTCTTGATTCAGCCTATTATGAAAGAAACATGTTTGCAATGACAATTTGAGATTATAGTTGCTTATGCCATGCTTAATTAGCTAGGAGTTTATAATGGTTTACCTTGCGTGCCAACATGCTATTAAAATGGTTGTGATGTGGTATGATGGGGTGGTATCCTCCTTTGAATGATTTGAGTGGCTTGACTTGGCACATGTTCACGCATGTAGTTGAAACAAAATCAACATAGGCTCTACGATATTTATGTTCATGGTGAATTATATCCTACTCATGCTTGCATTTAGTGTCGATTAATTTTAATGCATTTTCATGACTGTTGTTGCTCTCTAGCTGGTCGCTTCCCAGTCTCTTTCTAGCCTTCACTTGTACTAAGTGGGAATACTGCTTGTGCATCCAATTCCATAAACACCAAAGTTATTCCATATGAGTCCACCTTACCTTCCAATATACGGTATATACCTGCCGTTCTAAGTAAATTTGTATGTGCCAAACTCTAAACCTTCAAATAAGCATTTTGTTTTTTATGCTCGAATAGCTCATGTATCAACTAGCGTTATCTGTATCTTCCATGCTTGGCGGGTTATTCTCAAGAGGAGTGGACTCCGCTCCTCATTCACAAGAAAATGGCTGGTCACCGGGATGCCCAGTCCCATGCTCAAATCAAATCAAAATAATTGCAAACAAAACTCCCCCAGGATTGTTGTTAGTTGGAGGCACCCATTGTTTCGGGCAAGCCATGGATTGATGCTTGTTAGTGGTGGGGGAGTATAAAGTTTACCATTCTGCTTGGGAAGCACCTATAATGTGTGTAGCATGGAAGATATCAAGATCTCTTGGTTGTTATGTTGACAATGAAAGTATACTGCTAAAAATATTATTCATCTCTATTTCAAAACCGAGCTCTGGCACCTCTACAAATCCCTACTTCCCTCTGCGAAGGGCCTACCTATTTACTTTTATGTTGAGTCATCATCCTCTTATTAAAAAGCACCAGCTGGAGAGCACCTCTGTCATTTGCATCCATTACTGTTAGTTTACATTGAGTATGACTGTGACTGGGTCTCTTTTACCATGAATTACAATGTCTAGTCAGTCCTTGATCTTTAAAGGTGCTCTGCATTTATGTTTTGCGGTCTCAGAAAGGGCTAGCGAGATACCATCTTATTATATCATATCATGATTGTTTTGAGAAAGTGTTGTCATCCGAGATTTGTTAGTATTGCTTGCTGGCTGATTATGCCATTGATATGAGTAAACATGAGACCTAAATGTTATTGTGAATATGTTTAGTTCATAATCTATAACATCCCAAATTTTCAATTTGGAATGTTATACATTAGATCATCATGCATATCATATTTTATTTTGCATTTTGGTTGATCCTAGAAAATTCTACGCAACTCAATGACCCACGGAGAGAGTTGGGGATTTCGTTATTTTCATATTTGAGTTTTCTCAAATTTTGAGAATAGGATCATTTGATTTTATTTATTTTATCATCAATTATTTCTATTACAAAAATATGAGAGAGGGAATAAAATGACTTTCCCAAAATAAAGAAATATTGAGGATTTAATAATAAAAATCAAATAAGATTTTATTTCGAAGTTTTTCGGTGTTTTATTTGAATTTAGGAAAAATGTGTGTTTTTCAAAAATTTCATTTAGGTCCCAAATATATGTTCACCTTGTGCGGCTTGATTTTAGAAGCCCGTGAAAATTTATTTCGGAATTTTTGGAGTCCGTTTAGTATTTCTTTTTATTTTTCTTCCGAGCGGAATAATTTCAAAAAACGAACCGACCTAGGGGCCGTGTCCGACCCGGACTCCCGGCCCACTAGGCTTTATAAGCCGGGGGGAGGCCCAGCCGAAGCCAGCCACCCGCGCCCCAACCCTAGCGCCGCCCGCCGCCCCAGCGCCGCCGCCGCCGTCGCGCCGCCTCGCCGCCGCCTCGCCGCCGCCGCCGCACATCGCCCGAGGTTCGCCGCCGCCTCGTTTTCCGTGCCGTCGTAAAAAAAATTGGCGTTCGTCGTTTTTTTCTTTTTCTCGGATTAAATCCGCGATTTTTCTGATCACGATTTCTGATCCGATTTTCGTTTTAGTATAACTTTTCGCTCGTTTATCGGAATCAGGCGATTCAAGCGCCTAGAGTTTCGTCTCGAAACCCTCTATCCGTTTAACCAACTTAAACAAGATTTTGCTACTGTAAAATTTTCCTTAGATCCAGATTACTAGAACGAAGTTTTTTTCTTTCGTCGTTTGACTTTCGTTGCTTCATTTGATTTGATTCTTTTTGCCAACCAGAGTTCTTAAGTTGAACCTTTTGGTTAGATCTCTTATTTGAGTTTTACCCGTGCATTAGATGAGTACTTATTGTATGCTTGTTTGTTTGTCTGCGATAGAATACCCGGAGTGCGCCGCCTGTTACTTCGAATCGTTAGCTTTCGCGGATCATCAGCAAGGCAAGTAACACTTTGATCATACCTTTTCTACCACCCAGTTTTATTGCATTAGATCAATCCTCACACATTGCATGATTAGGATCTAATTAAATTGTGGGATGGGAAGTAGATGAGGTAGTACCTATTACCTGTTATTATCAAACCATTGGGAGTTACTTCTGCGTTTGCTTATTATGCCATGCTATGCTAGTAGACATGGATTGGCTGAGTGATATCCATGACAGATGTGAGATTGTTAATTAATGGTTTATCTAAGGTGGCAACTTAAACACACATCTGGGTGGATTGAGGCACCTGGGTATTCCAGGACTTGCATGTTTTCTTTTGGACCGCCACCCAGGTTCAAAGGGATCATGAGACTATTCATACTAGAAACTTCCGTGTGCAGCCACAAGCTATTATGGGCTCTAGCATAGTTGACTAAGTTGTGCGAACTCTTACAGTGGTAGACTAGCAGATGTAGGGGATGTAGGTGGTACGGTCTACCCGGTCGTAAGGTGCTAGCGCTTCTGAAAGACTATGTCTCGGTCATCCGTCTTCTCAAACACCATGTAGTGCGAGAAACCAAACGGAGGCGATCGAGTCTTGTGGGGAAAAGTGCGCAAACCTCTGCAGAGTGTAATAAACTAATCATGGTTAGCCGTGTCCCCGGTTATGGACTTCTTGAGTATCTAGTACTTGGATTATCATGTGAATCTCAACATGTTACTCTAAATTAATTTTGTTGGGTTATGTTTAATGATGATGCTTAATTGGGATTGAGAATGCTGTCAACCATTCTCAATGTTTAACAACCACCATGATAGTTAAATAAATTTATTCCTTTGAAGTAGGGAAAAATTGGCTTTACAGAAAACTGTAACCATAGAGCTTTCCACCAGCCAAATATGCATATAGTATAGCTGTTACATTCCATTACTCTCTATGTGTTACCTTGCCAGCATATTCCATGTGCTGACCCATTTCGGGCTGCAACGTTAATGTTGCAGACTTTTCAAACGACGATTAAGGAGTTTTAGGTCGTGGTTCTATACTCAATGATGCCGTTGGAGTTGATGGACTCACTTATCTTCCAAGCCTTCCGCTGTTATCGTTATTAGATGGCCTTAAGCCATATTTATTGTAATAAGTTCTCTGATGAGACACTCGATGTAATAAGTGTGTGATTGCTACTCTGCTATAAATCCTTCGAGTAGTGTGTGGTGTCAGCATTACTGATCCAGGGATGACATCGGAGCACAGAGATCAGACTGTTTGAGGTCTGGTCGCTATAGAGATGGTATCAGAGCACACGCTGACTGTAGGACACGATCACTAAGCTAAAGACCTAGATCACTATTCACTCTCTCCTCTTCTGACCTCTCATCTTTTCTATTCTTTAGGATGGCGGATGCAAGGAACAAGTTCACACAACCGGATGAAGATACACCCTTTGGACATCACTTGAAGGAAGTCACTAGATACCTGAACATAGGAGTACCAAGCTTCACAGGAACCTACAACGCCACTTTACCTGAAGAAGAGCGTTGGATGATTCAAGTTCAAGTTCCAGGAAGGACGTTCATGCCAGTCACTGAGCCCATAGAATTTTCTTTTGATGCACCAACTTGGAGTCTAGGAAAGAGCATGGCAGCTCACATCGCCATGGGACGCATTGGAGAAGTCTACTGCAAGGATCTCAAGGATACTATCTACCAGATTTGTGGGCGCCGAGATGAGCACTAGGAGATGATCAACACCCGGAAGGATAGATCAATTGCAGCTTTTATCCAGGAGTTAAACCAGCACATACGACGACAGGAGAACCAGATGTGCGCCGACATGATAGATCTGAAGAAGGCTAAGACTAGAATCAAGGAACTGGAGGAAGAACTCAAGGCTACACGTGAAGATTATGAAGAGGAAATTGAAGTATTGGTGGATAAGAATGCCGACCTAACTATGAAGCTAGCAGTATTTATGGGAGGCCCTATGCCAGTAGATGAAGACGCAGAACCCCAGGAGATTAGCCCGGAAGACTACATCATCATTGATGGCACCGACTCGCAACCAGATAGTAGCGATGATGACTATGTTGATGAAGCTGGAGCAGATATCATGGAGTCTGCAACCGAAGAATATTTCTAGTAGACCACCTCATCAGTAGTAGTAGTCCACCATGTAAATACAGTAGTCCGAGCACTTTTGCGATAGTTAGATCGATTGTATGCCCTTGTTTGATTGAATGAAGTGAATTGTTTGCTTTTGCCTCATGTGCATATGGCTAGTGTTTTCTCTTTAGACCCCCCTCTATTCTTATATCTCATCTTTTCTAAACCCTCAGATGCCTCCGAGACGTGACCCCAGATTTGCCTTTCCACCGGAGCTCACCCAGTTGATCCAGCAGCAGAACACATTGATGCAGTTGCTAGTCCAGAATCAGAATTAGGGGAACAACAACAATAACCCACCACCACCACCACCTGTTGACCACTTAGCCCGTTTTCTTAGGCTGAATCCGCCGGTGTTTTCTAGTAGAACCGAGCCGATAGTAGCAGATGATTGGCTCAGCAAGACAGCTAGGGAGTTGACCACAGCAGGATGCACAGATGCGGAGAAGGTGAAGTTTGCCGCACATCAGCTAGAAGGACCCGCAGCATCATGGTGGGAGAATTTCACAGCCACTTTCCCTGTCGACACTGTCACATGGGACCAGTTTCAGCAGGCTTTTCGTACTGTACATGTTTCAGCAGGAGCTATGGCCATGAAGAAGCGTGAGTTTCGCAACTTGCGCCAAGGAGGACGGACTGTTGGCCAGTACATGGAGGAATTTAGTAAGTTAGCACTTTATGCCCCAGATGACGTCGCTACGGATGCAGCTAAGCAGGAGAAGTTTCTGGAAGGACTGAATGATGAGTTGAGCATGCAGTTGATGGTAGCCACCTTCAACAACTACCAGGAGTTGGTAGATCATGCTCTTATGATTGAAGGGAAGCAGCAGCAAATTGAGAATCGCAAGAGGAAGTATGGACAAGGAAAGTACAATTCAGGAGCTCAGCAGAAGCCACGTTTTACCCCTAGACCGGGAGGACATTTTCAGCATACCCATGGAGGAGGTAGCTCGCACAATCACAATGGCACCAATAATGGTAATGGCAACGGAGGAAGCAATGGCCAGAACCGCACCAACCCCTCAACCCCAGCCAAGAAGGACTTGAGCCAAGTCACTTGCTTTAAGTGTTCGAAGACCGGACATTATGCCAATGAATGTCCTGAATTACAAAATGGAAATAGCAATGGAAGTTCCGGGAAGAAGCCGAACCCTTTCAATAGGGGACAGGTGAACCACGTTAGCATGGAGGAGGTTGAAGCTCAGCCCGATGCAGTAATAGGTAAGTTTTTGGTTAAGTCATTTACTGCACTCGTTCTTTTTGATACTGGTGCATCGCATTCATACATGTCAAGGGGATTTTTGGATAAGTATAACCTACCAACCCAAGCCCTTAGGTCACCCATGTTAGTAACCTCGCCCGGAGAAGAGTATGTGGCTAGTCTATGGTGTGATCGGTTACCATTAAGGATTGGTAACTATGTTTTTCCCTTAGACCTAATAGTATTGGAATCTCAAGGATTGGATGTGATATTAGGCATGGATTGGTTATCAAAGTATGAAGGGAATATTGAGTGTGCTAGTAAGTCAATTTTGCTTACCACCCCAGAAGGGAGAAGGATCAAGTATGTATCCCGACATGTGCCAAAGAGGAATCAAGTAAATTGCCTAACAGGAGTTGTGCAGGAGGAAGTACCAGTGGTAAGGGATTTTCCCGATGTATTTCCAGAAGAGTTGCCAGGCATGCCACCGGATAGAGATATTGAGTTTTTGATTGAGCTATTGCCAGGCACAGGGCCAATATCAAAGAGACCATATAGGATGCCAGCAAAGGATTTGGTGGAAATTAAGAAGCAGATTGAGGAGTTACTGGATAAAGGATATATTCGCCCAAGTTCTTCGCCTTGGTGATCGCCAGTACTTCTAGTGGAGAAGAAGGATGGATCGTTAAGGATGGTTGTTGATTATCGAGGATTGAATGAAGTAATGATCAAGAACAAGTACCCACTACCAATGATCAACGATCTGTTTGATCGATTGCAAGGAGCTAAGGTATTTTCCAAGATCGGTCTGCGATCAGGATACCACCAGTTGAAGATTCGAGAACAGGATATTCCGAAGACAACTTTTACCACCATGTATGGGTTGTATGAGTATACCGTTATGTCATTTGGTCTGACTAGCGCACCTGCCTATTTTATGAACATGATGAACAAAGTGTTTATGGAGTTTTTGCATAAGTTTGTCATAGTGTTCATTGATAATATCCTGGTTTATTCGAAGAATGAAGAGGAGCATAAGGAACATTTGCGTTTGGTACTTGGAAAGCTCAGAGAACATCAATTATATGCCAAGTTCAGCAAATGTGAGTTTTGGTTGAAGGAAGTAGGATTCCTCGGACACGTTATATCTGGAGAAGGTATAGCAGCTGATCCCACTAAAGTTGAAACCGTGACCAAGTGGGAAGCCCCAACAACAGTTGGAGAGATTCGGAGTTTTCTTGGACTCGTAGGATACTACCGGAGATTTATTGAGAATTCCTCAAAGATTGCGAAGCCTATGACTGAGTTGTTAAAGAAGGATACCAAGTTCATATGGACAGAGGAATGTGAGGCTAGTTTCCAAGAGTTGAAGAAACGTTTGGTTACCTCACCAGTGTTGATTTTGCCAGACCAGACCAAGGATTATGAGGTGTATTGTGATGCTTCACGTCGAGGACTTGGAGCAGTGCTTATGCAGGAAGGGAGAGTTGTTTCATATGCCTCAAGACAACTGAAGCCTCATGAGTTGAATTATGCTACGCATGATTTGGAGTTAGCAGCCGTAGTGCATGTATTGAAGACATGGAGACATTTCCTCATTGCAAATCATTGTGAGGTGTACACGGATCATAAGAGTTTGAAGTACATTTTCACACAGAAGGAGTTAAATCTCAGACAAAGGAGATGGTTGGAGCTTATCAAGGATTATGATATAAAATTACATTATCATCCTGGAAAGGCTAATGTAGTAGCAGACGCATTAAGTCGCAAGAGCCATGTCAATACGTTAATGAAGGGAGAAATACCAAGGGAGTTGGCCGAAATCTTCGTGAACTATGTTTGGAAATAGTTCCGAGAGGCTATGTAGCAGCATTGGAGATTCAGTCAACTTTGATGGATAGAATCAGAGAAGCTCAGAAAGCTGACAAAGAGATTGCCGCTATAAAGGAGAAACTGAGCAAAGGAAAAGCTAAAGGATTTCGTGAGGATGAGCACGACACCCTATGGTTTGAAGACCGTGTTTACGTGCCCAATGACCCGGAGATCAGGAAGTTGATTTTGCAAGAGGCACATGATTCGCCATATTCGATTCACCTAGGTAATACCAAGATGTACCTGGATTTGAAGGATATTTTCTGGTGGACCGCAATGAAGAAGGATATTGCGGAGTATGTAGCAGTTTGTGATGTATGTCAGAGAGTAAAGGCAGAGCATCAGAAGCCAGCAGGATTGTTACAACCATTGCCGATACCCGAATGGAAGTGGCATAAGCTAGGCATGGATTTTATCATAGGATTACCCAGGACTCGTTCAGGCTATGACTCGATTTGGGTTGTAGTTGATCGATTGACGAAAGTAGCTCATTTCATCCCAGTAAAGACCACTTATACTAGTGCTAAGTTGGCAAAGATATACATGACCAGGATGGTATGTCTGCATGGAGTTCCAAGGAGTATCGTATCAGATAGAGGAACCCAGTTTACCTCAAAGTTCTGGAAGCAGTTGCACGAAACTTTGGGAACCAGACTAGAATTCAATATAGCTTTTCATCCACAGACAAATGGACAGACCGAGAGAGTCAATCAGATTTTGGAGGATATGCTGAGAGCTTGTGCGCTAGATTACGGATCTAGTTGGGACGATAATTTGCCATATGCAGAGTTCTCTTACAACAACAGTTACCAAACCAGTTTGAAGATGGCCCCTTTCGAAGCTTTGTACGGAAGGAGGTGCAGGATACCGTTGTCATGGGACGAAGTTGGAGACCGCCAGTTGTTTGGACCTGACTTGATTAAAGAGTCTGAACAGAAGGTGAAGTTGATTCGCGATAGGCTCAAGGTAGCCCAGTCCAGACAGAAAAGTTATGCAGATTCTAAACGCAAGGAGACAGTTTACAAAGTTGGAGATAGAGCTTATCTTCGAGTATCACCACTTCGGGGAACAAAGCGTTTTGGAGTTAAAGGGAAGTTAGCACCACGATTTGTAGGACCATATCGAGTTTTGGAACGTATGGGAGAAGTGGCCTACAAGTTGGAATTGCCCGAAGGATTGTCAGGAGTTCATGATGTGTTCCACATTTCTCAGTTAAAGAAGTGCCATGCGGAGATGGATGACATACCGTTGAGAGACACAGTGCCATTGGAGACTATTCAGTTGGATAACAATTTGACCTACGAGGAGAAACCAGTTAGGATTCTCGAGTTTGCCAGACGAGTCACTCGCAGCAAGGTTATCAAGTTTTGCAAAGTTCAGTGGAGCCAGCACTCAGAGGATGAAGCCACCTGGGAGCGAGAGGAAGATTTGCTCAAAGACCACCCTCACATATTTTCTAGCCAACCAGAATCTCGAGGGCGAGATTCATCTTAAGGGGGGTAGGTTTGTAACATCCCAAATTTTCAATTTGGAATGTTATACATTAGATCATCATGCATATCATATTTTATTTTGCATTTTGGTTGATCCTAGAAAATTCTACGCAACTCAATGACCCACGGAGAGAGTTGGGGATTTCGTTATTTTCATATTTGAGTTTTCTCAAATTTTGAGAATAGGATCATTTGATTTTATTTATTTTATCATCAATTATTTCTATTACAAAAATAAGAGAGAGGGAATAAAATGACTTTCCAAAAATAAAGAAATATTGAGGATTTAATAATAAAAATCAAATAAGATTTTATTTCGGAGTTTTTCGGTGTTTTATTTGAATTTAGGAAAAATGTGCATTTTTCAAAATTGCATTTAGGTCACAAATAAATGTTCACCTTGTGCGGCTTGATTTTAGAAGCCCGTGAAAATTTATTACGGAATTTTTGGAGTCCGTTTAGTATTTCTTTTTATTTTTCTTCCGAGCGGAATAATTTAAAAAAAATGAACCGACCTAGGGGCCGTGTCTGACCCGGACTCCCGGCCCACTAGGCTTTATAAGCCGGGGGGAGGCCCAGCCGAAGCCAGCCACCCGCGCCCCAACCCTAGCGCCGCCCGCCGCCCCAGCGCCGCCGCCACCGCCGCACATCGCCCGAGGTTCGCCGCCGCCTCGTTTTCCGTGCCGTCATAAAAAAATCGGCGTTTGTCGTTTTTTTCTTTTTCTCGGATTAAATCCGCGATTTTTCTGATCGTGATTTCTGATCCGATTTTCGTTTTAGTATAACTTTTTGCTCGTTTATCGGAATCAGGCGATTCAAGCGCCTAGAGTTTCGTCTCGAAACCCTCTATCCGAATAACCAACTTAAACAAGATTTTGCTACTGTAAAATTTACCTTAGATCCAGATTACTAGAACGAAGTTTTTTTCTTTCGCCGTTTGACTTTCGTTGCTTCTTTTGATTTGATTCTTTTTGCCAACCGGAGTTCTTAATTTGAACCTTCTGGTTAGATCTCTTATTTGAGTTTTACCTGTGCATTAGATGAGTACTCATTGTATGCTTGTTTGTTTGTCTGTGATAGAATACTCGGAGTGCGCCGCCTGTTACTTCGAATCGTTAGCTTTCGCGGATCATCAGCAAGGCAAGTAACACTTTGATCATACCTTTTCTACTACCCAGTTTTATTGCATTAGATCAATCCTCACACATTGCATGATTAGTATCTAATTAAATTGTGGATGGGAAGTAGATGAGGTAGTACCTATTACCTGTTATTATCAAACCATTGGGAGTTACTTCTGCGTTTGCTTATTATGCCATGCTATGCTAGTAGACATGGATTGGCTGAGTGATATCCATGACAGATGTGAGATTGTTAATTAATGGTTTATCTAAGGTGGCAACTTAAACACACATCTGGGTGGATTGAGGCACCTGGGTATTCCAGGACTTGCATGTTTTCTTTTGGACCGCCACCCAGGTTCAAAGGGATCATGAGACTATTCATACTAGAAACTTCCGTGTGCAGCCACAAGCTATTATGGGCTCTAGCATAGTTGACTAAGTTGTGCGAACTCTTACAGTGGTAGACTAGCAGATGTAGGGGATGTAGGTGGTACGGTCTACCCGGTCGTAAGGTGCTAGCGCTTCTGAAAGACTATGTCTCGGTCATCCGTCTTCTCAAACACCATGTAGTGCGAGAAACCAAACGGAGGCGATCGAGTCTTGTGGGGAAAAGTGCGCAAACCTCTGCAGAGTGTAATAAACTAATCATGGTTAGCCGTGTCCCCAGTTATGGACATCTTGGGTATCTAGTACTTGGATTATCATGTGAATCTCAACATGTTACTCTAAATTAATTTTGTTGGGTTATGTTTAATGATGATGCTTAATTGGGATTGAGAATGCTGTCAACCATTCTCAATGTTTAACAACCACCATGATAGTTAAATAAATTTATTCCTTTGAAGTAGGGAAAAATTGGCTTTACGCAAAACTGTAACCATAGAGCTTTCCACCAGCCAAATATGCATATAGTATAGCTGTTACATTCCATTACTCTCTATGTGTTACCTTGCCAGCATATTCCATGTGCTGACCCGTTTCGGGCTGCAACGTTAATGTTGCAGACTTTTCAGACGACGATTAAGGAGTTTTAGGTCGTGGTTCTATACTCAGTGATGCCGTTGGAGTTGATGGACTCACTTATCTTCCAAGCCTTCCGCTGTTATCGTTATTAGATGGCCTTAAGCCATATTTATTGTAATAAGTTCTCTGATGAGACACTCGATGTAATAAGTGTGTGATTGCTACTCTGCTATAAATCCTCCGAGTAGTGTGTGGTGTCAGCTTTACTGATCCAGGGATGACACCGGAGCACAGAGATCAGACTGTTTGAGGTCTGGTCGCTACATAATCTTTGCTGAAAACTTGAATGTTGGCTTTACATTTTTACAACAACAAGAGCAAATAGAGTTTGTAAAAGTTTTTCTTTATCACTTTTAGTTTATCAACTAAATTGCTTGAGGACAAGCAAAGGTTTGAGCTTGGGGCAGTTCATACGTCTCCGTCGTATCTACTTTTCCAAACCCGGACTGACGCTGTTTTCAGTAGAATTGCCATGGTGTTATTTTTGTGCGGAAATAAAAGTTCTCGGAATGACCTAAAAATCAACGGAGATTATTTTTGGAATATATAAAAAATACTGGAAGAAGAATCCAAGTTAGGGGGCCCACACCATGTCCACGAGGGTGGAGGGCGTGCCTACCCCCCTGGGCGCGCCCCCTGCCTCGTGGGCCCCCTGACGCTCCACCGACCTCAACTCCAACTCTATATATTCATGTTCGGGGAAGGATTCATCGCATTTTACGATACGGAGCCGCCGCCAAGCCCTAAACTCTCTCAGGAGGGCTGATCTGGAGTCCGTTCGGGGCTCCGGAGAGGGCAATACGTCGCCATCATCATCATCAACCTTCCTCCATCACCAATTTCATGATGCTCGCATCGTGCGTGAGTAATTCCACGTAGGCTTGCTGGACGGTGATGGGTTGGATGAGATTTATCATGTAATCAAGTTAGTTTTGTTAGGGTTTGATCCCTAGTATCCACTATGTTCTGAGATTGATGTTGCTATGACTTTGCTATGCTTAATGCTTGTCACTAGGGCCAGAGTGCCATGATTTCAGATCTGAACCTATTATGTTTTCATGAATATATGTGAGTTCTTGATCCTATCTTCCAAGTCTATAGTCACCTATTATGTGTTATGATCCGTTAACCCCGAAGTGACAATAATCGGGACCATTACCGGTGATGACTGTAGTTTGAGGAGTTCGTGTATTCACTATGTGTTAATGCTTTGGTCCGATACTCTATTAAAAGGAGGCCTTAATATCCCTTAGTTTCCAATAGGACCCCGCTGCCACGGGAGGGTAGGACAAAAGATGGCATGCAAGTTCTTTTCCATAAGCACGTATGATTATATTCGGAATACATGCCTACATTACATTGATGAACTGGAGCTAGTTCTGTGTCACCCTATGTTATAATTGTTGCATGATCGATCGCATCCGACATAATTATCCATCACTGATCCAATGCCTACGAGCTTTTCATATATTGTTCTTCATTTATTTTCTTTTCCGTTACTATTGTTACAATCACTACAAAACCCAAAATTATTGCTTTTGCTACCGTTACCACTACTATCATATTACTTTGCTACTAAATAATTTGCTGCAGATATTATGTTTCCAGGTGTGGTTGAATTGACAACTCAGCTGCTAATACTTGAGAATATTCTTTGGCTCCCCTTGTGTTGAATCAATAAATTTGGGTTGAATACTCTACCCTCGAAAACGGTTGTGATCCCCTATACTTGTGGGTTATCACACCCCTCCAAAACAGCCACTAGCCCATCTAAACCCCCTCCATGCTCTCCGCCGTTGGATCACGATCGTGTGGGTGAAATCTGCACCTCATTTGGACTCTCCTAGCTCCCTCTACCTATAAATATGCCTCCCCTCCTCAAATTCGCGGTCCAAACCCTAACTTCCCCTCTCCCACCGCCATCGGACGCGTCCGTGATGACCGGAATCTCCGCGCCGCTGCCCCGAGGAATCCGCCGCCGGCACGTCATCACCGTCAGCCTCCACCGCCCGCGGCCCGGAGCTGGCCCCTGGCCCGTTCGCCTCCGGCCGCCGCCCGTGCTCTCCGTCCCCCGCGCCGGAGCCCCGCGCCGGAGCCCGCCTTTCCCCGCGCCGCCCCGTCGCCCGGTCGTCGCCGCCTCCGCCTCGACCGCGCCGCCCCTCGTCGCCAGCCAGATCAGATCGGGTCAGACTGGATCCGGCCACCCCACCTCGCCGGCCACCTCTCCTTCATCTCCGGCCACATCTCCGGCGAACTCCGATGGACCTCGATTTCCGTGTCATTCAAACCCTAGATCTGGAGGTTGCATTTTCTTCTAAGTCCCCAATATTTCATCTCATGTGCACCTCTTTGTCATGCCATATCTCCATGCTCATAGCTCCGATTTGCACATATGATATATCAAAATGTTCGTCTCGTGATGCTCTTCATGCTAGTGTCATTTGCATGCATGTTACTATCCATATTGGTGCCCTAATCTTCACTGCAAAAGTGCTATATGATGTAGTCTGCTGGAATTCATCATAACTTGTTGATTTGTCATTTTCATTGCATTTTGTGTGTGCATCCTTTGAGCATCATGCCTACATGTTTTAGGAGCATATCCATGCCATCTTTACAGTGGTGCAAGCCTTGTATTTGTATGAGCTCTGTGGTGACTAGCACAAGCATGCAAAGTAGGCCACATGATGTTGCTGGTTTCAGACACTTAGTATTTCTGCTAAGTCTTTTCCTGTAACATTATGTTGCTATGTTGACTTGTTGCCACAAGTAGAACCATGCATATTTTCATGAAGTTCAGTAACAGTGTTTTGAAGATATGGTGATGCTCTTTCAATTAATGCCTCTGGTTGTAATTATGCAATAGTGTAGCTTGTCATTACCATGCTCTACTTTTGCTAAATGTTGTTGCTGTCAGCTTGTTAACATGAAGTTCATTTTTGCCATGTGTTTTGCTAGTGATCCATGCACCCTATGAACTTTCTCTTGCCATGTTTAGCTTCATAAATGTGTCTTCTTACTGTTGGTTACCTTGTGATGCCATGTAATTCTTTGTGGTGAGTGGCATGGGCTTGTAAAGTTGCTATCATGAATCTGTTTTTGCCATGCTATGTTTTTCTACTGTCTGAAATTGTTCATATCACTTGCCATGTTTGCATTGATGCTACCATCTTTTCTGTGCATCTTTGGCTAAAGTTCAGTAAGGGAGTTTTGTTTATTGCCTTTAGTACTAGCATGCCATGCCTTTGTTTGCCATGATATGATCCTGTAGCATGTTGTTTGCTAGCTCTAAACATTGCTATCTGCTGTTATTTATGTCATGCTTAGTATTTTCACAAAGTCTGTGAAGTTGTTATCTTTTGCATTTTTGCCATGCTGTTTTAGGCTTGTTCTAGTGAGTTCTAGCAAGAGCTCAGTATTCGTGATTTATAGAGCTTCACTTGTACTTCACTGCCATGTGCCTTGTTGCTTTGTTGGAGTGTTAGTTTCGTGATGCATCTTAAGTGCTATGATGCTGTTAAGCGCAGTTTTGCATTGTTCTTGTTTTGCTCGTCATTTGCAAACCGTGCATCCGTTTCCGGTGATCCTTATATCGATTTTGATCGAAATCACTCAATCTTTCCAGCGGCATGCTTGGTTTTCCAAGTTGATGCCTTGATCATCTTTTCCCTTCCGGAGTACCCATATGCATTGCACATCATATCTTGCATTCCATGCCATGTCTTGCATCATGTTGCTTGTGCATTGCACCATGATTGATTGTTGTTTCGTTGCTTGTGTTCTTGCTTTGGGTAGAGCCAGGAGACGGGTTATGAACGAGGAACCTGTTGAGTATGTTTACAAGGAGCAAGCTTTCGACAACCCTGATAACTTTGCAGGCAAGATGATCATTACCCCTGGTATCACTTGTATCTTTGCTTGCTAGTTGTTCGCTATATCGCTATGTCGCGTTACCTACCACTCGGTTTAGGATGTGGATTGTGTCGTCGGTTGTGAAATGTTGGGTTCTAGCGCGGATGTTTGGCCTTTGTTGGCCTCTTGGGATGTTGCGATTTCAATCTGGTAGCTTTTAGTCCTTCGTGTTAGGCTGGAGTTGTGCTGAACTTCTTGTGAATTGTGGTGGTTTTCAGTAATGAAAATCGGAAGGGGCAAGCCCTTCTTTGATCAAAAAAAATTAATCATCCTTATATATTCATCAGTCTTGCTATAAGTCGCAGTAGATGCTATATAGGTCCGTCGGATCTTATATCAAGATCCGTGCTATCAGATTTTCTTTTTTCTTTCTTAAATCTCAGTCGAGTGAGACATAGCCACGCCATTAAACAGAGGCTCGGGCACCATTAATGGAGACCTTGGGAGAGAGGTGGACTGAAATGCCCTCAATGCGGCTATATCTCCTACGTGTCGAGGCGCGACTTAGAGGCATAACCGCATTGAAAGCAATGTCGCAAGTTAGGCAATCTTCACAACATCCCATGTAATATAGATAATAAAAGGGGAAGGTACATAGTTGGATTACACTCGCCACGTCAATCAAAGTACATAAATAACATTACATCAACCAAACACTCATGGCCCGACTACGGTGCCAAAATAAAAGATCAACCCAACATGCGACACGGTCCCGATCGCCCCAACTGGGCACCACTACTGATCATCAGGGAAAGACAAATAGTAACGGCGTGAGTCCTCGTCGAACTCCCACTTGAGCTCAAGCGCGTCATCTGGAACGGAGTTATCAGGCCCTGCATCTGGTTTGGAAGTAATCTGTGAGCCACAGGGACTCAACAATCTCGCACCCTCGCGATCAAGACTATTTAAGCTTATAGGTAAGGCAAGGTAAAACATGTGGAGCTGCAGCAAGCGACTAGCATATATGGTGGCTAACATGTTCGCAAAAGAGAGCGAGAAGAGAAAGGCAAAGCGCGAACGAATAACTAGAGAACAACCTGCGGCAAGCATTACTCCAACACTGTGTTCACTTCCCGGACTCCGCCGAGAAGAGACCATCACGGTAACTCACACAGTTGATTCATTTTAATTAAGTTAAGGTTCAAGTTATCTACAACCGGACATTAACAAATTCCCATCTGCCCATAACCGCAGGCACGGCTTTCGTAAGTTCAAATCCCTGCAGGGGAGTCCCAAATTAGCCCATGACAAGCTCTCACAGTCAACAAAGGAATAGACCTTCTCCCGAGACATTCCGATCAGACTCGGTATCCCGGTTCTACAAGACACTTCGACAAGTTAAAATAAATCCAGCAACACCGCCCGAATGTGCCGAAAAATCCCGATAGGAGCTGCACATATCTCGTTCTCAGGGCACACTCAGATTGTCTTAGGTACGGGTAGGTCAGCCTAGAGTTGCCCCTGGTGGCCACCGGCAGCTGGCAGGTGGACCAACACTCAGAGGAGCACTGGCCCAGGGGGGGTTTAAATAAGATGACCCTCGGGCTCCGGAAACCCAAGGGAAAAAGAGGCTAGGTGGCAAATGGTAAAACCAAGGTTGGGCATTGCTGGAAAAGCTTTAATCAAGGCGAACTATCAAGGGGTTCCCATTATCACCCAACCGCGTAAGGAACGCAAAATCCGGGAACATAACACCGATATGACGGAAACTAGGGCGGCAAGAGTGGAACAAAACACTAGGCGAGAGGCCGAGCCTTCCACCCTTTACCAAGTATATAGATGCATTAATATAACAAGATAATATAATGATATCCCAACAAGTAAATAATGTTCCAACAAGGAACGTTCTCCAAACTTCACCTGCAACTAGCAACGCTATAAGAGGGGCTGAGCAAAGCGGTAACATAGCCAATCAACGGTTTGCTAGGACATGGTGGGTTAGAGGTTTGA
The DNA here is from genome assembly GCF_003073215.2 of Triticum urartu. Lineage (NCBI taxonomy): Eukaryota > Viridiplantae > Streptophyta > Magnoliopsida > Poales > Poaceae > Triticum > Triticum urartu. The sequence goes on from NC_053025.1 coordinate 354,726,818, forward strand.
CATGGCAATTTGGGAGGCATGATAAGCAAGTGGTAGGCATCGTAGCATAGGCATAGCAAAAGAGCGAGCATCTAGCAAAGCAAAGATAGAAGTGATTTCGAGGGTATGATCATCTTGCCTGCACAGTTGTCAGAGTTGACTGGATCCTCGAAAGCAAACTCAACGGGCTCCTCGTTAGCGAACTCGTCTCCCGGCTCTACCCAAACAAGACAAACAAGCAAACGGAACAAAATCAACCACGTGCAAACTCAAACAACATGATGCAAACATGGTATGCTATGCGGGATGCGACATGTGATGCATATGCAAGATTTGACAAGGAATGAATGAACCTGGCCTCAACTTGGAATTCCAAGTGTGCCACTGGAAAGGTGAGATGAAATCGCTTGAAAACGATATGAATAACGCCGGAATCGGAGTCACGGTTTGGAAATGGCAAGCAATTCAAATATGACACCGGTCTGCGATATATAGCAAGTAGCCATCTAGATGCAACAAGATGAACATGCTACAGCACTCAAACATGGCATCAAAATACATGTTAGGGATCCATTCATGATGCTTAACAAAAGATGAACACTGAGATACGGCCAATTCATCCATTAACAGGTTCAAACAAGCATGGCAAAAATGCATTTGGTAAACAGATTTCAGACTTAGTGAAATTAACACTTGTCTGGAATTTCAAATTAGCTAGCACACTTTGGAGCATGAAAACTATATGCTACAGGACCTGAACATGGCAAAGTAAAGCATGGCATGGAGCTACTCAAAGAGCTTAACAAAAGTCCCTTAGTGACCTTGAGCCAAAAGGGATCAGAAAATACAATTGCAAGCATGTGAACATGGCAAAAGCATAATCAGATCACAGACTTAGTGAAAAACTGGAGCATGCAAAAACAGATATCAAGTAGGCATGTTTACGAGCTCGATGCACTCACCACAGAGCAAGTCATGACAATCTAAGCATGCACCCATCAAGAATACACATTATACAAGCTAGACATGGCAAGAACAATAACATAGCATGCACGGATCAACTACAATATCCTCGGCAATATCGCTAACAAGTAGGCAATCTGCCCAGATTCACGAAATAGCAAAAGTAGAGCTTGATTGACTTAAGATAGGGTGCTTCATAATTGCAAACAAAGACATGGATGGATAGAGCACTACAAGATTAACAAATCATCCTTACTGATCATCCTCAAAAGAGGCACGGATCACTAGGAAACAACATGAACATATGGCATATTGAAATAGCAGATCAAGGACTTGGTGGAATTGCTAAGTCCGTGAAATCAGCATTAACGAATGCACCACTTTGCAAGCTTGTGCTAGTAACCACACACATCACAAAAATACATGGGTTGCACCTCCGGATAGATGGCATAGCATATAACAAAACTCATGTAGAGCTCAGGGGCATATCATGCACACATTAATCATGGCAAAAAATGACAAATATCTAATTGGAGCAGCAGATCTGACAATTATCTCAAATAGCATTCTTCCAACAGCATTTCGGGCATCAAGATGAACTCAAATGAAAATGATGCAATGAGATGAAATGATGTACTCTCTGAGATGAACATTTTGATAAGCTATATGCCCAAAACGGAGCTACGGATGCAAAGTTACGGCACGACAAACATAGCAAAATAATTAGGGTTTCGGGGCAAAAGTCAACCGAGACAAATCTCAGATCCAGATCCACTGTAGCTTGCACGGACTTCGAGGTTCGCCGGGAACTTGGAGCTCGCCGGAGACGGAGGAGGACGGCCGGAGAGGGACTTGGGCGGTGCGGCGAAGGCGGAGGCGGCGCCGGACTTGGTGGCGTCGGGCGGCGGGGAAGCTCCGGCCGCCGGAGTAGGAGGCGCGGCGGGGCTTCCGGCGAGGTGGCGGAGGCCGGCGTCGAGGCGCACCGGGCGGCGGAGGTGGCCGGACGCGGGGAAGAGGCGGCGTGGCGCGAGGGGAACTCGGGGCCCGGTCGGGCGGAGGAGAGGGCCGGCGCCGGGCCTCACGGGCCGGCGGTGGGAGGCGGCGCGGCGGTGCCACGTGGCGGCCTGCGACTGGTGAGGGGCGGCGGCGCGATTCCGTCCGCCCGGGATGGACGTGTCCGGCGGCGGCGCGAGGAGATTTTTTAGGGTTAGGAAGGAGGGGATCCGGAATTTTGAGGAGGGGGTCTATATATAGAGGTAGAAGGAGCTAGGAGAGTCCAAATGAGGTGCGGTTTTCGGCCACGCGATCGTGATCGAACGCTCTAGATGATGGAGAGGGTTTTGGGCCAAAATGGAGGGGTGTTGGGCTGCAACACACACGAGGCCTTCTCGGTCCCTCGGTTAACCGTTGGAGCATCAAACGAAGTCCAAATGGTACGAAACTTGACAGGCGGTCTACCGGTAGTAAACCAAGGCCGCTTGGCAAGTCTCGGTCCAATCCGGAAATGTTTAATCCCCACACACGAAAGAAAGGTAGAAATGACCAATGGAGGAGAACGGAGCGCCAGAATGCAAAACAGACAACGGGGAAAATGCTCGAATGCAAGAGACGAACACGTATGCAAATGCAATGCACATGATGACATGATAAGAGATGCATGACAACGACAACAACACACGGAGACAAAAACCCGAACCCGAGAAAATAAAATAACTTAACGCCGGAAACGGCAAGAGTTGTATTACATATTAGGTAAATCATATCCGAGGTGTTACAACACTCCACCACTACGAAAGGATCTCGTCCCGAGATCTAGGACTGAAAGAACGTCGGGTACTCAAAACGGAGGTGATCCTCGCGTTCCCAGGTGGCTTCACGGTCGGAATGGTGTGACCACTTGACTTTGAGGAATTTGATTGACTTGTTGCGAGTCTTGCGTTCAGTCTCTTCAAGAATAGCAACGGGGTGCTCACAATAAGAGAGATCTTCTTGGAGATCAATGTCTTCGAAGTTGATGGTGCGGTCAGGAGTCTTGAAGCACTTTCGGAGCTGAGAGACATGGAACACATCATGCACATTTGCAAAGTTTGAAGGAAGCTCGAGTTGATAGGCGAGATCGCCTCTCTTGCTGACGATCTTGAAAGGTCCCACGTATCTGGGAGCAAACTTCCCTTTGATACCGAAGCGACGAGTACCTTTCATTGGAGAGACGCGGAGGTAAACATGATCTCCGATCTCGAAAGCCAAATCACGGTGCTTACTATCATAGTAGCTCTTCTGGCGGGATTGGGCTGCTTTGAGGTTATCTCGAATGACTTTACACATTTCCTCTGCCTCTGTGATTAAGTCATTTCCCAGAAGTTGACATTCACCGGTTTCACACTAGTTGAGAGGGGTACGGCACTTCCTGCCATACAGAATTTCAAATGGGGCCCTGCCCGAACTTGCTTGAAAACTGTTATTG